>NW_027287316.1:14323996-14923996 GCF_022747635.1 Hetaerina americana
CTTTGGGGGTTCGGGGCGGAGGACCAGCGTGGAGATGTCGGTGGAGATCATGGAGGGGAGAAAGGTGGAGGAAAGAGCGCGGAAGGGAGAGAAATTTAGGGAGAGAGAGAGAGAGACGGAGTGGAGACTTATGCAAGAGTGAGTGGGGGAGTTGAAGCGTACGGGGGGGGGTGAGAGGGGTGTGTGTAGGCGCGAAGGTGCGGGGCGTAGCGCGCACCGAGGCGTATTAAAATAAAAGATCCCCGAAGGAGGGCGGGACAAAAGAATGGAGGGAGGCGCACGGGAACCGGTGATCTCCCCACGGCGGTGACGTCACGGTGAAAGCGGCAACACCAACCCCCTTTCAGCGGACGCAGGCACAACAATGCAGCCCGCTCGTTCCGGCTGGCATTATGACGTCGGGGTTGACGGACGGAAATCGGTCGGCAGTCAAGACTTTAAGGCCTCCCACTCGGATAGGAGGGCAGTTTGGTTAATTTCGGAGCCATTTTCCGAAGCGTGGAGACTGAGGGAGAGCAGGAGACCGAATTGGGGGTTGGGGGGGAGGGGCGTGTGCGGAGAACGAAGAGGTGGAGGATTGGGTGTTGGGGGTGGTGGGGCAGGGATGGTTTTTGAAGGGTTGTAGCCCTCGTAATGGGTGCTAGAAATTCGGACGTTTTGGTTTGACGTTCTGGTCATGGGATAGGTAGAGCGTTTACGTGGGAGGCGGTGAGTTGGCTTGGGCAGGAGGGCGAGGGTGAGAGGATTTTGATGGCATGGCTGGCACCGCAAAGCTATTTAAACCAATGGGAGCGAAGGCGGTGCTCTGACTGCCAGGAGAACAGCCAAAGGGAGATATTTGAAATGACTAGAAAGTGCTGAAACTATCCCCGCGTCATTAGCAACAGAAATTTAATTAAATGAGTACGTGGCTGTCGTTACGGATCGCAACTTAGGGCTGCAGATGACCTATACTTGGATAGTGTATGAGTGTATTACCTGATAAATGCTAATCAAAAGCTCAAGTAATTTTCTTGTAGTCACTCCATCTTAGGTAATGCTACACCTAATGAAGCTACACGACTCCATTTGGGTACGGTGCTGTTGCTATTTAGATGCAATATTGTGACTCCGGGGTAATTTTCTAGTTATTATGGTGAGGCTCCGAACGGTGAATACGTGGCATCCATTTTAATGCAACGTTTACAAAGCTCAAATAACCTGCAGCCTACTAGATTTCAGTCTAAGGGGTTTCTTTTTTTAGTATTAAAAAAAATAATTGATCTCTGAATGTCAAATTACGAAACTCATGCAAAAACATGATTCATTTGACTTTGCTAAGGAACAGCTAGTGAGCAAAGTAGTGGAAGATTAATCAATAAGTTTAAGCATTGAAATTTGGCTTTATAAATTAGCTTAGAGAGGTTAATATCATAAAAATCTTTAATGATGTTTACGGTGCAATGTTAACTGCGTTGATTAACTTCGGGTTCTCTAAGTCTCAATTTATTGGGCACTACATTTTTTTAACGTTGTTTTTTTTAAATTAATTGAATTAACTATTGAACCAATTTCAGCAAAATTACAGCCTCAAAAGTTACTAAGAACTGAATAACTTCAAAACTCAAGGTAAACGTGGATGTTTGCAGCACATCAAAGGCATTTTTCTTCAAAACTGCAATGAGTGTACGGAACGGAAGGACCATAAATCCATGTTTATGTACCTACTCTAAAAAGGAGCATGAGCAATGCACAAAGAAAGTGACATAAAAATGTAAATTTATTATAAAAACCCACAAAAGTAATTCGGTATTTAATTCAATTCATTAATAAACATTGCCGATGAATTTACCTTCACAAAATATGTACTTAAAATATCTGTATTTTATCAGTATCTGTACTTAAAATTGATCAGGAATTTTATCAGCGCACCGATAGAATATTTATTTCTGACATCTTCCAGTTTTCATGAGTGAAAATAAAAATGTAATCCTTTTCAACTCTGCCCTACATTGCCTGAGAGATCAGAATTGCGATATCCTCTCAAGGATATGGATTAAGAAATTGCGTGATTTTTTAATTCTCGATGTGAACCTAAGAAAATAATTCAATCTCATTATTTATTTCTTTTTGAGTATCTACTCCTTTAAAAACTATAGATTTTCACAACAAAGTACACAATTCGGTGACGTGATAGTAACAGGCGCTGACAGGTCTTGAAACCAGTCATGATAGTTGTCAATCATACTGTCTTCACGTCGGCCAAAATAGCTTAATTCATGAATTTATCTGCTCTTGTGCCATAAATTATTATTCATGAAGTACAAGGATCTCAGATTTTATCAATGTAATATTCAATTAGTCTCTTAAAATTATATAGATATTTAAACCTCGTGATAAAACTTTGTCAAGTGTCATTAATGGGAATCACCATACATTCTGACTCGAAGACCAATTTGTATCGGTTGCAGGAGAAGCCTAAAAAACTTTGTTTAATATCTGTTTTAACCTTGATTTTGATTTTTCCACTCAGAAAATTAATTAAACCCTGAATATTGACGGAAAATAATGTATTCCTTGAGATTATTGTTGTTGCAATGAACTGGAACCTATAAATAAACATTCAACTACTACAATATTCAGAATAAATAATTTATTGATAACCAAATTATATTTTCAATCTTTCAACATTGATCGTGAAAATGTGATTAGTATGAGAAACAATGGAATATGAGAGAGTTGTTAAATGTGAAAAAATTATTCTTTAGTAATCTTTATAAAGTTTTGTTGAACACTCTGATAAAGTATTAAGTTATTAGAGGATATTTTTGTTCAAGAATTTTCCTAGGATGAGTTACTGATTGGGCTTTCCAAAACCAAACGAATACCAAGGAGAGTTTCCTTTTTATAAAATTTAAGGATAGTTTTAAAAAATCTTTATTTAATTGCAATAAAATTAAAAATTCATTTTCTTGAATTAACTCATATTACTCTTATATTAAATTATTACACAAACCGACACATGGTTCTCACAAAATAAAATTTGAAAATTTCCTTGCATTCTATCGATATATTTGACCGCAGTCACCGTTGTGACACTTTCAGCATATTAAAAATATATGTACCTGATCTGCTACGTTCTTCTAAGTATTAGTCTTATTTACAAGATAATCTTGGGCAGATATAGAATGACCTATGAAAATCTGATGAATATTTTTATTACAAATGTTCCTACATTAAATAAAATATAAGTGTACCGAACATGAAAAGTCTTAAAAATATCAATGCGTCCCGTGCTAATAAAATGAAGTTATGGCATGGTTTGGAAAATCGCTCATTTTTTTTAAAACAAAATTCCTTTCAGAAGGCCCTAAATTTTTGAAGACCGCGTCCGACTGAAATGTAATGAAACCACTCCGCGATAAATTCTCACATCGTACGATGTAACCGAGTTATTTTTTTCTCTCCCCAACAGACACTGAATCATCTCCAACCTGATAATTTTACGAGCTCACAAATCCTAAGATTTCAAGGAATAGACCGGCATCGGCGCAGCGAAGAAATCCGCGACCGGAGCGAAAAAAAAACCTGCATGGCAAAAGCCTCCCGCTATTATGAGTGCCGGAGAAACCGGACCGCGGGTGCAGAAATTTCTAGGATGGAGGGGGAAACCTCCTCAGCTTGGGTGGGGGGGGGGAAGAGCGAAAGAGTGTGGCGGGTGGGGGGAGAGGGGGGTAGGAACACGATGGAAGGAAAAGAGAGGAGGTGGGAGCATTAACTCAAGGTCTAAATTACGTGCGCCTCTTCATCCTCCCTTAGCACTTTGAGGCACACATTCCCCTCCACCCCGCGCCTTCCCACCATTTCCTCCGCAAACCCCCTCCCCTCTCCTCAAACCCTATATATCCCTCTGCCTCCACATCCCAAAGCCTCTCCGGGCTACTTAAATCCTGGGAGTGGAAGGAAGTACGGTGCGAAAGGTTGGGGAGGGGAGGGAGCGGGAGTTTGTGTTGGGGAGCCTTGTCGCGGGGTGTGGGAGGGGAGTGGAAGAGGATGCGGGCATTTTTCGGAGGCCAGGGCGAGAGAAATATAATTCCCGGGGAAATGGAATATGAGCTCCAGGGAGAAGGGGAGTGGCAGAGAGAGAGAGAGAGGGCGAGTGCGGAAGGGTGGTGTGAGATGAAAGAAAAGGGGGAGGAGATGGAGGTAGAGAGGAGGAAGGATTGGTGTCGGAGCATGCGTGTAAATTCTTCTGGGGGGCTTTCCGGACCCCTGCATCATTCCCTCCCTAAAGTGACCCTCCATATCTTCCCGTCCACCCACTCTCTCTCTCGTCCTCGAACCTCTCTCTAAAACACACACGCCCACGCACACACTAGCAGACGCTTTACCTCTATATCCTCTTTCCCCATTTTTATGCGAAGAGAATGAAAAAAATGAGTATTAAGTATTCGCGACTTCGATCTGATTATATATATATATATATATATATATATATATATATATATATATATATATATATATATATATATATATATGTATGTATATGTTATATATATGTATATGTATATTTTATATATATATATATATATATATATATATATATATATACACACACATACACACACACACACATACATTTTTGAAAGTCTCACGGACGTTAATAATGATTTCTATGAACTTAGCAGAAGTGGACAACACAAAGACACAGAATCACAAAAAAAAAAGAGAAAGTCACTAGATTTCGAATTTTTCATAGTCCACGCCACCATTCTCAAGGAATAGAAGGACTGAACTGAGTTGAGAACAGTGTACTTCTTTTCCTTTTGCGTGTGTCTGTGTTGCCGTATTTGTCCACTTGTGCTAACTTCATGCACATTATTATTCTCGTCCGTGAGACTTTCACAAATATGTTATACATATATATGCATGCGTGTGGGTGTATGTATTTTTCTCTCTCCCTCTCTTCCTATCTCTTTCCGACACTAACGGTGGCAAAAAAAAACCAGCCGAGGTTTTCTGTCAATTTAAGTTATTTTTAGTCACCCATATCTAATTCCTGAGCGGTGAAACGGGTGGGGTTTCTCTCGATTCAACCGGACGCATGGGTGTTGGTTTTGTGACAGAAAGTGAAGCCGATCGATATTTAAGACAGGAGCAATCCTTGTGGGATTGTCGCGTGGGCGAGGATGACCGCAGGGCTTATTTAAAAGATTGTACCGCGCCAAAATCATTTACTTTCCTCAGCCATTGCGAGCAACAGATCGCGGGTCGAGGTCAATGGCGATGAATAGGAAAGTGAGCAAACGTGTATCTCACGAACGCTTTGATTTCACAGTATTTCATTATATATAATATCCTATCATTATTTTAACCGCATCTATTAGATTTTATGTACCTTAATTCTCCCTCCCATCACTTCTTTTGTATCGAGTGACAAGCCAATTTAATTCATTAATGTTTTAATTGTAATTGCTAAAGAACGGTTAATGATACAATGGATTCTAAAAGAGACAAAGCTTTCTATTTTTGAAATTAAAATGCTGGCTTCGTTTTTTAACCCCCTAGATAATTAATATTTTTTGAAGGATCAGTAATAATTTTTTCCCACTTTCATCAGGATAATTAAGAATTAATTTTAATTTTAATTTAGGCAAAATGAGCAAATGGTAGGTGATTAATAGCGATGCTATCTTTTTGTTAAACAAAAAACAACAGTCACATCTCCAATGTCCTTTGAAATAGATTTGTAAAGATTATATTAAAATGTCTTCAGTTTTCACAGGGTGAAAATCATTTTAAAAAGGTAGTCGTTTTATGTAAGATTCGTGAAGTATTTACCGTTCCGTAACTGAGGTTCTTCAGATCTCCACATTCAACATTACTCATTAATGCTTTCCTTTAGCCTTTTTATCGGTGCATCATCTGTTCTCTCGGGGAACCTAAACTGAGGTGCACAGTTTAACTTTCTTGATCAATCATTTCACATATATAGTCCCGTGTGACATTTTCCGCGATACGTACTTGAAAATATGACTGCTCATTTTAGCTGAAGAACCGTCTTTACGGAAAATAAATCATCAAAATGGTAAACACCGACGAAATAATTTGATGTAGATCATCTTCCAGTGGTAAAGGCTGAAAGACGAAGTACAAATAAATAGCGGTGTATAAGCAGAGTCATGAAACTAATTGATTTATTTTTTAAATATATTTTTTCTATATTTCAAGAAAATAGAAGGGAACAAAACCTTCACAAACTTTTCAGTACTACACAATGAAATTGTTATGGCTAAAGTGAGCCCCTTCTTCAATCTGATCACCTTCCCTAATAAATATTACAATGATTTAAATTGCAATCGACTACCACTGATAATGTCCTACCCTTATTATTTTCCAGTTATAATTATCAGCAGGGAATCACATGCTTCAAAAGATTTTCACCCTTAATTCCGGCGGCCAAAGAATTCAAACATACTGCATATGATTTATTTTTCTCTTTAAAGCAGGTCCGTATGCTTTTAAGACAATTTTTCTTCTGAAATGTTTCATTTGAAATTATATAAAAATTCTTCGCTCAAGGCAACGGAATTAAAGTTGTACTCGTATGATCTACGGAATCCATATAAAATTTATCAAAATATCCACCAACAAGCAGAAAAGTAATAGGCTACGGCTCCCATTCTGGTACCCTCGAATAACCCTGAAGGAACCATTTTCGCCGGAGGACAGGAAAACTAACCCCAGACAAGCGTGCATTGGGAGTCACTTATAAAAAGGCATCCCAACAAGAAGGAAACAAAATTGCCGACCACCATTGCATGCTTGGGCGAAGTCTACGAGAGAGGTCCGGGAACAACGAGGCCAAGTGGCTGCAAACTTTGTCTCAGGGCCCGGGACAATCCTTAACAATCCTTATTGTTTTATTCATACGTTCACTCAATGTGAGTTTCATGGTCTTGAGGCTGCAGAGTTGAATGGTGGCAAAAAAACCATTCGATAGGAGTGGAGAGTGGAGGATCCCGGGACAATTGCTCTGATTCACAGCCCAACTAGAGAGAGGAGACTCAAGCGTTGGTCGAGGCCAAAGGAAAAGTCCAGGTTGCAGAATTTCGCGAGAATGGCATCACGAACGTGAAAGTGGATGGGAATCTACTTCGCCGTATATATATATATATATATATATATATATATATATATATATATATATATATATATATTTATATATAAAGATATAAGTATGTGTATGTGTATGTATATATATATATATATATATATATATATATATATATATATTTATATGTATGTGTGTGTGTATGTATACATATAGATTAAGCTAGAAATTTAAAAAAATGTGTTTTAAGCTAGTCATGTCACTATACATTATTGCAGCGTTCAAAATATAACTGACGTTTAAACTCCATTTCCTGGCTTTTCACGTAAATCAAAGTTTAATTTATTTCAGGAAATATAACATTTTCAGTAAGTTATGGCGTTTAATAGACATAATTTGGAATATATTTTCGGTAATATTGATCATCTGTTTTCCGGATGAAAAAATGTATACCATTATTGTTTAGATTACTTAAATGGTACAAGAATACATATTTATAAAATTTGGCTATATTTGATTCACTCATTATTAAAGTTTCGTGAAAGAATGTGGC
The DNA here is from genome assembly GCF_022747635.1 of Hetaerina americana. Classification (NCBI taxonomy): domain Eukaryota; kingdom Metazoa; phylum Arthropoda; class Insecta; order Odonata; family Calopterygidae; genus Hetaerina; species Hetaerina americana. The sequence goes on from NW_027287316.1 coordinate 14,331,643, forward strand.
CCCGGATTTGTAAAAGGATGTTTTTATTAAAATTTACTGGGTCAACTTTTAAGCAGTTGGAAAAAATTATAATTAGACTATGTGACATACTATACATGTCTATAATTCAAGCAAATCCAATATGATTATGTCAAAGAATGTGAAGATCAAGTTTGGGTTTTATGCAAGCCCACATTAATTTCATATTGATTTTAACACTAACAAAATGAAATTATCTATTTATCGTCGAAATTCACTATTTTCATTACCATATACTTTCTCGCTTAAATCAACTTTCGGATTACGTCCTCATGGCTCAACCCTTGATTTAAAAGAAATCGCTATTGAGAGAAAGGATAAGTAAAATGTAAGTTTATAAGATTAAAAAAAAATTAATACCGTTTTTAGGAGACTCCATCTCCCCCACAGAAAACACGACTGGAAACTTTCGCTTGCTCGCAGACCAGGTCGGATTCGGCGAAGGGGACCAGTTCGTTTAACTCAACAATGCTCCCACCCTTTACGCCTTTTCCAATTCCTCGCGATCTTCCCCCTGACTCCCACCCTCCCCCACACGTTTCTCATCCCTCACTTACTCTCCCACCCCCAAATCCCCCTCCGCGACACATCCCTGAAAACCCCCAAACCCCTTCCCTTCCTTCCCTCTTTCTCTCTCTCTCTCTCTGTTACGGGTTTCCACCGTCCACAGCTATTTTCCATATCCAAGAGTGCGACCCAGATTTTGCCGTACGATTTTGGGTAAAGAGTGAGGGGAGGGGGTGTTTGAGAGATCTGCGGTGGGTTGAGGGTGACGGGATGGGCGCAGGGTGCGGAAGGCAGGGCAAAGTCATGGGGGGGAAGAGTGAGTCGGTGGTGGAGGGCGAGGAATGGGATCGGAGATGGTGTTTCGGGGGAGGTAAGTGGAGGAGACGGGCTTGCAGGAGAGATGAAGGGGGCGGGTTGGAAAAGGAGGCGGGTTTGGGGGGAAGGGCTGGAGAGACCCTGATCCGCAGAACAATGGGACTGGGAGACATCTGCGGCTACACGCATTCTGTTCAGCATGCGAGGGAGGAGTCGGAGGTGGAGGAGGAGGAAAGGAGTGTGTGCGGATGGGAGGGTTAGGGAGGGAAGGAAGAGGAGGTGGGGGGTAGGGATCGAAAAGGTTCGAAGGAGACCGGGATACGGCACATGAGTCCACGAAACCAAAGGTGTGTGCATGACGTAAAAGTTGGACGGGCATTGGATGGTGTTTCGGAAGTGAGTAACAACAGCACTGGGGCCACGTATTGATTCGATCGGTGTGCCGAAAATACGGATGAGCCAGCTCTAGATTAAAGTCGAGGGTCAGAGTTATAGTTTTAGCCACAGTTATTAATTTAGAATTGGTGAATAAAAGCTAAGACACGATTTTGGGACATTCTGTGCAGAGGAAAGAAAAAATGCTTTGAACTGAGTGATAATCCATGAAAAAGAAGAAAATGTAAAACCATCTTTAAAAAAATATTTTCTCTCTTTTATTTAGACTTAACACCCTTTCAGGCAGGTTTTCAGGCACTGTATTGTCTCAATTCTCTTCTTGAAATGATTTTGCATTTTGCATGAATTGTATTCTACTGAATGAAAACGGGAGAGACTGATGATTATGAACTTATAAATTATTTCTAATTCTAATATAATATAACTTCGTAGCTATATCCCTGAATTTGGAAGAGAGAAATAAATATTAGTAGTAGTTTAAATGGCTTGAGACCGACAACTGCATGTTCGCCAGTAGGGATAAGAGGTTAATTGTAAGTGGTGTAATGTTAGAAGGGGCAGGATACGAAAGAATGTACGTGGAATGGTGTGAGAATGGAGACAAACCTGGGGTCAGCATTAGCCTTCTCTTAACGATAGGTGTCAAAAAAATAGTCCACAGTTCGATCTGACGGACGGCGTAGTCCAGTGGTATGAGTGCTCGACACATTACGCCTCAAGTAAGGATCGGAATGCGACTGAAAAAAACCTGCCACCTCCGGAATTCGAACCCGGGTCTTCGGGGTGGAAAACCACAGCCATATCCTGACCCCCAAAAAGAATTGAGCGAAAAGGTATATGTAATATGACGGACTTCAATGTCTTAGCATTCTATCAGTCAACTTCCCATAGTTAATAAACTTTAGTCTAAATATTAAAGTTATTTATAAAGAATTTTTATATATAAAGAATTTTTAAGGTAGCAGTCGAAAATGTGCCCACATCCGGTAAGTGGATTTATTGATTTATATTCTTGAATGAAGTGGTGGTAAAAATCCAAATGCCCTACGATGTATCTATGTTATTTCCGTTATGAATTACTGGCCTACCGGATGAAACTCGTATTTCTGACGGTAAGGTACGTCTTTAAAATCTAAATCTCCAACCTTTTCAAAAAAACACGTGCTTGCGCAGTTTCTTTGAGATTTTCTTCTCCAAAGTTATGCATTCCTCATGATTTATATTTTAGATTTTGTGACGCTCGTACGTAAAATTTGGTAGCTCGTTCTATTTTATCAGTGTGGCGAAAAGCCTACGCGCACAAATTCCTCGATTTTTCAAGCCATCCAAGATTATGTGCTCGCCATATGGAAAAGTTTGATAAGACTGTAGATTCTTCCTTCAAAAATAGCTAGTGTGCGGAATATGCGTGGCATTGACGATAAATATTATAAATAAAATTTCTGACGATATTAAATTCTAAACGATCTTCTTGATAAAATCTTATTAGCATTCGTGAGGTACAAAATTACTTCTTTTATATTATTTTTATGACAAATAACCGTAGAGGCATGACATTTAAAACATTTTTGATAAAAATTATTTAGACAATGCACCCTTGTAACAGAAAATTATGGATTTGACCATCACGTTACTTGAAGGTTAAATAAATCTCATAAATGTTCACCCGCCAAGGACGGTCGAAATATTTCGAAGTTAGAAATGTGCTCTAATGAAGGCCGCAGGGTATCTGCAGCTCCGACCTTGGGAAAGCCGACTGCGAAGGCAAAAAGGCCGACCGGGAATATCCTACATTTCCCCAGTAGTTTGGGTAAGGTGTCAAGATGGGCACTTCGGTATCAAGACTTTGGTGGACTTCGTACTGTAGCAAGACGTACGTGAAGGATTGCAGAGGGTATGGAGTTATGAACGGAGAATGAGGGGCGAGTGGGAGAGGTATACAAAAGCATAACTCCGTGCGGATTCTCAGGAGTTAATGTATCCATTTCTCTACCCCCCTCGATACTCCAGCTCTCTCACGTGTACCTTGAGTTCGTGTTATGCTTCCACGTTCGATATTCCGAGCAGGGCCTCATCTAGCGCTCCTTCCAAAGAGAGCTTCCTTCGTCCCCGAGACATGCCCGCCGGTGAGGGTTTGAGGGAGAGGCGGAGGGGGGAAGAAGACGCGACACGGGCGAATGAAATCCGCCGGATGACGGTCTTGGGGGCGTGCGGCGGGGGAGGCTTGGTTGGAACCCTGAATAGCACGACGGAGTTCCAGAATAGTTCGGGGAAGAAAAGAGACGGAGTAGGGAGGGGGACTGGGAAAATGAAAAAATGCGACGGAGGGAATACCGAGGAACTTGAAGGAACGGGCAGTGGGGATGGAGAATAAAATACGTGGCTGGGGGAAGAAAGGTGTGGAGGGAAAAAGGTGATGCCTAGGGACGAGGAGGCTGTTCCCTCGATTCCGCTCGCGTGTTCACGAGTTATTTATTAGTAAACGACCTCGTCAGTGTCACGGTGTGTTTTTTTTTCCCACGCCAGGAAAGGTGAGGGGAGGGGAGAGGAAAGAAAAAGGAGGTTGCAGGAAGGTGAATGATAAATTTATGACGCCCCGCCGCCGTTAAAATATATAATTCTTCCGCAGGACGGGAAATGGTTTCCTCTAGCTAGCATTTGACTGCACTTTCTTTCCTCAAGGGAATTACTGTTTTGTACACAACTCAATATGTTTTAACGCTGTGAAAATGTTTCCCGTTTTTAGCCTAATGGGCGTCATTAAAAGGAATTCCTTATGTGCCCTTGAGCAAAAAATAGTTGAATACTCATCGGTTATTCGATCAAATGTTTCGCACTTTTTTTTAAACGCTTCGAACAATTTTATTTCACGGAATCAAAAATGGATTCAATGTTTTTTGGTAAAGGCCGAGTAAAATAATAAATTTAAAAAAGTCCATTGAAGTAAGCTTACTTCAATGAATTGTTGTACTCAGCTATGGTGCCACACTCGAAAGGGTGGGGTGAGAAAGAATTCAGCTGGTGACTTTTACAACAAACTTTTCCAAAAAAGATTATATAAAACATTCATGGAATTAAGCTAAAAGATTATCAGCGGTTTGGGAGAAATCCTCTCTTTTGAAAAACATATATCCATATCTTTGAGATATTTCATGGACGAATTCCTCAAAATTTATAACTCTGGTGGAACGAGTGTGCGGAAGAATTTTATTTCAGAGCTTAAATCTATGGCAAGGCTGTGATAGAAGGAAAACTGCTGAGTAAATGGGAAAAAGAGAGGAAGAGTGACGAAGCAGAGGAAGTATAAGAGGCTGAAGGAAAACACACAAAGCAATCGTAGTTGGGAAATATGGAATTGATAGTAATGATTTAGAAGTCAACCTGGATGTCCATTATCTTTTTAGGAGCAGTTTAAAATATTTTAGCACTAATAAAACACGATTTATTTGATAGAAACCCGTTAATATAGCTTTATTAGAATCCACGATTCCTTATAATACTCTACAACCGCTGTTCCATTTTAATCCAACCATAGGGGCGCATACAAGTGTTAGGGAAAAAGCTACATAATGAAAGAGGAAAAAATCCCTGGGCATGTCTGGATGTTTACACAACCTTATGACTCCCCGTGCCATTCTACTGGCAATTGTTTGCTGAACTGAAAATCAGCCATGAAAAAATCCGAAAAAGCTACCCATTCCAAGTTATGAGAATTTTACGAAGGGTGGTAATTACACAAGCAGATTCGTTTTACTTATCTCCCGCGTAAGTCTACCACAAGATCATGTGTAACTTTTTACGGTTCGCTTGGACGAGTTTTCCTCGAATATTTGGAGAATTTATTTTATGAAAAAAAGTACTTACTCTGATCAAATATCTAGTCAACAAAGTGCTAGGTAGCAGATAAGGGGATGATAACTTACCTGGAAATAGAAATACAGGAGTATTATTATATACATAAGAAATATATTCATAAAAATATCATTAATGCTACTGAAACAAGTTTTATATTATTTTTTCAGTATTTTCAATTAAATGGTTTGGGAATTGACTGGAACCCTGAGAAAATATTGCGCCCGATATATGAGAGTTCTGACACCAATGAGGGCGTCTATATCATATAAGAGCCCTCTTACAGGAATAAGCTATTCCTGCACAACCGTTTACAAAACCCATATGATATGACGTTGTGGTGGAGTTATTGAATCCCATGTATAACTTCAGAATAGGGGTAACTGAACCATAAAATTAAGCTTTTTACCTTGGAAAAGTCTCCCCTACCTCTCCCATTTGCTAAACGCTCGTGAATTGAGACCTTAAGGGAAATGATGGCGGTGTAATAAATTTCAAATAACTAGCCCACACGGCTAAAGATTTAAAAAAATCACGTTTTCGCTCAGTGAAAGGCGTGGAAGTAGAGTCTCGCACGACATAAAGAGACCAAATCCATTTTTTATTCAAGCGATTTAACACGAATCACCGATGGGTCGAATCATTTTGGAGGGAATTTGAAAACTTGCTGATATATTTATGCCACAGAGGTATGTAGGTGAGCCATTAATCAATTGGTCTCCTCAGCCATCATAGGAGAAATGCATGCAAATTATTTGATGACCATATAATGTTCATTTGACGAAGACCCGCTAAAGAAATTTATAAAATTCTAACCCCTTATTCTCACTGCAATGTGTATCGAAACCATTGGATTTGACTCATAACTCTCCCCGATTTGGGAGATATTTCATAGAGTTTTTATTTATTTTTTGCTAAAATGTAATTAAGGTAATTCTAAATATTTAAAAAGACATCGTAATTCATTATTATAAAATTATATTCATCATGAATATTCATTATTAAAAGAATATTCAGTACTATAAAATTATTTTTATCGATCGAAATAACTAGCTGTATGATAACTTAATTGGGGGTAGGTATATGCGATTCCCCGACCAATTAGAAGCTTTGTAAATTTTACCACTAATTGGTTTCATTGTAATGATTGGCATAATTTTGTTCAATTACGTTCAGATTCATGTGCAACATGTAACTAGTCATGTAAAAACTACAATGTTAATCTTTATTGCACCTCTTTTAATGTCAGCAACGCAAAATATTTAAGACCGAGTTACATTTCAGGGTTTCGTAAAATTAACATTTGCATCATTTAAAAAAAATATACTAATAAAATTAATCTAAAAACAACAGATTCGTAAGATACTGATGAATTGGAACTCATCTTTCCCTTTTCCTACTAAAATATGAAGATGCCGATAGGCATTTCTGAAAAAAACTTTGACTCTGCGTCAAATGAAAATGAGATACGATGATTTAAGATGAATCCTCACGTATTTCTATGATTAAGAAATGTTTTGCAGTATAATTCATCTATGAAAATGCTTCGAAAAATTATTTCAATCAATTTAGAAAAGTTTAACACCGATGGGTATGCTTCGTCTGTCTTACCAGTGATAGAGTCGTATTCCTGAAGTCACCACAGGTTTAAAGACATCCTGAACCCGGAATCATATGATTTGACCAATATGTCTACATATATATATATATATATATATATATATATATATATATATATATATATATATATATAGATTTATATATACATATACACATATACACACATAAATATACACACACATTTAAAAACAAAAAAGTATGAATTGATCGGAGCAAATAATACAAACGGAATACGCTCCTCCAAATGAAAGAGAGGATACCGAGAGGAAGTATTTGATAAAGTGGTGAAAATAAAAAGCTAGATAAAATTGAGATCTTCATCAAATGAGTACAAAACGATTACTGCAGGGATAGTAGGGAGAGTCAAAGAAAAAATATAAATATATATTGGCGGTCCCAGTTGGAGAGAGGAATCGAAATCACGGCGCCCTCGCAAAAGATTAAGAGCACTCAAGAGTGCGGTTGAGCGATGGTCGGTTGCCGTGTGTAAAAGTGCCAATCGGCCCCTCCCCCTTCATTCCACGGTGATGAGAAACTAAAAGAGAAAAGATATCGTTCCCGGAATTCTTCCCTCATGTCATGCTCCTTTGGCCGACCCATTACACTCCCCGACGCCTCCGACTTTTCGCCAACCTCTCTCGCCCCGGTACGGCTTCTTCCATCACTTATCCCATCTCATTTGTCCTAACGCCACTCTTATGCCCAACCCCAATCTTCATTTCTCTCGACAGCTTCCGCTGAGCGGGCGAGGGAGCACCGTATTTTCCTCGCGTCCGGAAAATTGTTTTCCCCTGATCAGCCCTCGTCGGATATAAAATGGCACATGCACATCACCTCCAATCATTCGGGATCCCGTCTTGACTATAACAAGACAAGCAGGTGATTTTCTTTAAATATTGTATACCTTTTGGGAGCACTCATGACAATTTTTAATTACATATGCACTTTGAACATGAAGAAAAAATGTGAAGAAGCGCATCCTTCTTAATAATTATTTTTATTTTAATAATAATTATTTATAATTAACTATTACGCCAAAAAGGTAGAGTGCATTAATAAATTAATGGTGTAACAATTGAAACAATGGTGGATAAATCATAAAAAAATGACAATACCCAGAATCGTGGAAAAATGGCACTAAAAAGAGTGTTCCCTAAGCAGAAAATTGATAGATTTTCTAGCTACGATCATGAAGAAATTTTGTAGAAAGTGCATGCTTAAAAAATTTGCGGAACTTAAAAGTTTTGGACACATTTGAGCTAGTAATTATTTTTATACTCATTATTTCCTTTTGAGACCAAAAAGATTGCTTGAAAGTGTATTTGAATAATCGAGAATATTCATAGTATGCCATATGCAGGATAACCTATTTGTCAGGAATAACAACCTATTCATTCATTTCCACCATAAATTTGCGTTAGGCACGTATGACAGGTTTTTCTATGTTTGAAACGCTAATTTCATGATTATTTCGTATGAATCATTTACATCAAGTCATAACGAAAACCATCAATGCCACTGTTAGGCAGTTGTCACTCTATTGGGATTACGTGGGATTTGACAGTTGACACGCTGCCTTCCCGCCCGAAGGCTCATAATACAAGTACGATCCCAACGGTGGTAGATTTATCTTAATACAAACATGTGCCACGGTCACCTCTGGGGTGTGCAGTGGGGCTAATTCAAGGCCAAGGTATGTACTATCAAAAATTAAGTTTTGCTTGATTCTTAGTTAAAAGAAATATTAGCAGAACAAGAGAATTTAGAGAGAAGGATAGAGATTAATAGAAATTCATATGTGGCCTTTGTATACTTAGGAAAGGCACTTGACAAAGCAAATGGCAGATTACCACTTCAAATACTGAGGAAGTTCGGACTAGATTGAAATAATTTTCGACTCTTGAACAAGGCATATAAAACCGAAATTCATATAAATGAATTCGGGAAAGTACAAGTAAGATTTATTAGTTGGGGTTTAACGATATATGTATAGAGATCAGAAAAACGTTAATAAACGTTGTGTATACTGCTATAAACCGTGCATTTAAAAGTTTCAGGACTGGATACGCACAGATCAAGCAACAAAATGAAATGACTTCTATTTATAAGCAAGATTCTACGTACATAGTCCCCACCCCCAATTTGATACAGTGCCTAACACCATCCATCATCGGGTGCATCATTGTCTTCTGGAATGCCCGTAATGAAATACTTTATCACCGCCCTTTCAATCGCGTCTACTTAAGTGTATCGCTGCCCCTTCAACCTCAGTTTCAGGTTCGGAAACAAAAATTAGTCTGGGGGGACAGATCAGGTGAGTACACCGGGTGATACTGACAACTTGTCGTTCAGCCAAAATCTCCCTTACAATAATCGACTTCTGAGCTGTTTCATTGTCCAGCAATAACCACCACTCGTTACTGTCCAACAATTACTAACTCAGACGCCGAATGTGTTTCAAAAGTCGATCCAAAACGTTCCTGTAGAATGTCGCAGTAACTGCGATGAATAGGAAAGCGTGGTTATTGTGGCAAGACATTGCTTTACCGTAGGAAATCTAAAACAACATATGAGTCGAGATGCTACCAACAAGGAGAGCAATAAAAAGGGCTAATTAAAAATAGCAATTTTCCACAAAAATAAAATTAATGCGACCGGTTTCAATGTTACTACATCATCATCAGGTGATAGTTAAACCTCAGAGTCCAGTATATATATGATTAAAGGCAAGTAAGGGGAGGGTGGAGGAAAAGAGGGGAAGAGGGGGGAAGGTGGAAGGCAGAATGGGTGACTATGTGAGTGGGGTGGGGGGAAGAGGGTTGGGGAAGACAAGGTGCAAAGACCCTAGGAGTCCGGAGAGCGCGTCGTGGCCGAATGGAGGGGGGTGTCTCGTTGAGGGTGTCCCACGGTGCGCCGCAAAGCTCTTCGGGCCGCGGGGGAAGAGGACGGGATCGGGGGTTTTTTCCTATGGTCGTGGTCTGGGAACAAGGTATCAATACACAAATAAGCACTGAGTTGAAGGGTAAAGATTGGGATCACTGTATAGTTTTAAGGGGGCGCCCTAGCGAGGTTTTAGGGAAAGGGTGTAGGAGGGAATGTTATCACTATCACATGCCGAATAGGGGGGGGTTGGATTGTCCCGCAGCGGTGAACCTTCCCTCCTCGTCCGTGAGGAAAGGGGTGGGGACTCGGGGTTTCCCACTTGTCCGGGAAAGCATGGTCTCCGTCTGCAGAGGGGGGGGGGGAAAGGAAGGAAATATCCAATGAGAAGGGGCAAGGGATCACTGGTCACATGTACGTCTTGGGAAGGTGATGGAGAGGAGGGGGGAGGGTGAAGATAAAAATTGGACTTCGTTGATCAGCTCCAAGTCCTTGCGATGTAAGATTTCCAGCTGTTCCATGGCATCCAGCTTCCTTCCTTTTTCCAAATTGTGAAGCACTTTGAATTCGAAATTGCTGAAATGGTTAGAATCGAGAAGATGTTTGGCAAATAAAGAGTTGGTATGACCTGTTATGTAGCCTTTCCTATGTTCCCCGATACGTGTCGAAAAACTCCTGCCAGTCTGACCAATGTAAATGGCCCCACAATCACACCGAATTTCATATACACCACTTTTGGTGTTGCAGTCTATAGGATCTTTGTTTGAGCATAGGGCCTTATATAGAGTATTGGGGGTATAAAAAGAAATGCGGAATTTGTCTTTGGGAAACCTGTTCGCGATTTTATATGACACAGAGTTATGGAATGGAAGTTTGCACCATTTGCGCTCAGAGACTGTAGTGACTGCAAGGGAGATGTTTAATTTTAGGGTCTGTTTCTTAAGTTTTTTCTTCAGTATATTATCAATTATGCGGACATGGTAACCGTTCTTAAAGGCTATGTGCTTGATCGTATTGAGCTCTCGTTCGAAGTTGGATTTGGACAAGGGGATACTGATTAATCTGTGGATCATGGAATTGAAGCTGGCTAGTTTGTGGGTGAAGGGATGGCAGGAGTCTGAGGGTATCACTTGGTCTGTATACGTGGGTTTCCGAAATATTGAAAAATGATGTGTGCTTCTTTTTATTTCAATAGTGAGATCCAGGAAATAGATAGATCGAGTTTAATTTTGCTGCTAATTTTTGCACTGGAGCACTGATACTAGATACGACTGGTCTAATGGGCACGTCTTTTTTATGTAGTTTAGGTAGACCATAAAGTCTTGGGGGTAAAGGGTTCATGGTGGTTAAGAAGAATTTTTCTTTATCGTTGAATATGTGGACGCAGGAAGCGATGGCCTCTTTGACACGCTTTTGATAATTGGGAGTAGGATCTTTCGGGAGTACATCAAAGGCGTTGGCGGATATGAACTTTAGGCACTTACTGGTATAATCGTCCCTATCTAGGATGACAGTGCAGTTTCCCTTGTCAGCTTTACTGAGCACTAGTTGGTTTTCTGCCTTCAAATCTCGGAGTGACTTTAAGATCTCACCTTCGGATGATCTTCGGGCAGGGATGGAGTGGTTCTTTATGTCTGTTATTATGGTATCGGCGACCAGATGCTTGATACCACGGGGTTGATTGGATAGAGCAACTTCGCAGTCCGTTGTCAAGTTTTTATAACCTTTGGAAGAAATCGGGATGGCCGGTGCAAATTTCAGTCCCTTATTAAGGAGTGAAAGAACGTCAGGGGAAATTTCACACTTGGATAGATTTACAACTCTCGTGGCGAATTGGTGTTCACAATGAATTTGGGGGGATGGATCACTGACGGAAGACTCTTGGCTAACACTAGTGAGCCGAAGGAGCTTATGGTTAATCACTGCACGTTTTTTATCAGCAACTGCCACTGCGAGGGACCTCACACGATCATCGAGGACACTAAATTCGACGGGATGCAGTTTGTGGCTGAGTTCTGCATGGAGGTGGTACAAATAGTAATACAAGGAATCCCGTTTCCTGTACCACGTTTTTAGCTCCGTCCGGATCCACACATTTTCCGCAATCGAAACTCGATCTATCGACAACTCTCAGGCTTCAAACCCAGATTCTCAATAGAAAACTCCATTTCCTTAACTGAACGTCTTCTGCCCTTCACCTTACCACCCAACGCTAAGCTAGTATCGTTTGACGTGTGTAGTCTCTTTACTTCCATTCCGACGCATGAAACTTTAATTTACGCTGAAAATATATTAATCAACGCTAATGTGAACCAACACCACATTAATGAATTAAGTTCACTTCTCAAAATTTGTGTAGACCAAAATTATTTTTTATTCTGTGGCACCTACTATAAACAAAAGGATGGTCTGGCTATGGGGTCACCCCTTTCCCCTCTCCTCGCAGAAGTTTTTATGGATAATTTAGAGGACAAGATCCTAAGTGAAAATAGATTCAAGAATAACATTTTATACTGGTTTAGATATGTGGACGATATCTTATGCTGCTGGACAGGCAGTGATAGACAGTTAGACCTTTTCTTACATTTCATAAACTCCATCCACCCATCTATAACTTTCACCATGGAATCGGCAGTGGACCATAAAATCAATTTCCTGGATCTCACTATTGAAATAAAAAGAAGCACACATCATTTTTCAATATTTCGGAAACCCACGTATACAGACCAAGTGATACCCTCAGACTCCTGCCATCCCTTCACCCACAAACTAGCCAGCTTCAATTCCATGATCCACAGATTAATCAGTATCCCCTTGTCCAAATCCAACTTCGAACGAGAGCTCAATACGATCAAGCACATAGCCTTTAAGAACGGTTACCATGTCCGCATAATTGATAATATACTGAAGAAAAAACTTAAGAAACAGACCCTGAAATTAAACATCTCCCTTGCAGTCACTACAGTCTCTGAGCGCAAATGGTGCAAACTTCCATTCCATAACTCTGTGTCATATAAAATCGCGAACAGGTTTCCCAAAGACAAATTCCGCATTTCTTTTTATACCCCCAATACTCTATATAAAGCCCTATGCTCAAACAAAGATCCTATAGACTGCAACACCAAAAGTGGTGTATATGAAATTCGGTGTGATTGTGGGGCCATTTACATTGGTCAGACTGGCAGGAGTTTTTCGACACGTATCGGGGAACATAGGAAAGGCTACATAACAGGTCATACCAACTCTTTATTTGCCAAACATCTTCTCGATTCTAACCATTTCAGCAATTTCGAATTCAAAGTGCTTCACAATTTGGAAAAAGGAAGGAAGCTGGATGCCATGGAACAGCTGGAAATCTTACATCGCAAGGACTTGGAGCTGATCAACGAAGTCCAATTTTTATCTTCACCCTCCCCCCTCCTCTCCATCACCTTCCCAAGACGTACATGTGACCAGTGATCCCTTGCCCCTTCTCATTGGATATTTCCTTCCTTTCCCCCCCCCCCCCCCTCTGCAGACGGAGACCATGCTTTCCCGGACAAGTGGGAAACCCCGAGTCCCCACCCCTTTCCTCACGGACGAGGAGGGAAGGTTCACCGCTGCGGGACAATCCAACCCCCCCCCTATTCGGCATGTGATAGTGATAACATTCCCTCCTACACCCTTTCCCTAAAACCTCGCTAGGGCGCCCCCTTAAAACTATACAGTGATCCCAATCTTTACCCTTCAACTCAGTGCTTATTTGTGTATTGATACCTTGTTCCCAGACCACGACCATAGGAAAAAACCCCCGATCCCGTCCTCTTCCCCCGCGGCCCGAAGAGCTTTGCGGCGCACCGTGGGACACCCTCAACGAGACACCCCCCTCCATTCGGCCACGACGCGCTCTCCGGACTCCTAGGGTCTTTGCACCTTGTCTTCCCCAACCCTCTTCCCCCCACCCCACTCACATAGTCACCCATTCTGCCTTCCACCTTCCCCCCTCTTCCCCTCTTTTCCTCCACCCTCCCCTTACTTGCCTTTAATCATATATATACTGGACTCTGAGGTTTAACTATCACCTGATGATGATGTAGTAACATTGAAACCGGTCGCATTAATTTTATTTTTGTGGAAAATTGCTATTTTTAATTAATCATGATATTCCACCATATCACGCCTGAAACGTCTCTTTTTATTAATAAAAAGGGCGTTAGATAAAATGATTACGTTCTAGGATACTTGAAATTTGAAATATATTTTTTACCTTACCAGGATTTTTACAGCCATTCTAAGCCATTATCTTCGCTGGAAACATGATACAGTAAATCTATCAGCTCTTCACTCAATCTTCATAAATGCATTTTTAAGATTTCTTCAGCCGTAGTAAGATCTAACTAATATTGGCTTTTCGACGTAATCATTGAAGAGACCTGCAACCATTTCACACAAGAAATTTAATCCGTCATTCAACCTTCGCTCTAAGAGTGCTTTTCTACCTATTTTCTCTAATAGTTGTACGAGGGTCATCCGGAAAGTAGTACCCGTTCGTGCCGCATGAAGTGCTGACGACGCGAGTAGCCGCTGGACGAGGTCAGATAGCTTCAGTGGCTTGTCTGCCTTCTCTGAGCCAAGTTGCGTGACGCTAGCATTGCCTGTGTTGTTTCTGTGATTGTTTACAATGTTTAAAAAAATTGAGAACGCCGCCAGTTGTGAAGTGAGGGCAGTGATTAAATTCCTCAATGCAAGAAACGTTCGCCCATGTGATATTCATCGCCAATTAAAGGAGGTGTATGGAGACAATGTGATGGACGAGTCGTCTGTTCGGCGGTGGTGTCGCAACTTCAACATGGGGAGGGGGAACACACACGACGATGAGCGTTCGGGGAGACCGTCTGTCATTACAGACCAACTGGTGAGCTCAGTTGACGAATTCGTGAGGAACGATCGGCGCGTCACAATTGATGACATCTGTGAGCATTTTCCCAATGTTTCTCGAACAATTGTTCATGAAATTGTTAAACACCATCTGCATTATGCAAAAATTTGTGCAAGATGGGTCCCTCGCGTATCTCAATGAGCTGGCGGCGAAGGACTATGCAGCAGGAATACAGAAACTTGTCACACGTTATGACAAATGCCTTAATTTGCTTGGAGATTATGTTGAGAAGTAGTTTAAAGTATCCTCTTTCAAATAAAATGTTTTATGTTTGTTAATATTTACTTTTGTGTCTTTATTTCACGAACGGGTACTACTTCCCGGATGACCCTCGTAGATACGCTACTAAGGTCATCACAACGTCTAGCTCCTCTACGCTTCATGTGGTTCAGTTGGACAAGGAAACCGACTTCATGAAGATCACATTTGTATAAGATTTATTATAGATTTTTTCGATGCTTTTCTTTTCTTTCCATTGAATTATGTGCCGTCAGAAACTTTGTTACAGTAATACGACTTATATATCCGTTGGTTACGATGTCGAAGTATCCCTTGGCGTTTTTTAGATCTTCGGCAGGATTTTACGTGCAAGGAGAGAACAGTTTTCTTTCACCCACTGTCCAATTCCTTAGAATTACATTCCTGCTAATTACTTTCATCTATTTGCCTGATTGAACTGCTCACACCTGAGCTATTTACTTTTATCTATTTGCTTGAATGTTATTGCTCACATCTATTTGGAAACTTTCTTAGTGCCACGGTAATTATTTCGAGAAAAAAACTGTCGATTACTATTATTACTGATGAATCAAAAATAAGCGGCAGCAATATTTGATAATCTAGCAGATAGTTCTTTACTTTTCATAGTACCTCTATTTACTATATGTGCCATTTCGTACTTGTAAAGATCTTCTCATTATGATAAAAAATTTCACTAGCCCGTTGCTTGAAAAATCCAATTTACGATGTCAAACATACCATTTGCCTTGGAAAGTATTCAAGATAACGTTCGAAGACAAACCTGGATGTTCATTTTCAACGAAACACCAACGGAATCTGCTGAAACAGCCAATCAAAAATACGTACATACACGACGGTTGTTGAAAAAAGAATGAACATACATATTTTACTCGGATACTTTATTGTTGAAAAATTCAATTTAATATTGTGTTATTGATAAAATTTGTATTGAATGTATGGTAATAGCATCAATGTTTTGACTCCAGTATTACGATTGAGTCAACACGCAAAGCTGCATTAAAAGTTGATTTTCTCCTGAACGTCAGCCGAAGTGTATGAAATTAAACCAGAGGCCTATGAAGAGTCCGTTACTTTTGATGGTACAATTTTAAAATGGTTTAAAATTTTCAAAGCTGGGAGACAATGAATTTCAAATGAAGATGGTTGGACCTGGAGCTCCAGCTCTTTCGGAGGTAAATCTAATGCCTTGGAAGATAAAATGGCCGAATAGCGTTAAAAGCACTAAAAAAAATTTAAAAATTTTATTAAGTGCCACCCATGGTAACAGAGAAATGTGTTCCCTGGTAACAGAGAAATTGCACATTAGAAATATTCTTGAGTGGCGGGTTGTACGAAACCCACCGAAAATTTGCGAATTTTTCGCAAATACCAATGTAAAGAGATACTTTATAACTCCCTATAATGCAGCTCTAGTCGAAGTGACTTCTTCCTCTTCCCAAATGTGAAGAAATATCTTCATCATCATCAAAATAATCATGCATCATACATAAAATACACATTAAGTCGGAAATGTGCTATAAAATAAAATATTTGCACTATAACTTACATAAAAAAGAAATGTATGATCATTTTTCTTCAGGGAATTCTTTTACTGCGTGAATGAAATACATTTTTCTCTTAAATCGCTATCAGCGTTTGTTTCCTAAAAACATATATTTCTAAAGATAATGTCTTTAAAAATATCCTGACTCTCAAGGGCTTCAACGCTCAGCGATATTGAATTGGATTTTTTTTTATTTTCCCACTAAAATATCTTTTAGTAAATCCTTTAAGGTCATTCTCCCGTCTTTAAAAGTAAATCATGTCAATTGACTTCAGAATTACTAATACAATGAAGTATTTTCCAAAAGAGTTTGTATCATTTTAATTGGGACTCAAATTAAGGAGGTATGACTGATCGTATCCATGTTCACCGGCGTGAAACAATCCATGCCTCTGGGAAAACTTTCCACATTAAGTGGGAGTGCATCGATTTATTGGGGAATGCTGAACGCGGGCGGAGAACCGAAACCATCAAGTGCACCCTGGCCCACTCATGGGACTACTATCTTAGGGGTTCGCGATCCCTCTCCCGGGTGGGCGCGGCGCCCAGTACAGCCCCTTCAGCCACCGCTCTCATACGCCTCCCGCTCGTCCCCCTCACCAGCTGCAACGCTCAGCCCGTACCGAAGTTTCCACCTCTTCCCCGTAAAACTTCAGCAAAACCCTTATCTCTTTCAGCCTCCTCCTATATCAAAGCCCACCCACTCGAATCTCCAAGCGCCATACTCATCGCAGCTGCGAGCGCGTTCGGATACCCACACTCGAGCCTCACACGCGAGAAACACGCACACTCGAACGCAAACGATGACTCTCAGCGCATCCGCGAACCGATTTGCCCCGTCCTCGCGTGAAGGAACACGCGGCGGGAGGGTTGGCGCCCTCCTCGCGGTCGGTCCCCGCATACCACCCCACCCAACCTACTCCCGCCGCGCTTCGGGTGCTTGGTTCTCATGCGTAGCCTTTTTTTCGATATCGGGAGGCTAAAGGAGGCGAGAGAGGCTGAGGTGGAGTTGCGGAGGAGGTGAGAGAGGGAATGGCGCTCGAACCACGGTGATGAAGGGCGACCGACGGGAGGGTTGGATGAGTTTAGCAGGGGAGTGGGATGGCTTGGTATTGAATGAAGTAGGCAGGCAACACCTATCGAGGAAGAGGACGTGATTTGGAAGGCGTCTTGAGTCCCACGAGGCGAAGTTTTGGAGGGAGTAGGGGACATGGGGCTTGGATGTGGAAGTGCGCCATCAATTTTATGTGTATATACGTATATATATACATATAAAACACAAACATATGTATATATATATAAATATACACATATATATATATAATATACATATATATACGTATATATATATATATATATATATGTTCAATACAGCCTTTATCTTCAGAATCTGGCGTATCTGAAGATGACGGCCTTGCTGTGGAAACGTCAACTAGATATGAGTGTCCTTTATCTATGTTTCTGTGTATGAGTGTTTTTAATGAATGTTTATATATATAAACACGCACACACACAAACACACACACATACATATATATATATATATATATATATATATATATATATATATATATTTATATATATTTATGTCTATTTATATATATTTATGTATATTTATATATATTTATATATAATATATGACATGCGTGTTAGAAGATATTTTACCTTTTCGGCGATCAAAAATATGCACACGCATGTATATAGATACTTATGTAAGAACCTTAAAGAAGACATTTCGGTGGTCCCAGTCACCTTCGTAAGAATATGAGGATTAACTGCGACAGTTAACCGCGGTGAAGTACCTGCCATAAGATAGTTACTTGTTGTACTCTGATGAAGGTGGCTGGGACTACCGAAATACATATAATACTCGTATTGTCTTCAATTAGTTTTTTATTTTAATTAATATTAAAAAAATATATTTCTTTGCGTTAGTATCTGTATATTTGCGCGTGCATTTAACATTATAACACACACATACTAACACAAAAACACATATATGTTCATAAATGTGAGTGTGTTTTTGTGTGTATTTGTCTGTTTGTGTGTGTGTGTGTTAGGCGTTAAGGATTTCGGGGAAAGTAGGGGGTATATTCCCCTTGTTTGCATGGTAATCTTGCGCTCCACTCCTGGCTCCTTCCCCCCCATGCTTCCCTGACAGCCATTTCCCTGGCGAAGTGAAGAGTGTAGTCTATTACGCTGGCAGTAATAGATTACTCCCGCTCTACAAAGTTCATTGCAACCGAGGATCGCCGGGGATAGGGTGGTGAGGACGTGCATAGCATGGGTAGGGAATGGGTGGCTACGGATATCTCATTACCTTCCATCGTCAAGGTTGGAATTTTAATTAGCCGGCCCTCCCGATAGAGCCAGGTAGCCTTTTTAAGGATGCCCTCTTTTGGAATAAGCCATTCTGTCGCTATAAATCCGGCGCATATAAAACGCGAAACTTCTTTTTATTCTCGGAATTGCGATTATAGATTTTGGTGCAATTTTTCCCGGCGGAGTATTCCGTGATGATTGGCAGTCTGGGATTCCCAATATATTCGGAAATATTCACCCTTCCCGTTCTATTATTTTTACAGGTAATGTATCGGTTAAGGTAGGTTTTGAAAATTGCAAAATAATAACCGTAACAAAATTAATGAGTGTTTATTTTCGATCATTCAGGATTTTTATTAGCAATTACTCGAGACAAATTTTAAGAATAATTTCATTCAGTGACTTATTCAATGCAGTTAGTGAAGAATGGAAACAAAGAGTACACTTGATCAGACAGAAGATACATGAAAGTTTCCTCCATCTATCACGAGAAATGAAAATGAAAAATTCATATTTCTATACAAACTTTCATTCAGTGTGTCCAACAATTTAAATGCTGGGACTCGTTGACAAGAGCATTCCATTGAAAACGTTGCAGAGCGCAAAAAGATTCTGGTAAAATTACAAAGGGCCAACTGTCGTACCCGGAAAGAGGGAAATTTGTCTTTTCTATTCCAACCAGGGAAAAGTCAAATCCCCCGAGAGGAATCCGACTTATTTTATTTCACCACTTGAAGAGAATAACAACAGAGTCTCAAAAGAAGGCATGAGAGGATCTCAAGATTCTTACGAGTCGTGTTTACGCTACTAAGTAGTTTGTTTTCGGGCGAATGTTGTCCTTTCAGTGTATCCGTCATTTAAAAAAAACAACTTTTTTCTCTGTCTTTTTCTCCTTTCCGACCTTGACTCACTCGATTCCTCAGATTTAAAACCAGTTTCGTTGAGAAAGAAGATTGCTTTATGTCCGTCCACTGTCCTCGTGGTATTTTTTCAGGTTCATGATGGTCTTCTTGATCATCCGAGGAGTATAACGCGTGACCCGCCAAGGTCGGCCAACCGAGACTGGCTTTCACCGCCCCTCTGTCCTTCTCTGTCCCAGTCTCCTTTCCTATATTCTCTCCCGCTAACCTTCCAGCCTCCTTGCCGTCTTTCCACATCCTCCCGCCATCAGAACCGGACAAAGAAAGCGGTCAATTCTATCGTTCATGGTCGTGCGTCCAAATCCAAGCATAAGAAATTGCGACAGTCTATACGCAAACAGTCTATACCCACATTTCTGAAAGTCCTCATTTTGAGCATATCATGACAAACATTTCTTTTGCGAAAACCATTACAAATTAGGGATAAATACTATTCTGGATGCAAAATTGAAAAGGAACACTGCCTTCAGTACATTGGAGGGTCTAATAGGGTGACTCCGTCTAGCGGAATATTTTCGAATTTAATCTTCTTCTTTCTTACTTCCAAGCGTGCAAATTTTTCTTTCAGCACATCCTCAATTAATTCCATCTCTACACAGTCCCGTCGTTTTTTCCTTTGCCTGTCCACGTGATGTTTTTTTTTGCCTTAAGGTTATTTAACGATTCTCTCGGGTTCCATTTTATCTAAATGTCCATTCTACTCTTGTTTCCACTTTTACACTCATCTTCATGCTATTCTTGATATTTGCAGTCCTTCTTGAAGTTTCCTCTTCACATTTTATCGAATAACGTTTAACCTGAGAATTTTTAAAGAATATTTATTTCTGCGGTTTCTAAGCTAAGCCTTTTAGTTTTGTTTGCCTCCGTTCTTGACTCTGCCGTATGATTAATGTTTACCAGTCTATACATTAACGGTCAATAGTACTGGTCTGACAATTGCTTTGGATATTCTTGCCCAGATCGACTTCCCTAATATACTTATTCTTTTAGCCAACTCGTTATCTTATTTTACTTTAACACTCGTTCCCTCGCTTCTTCCTTTATATTCCCATAGCTATACAGCTCTATTCCTAAGGACATCAGAGATATTTCTTCAGGTACGCCCGGTATTTCAAATGGTTTAGGAATTCTGGTAATATTTAGGTGGAGGACTTAACTATTCAACTCTCACTATGCCATGAGATGGGTTTCAAACAAAAATTTTTATTTCGCATAAAAGAAAATTTTGCAATACAAAATATCGAAAGAAAAATGAAATTATAATGCTGTGGATTTTTCATTTTTATTTCGATTGCGATTCAATAATTCAAAATATAATAATGGAATGGCACGAAGAAAAAATTGATAGATTAATAATTAGATAAGGTGCTTAGTATTATGCGAGAAGGAAACATTGACTCCAGCGAAACAAATACTAACCCGGCTTTATTTAGTGCCTTTCTTGCTCTAAAATCCGTGAATAGTGGGATCGAATGCCAACACGAGCATGGGAGCTGTTTTTGTCTTCATATCGTACTTTGTCTGCAGAGAGATATTATCTCACCCGCAGAAGCACGTAAAGCCCGCTTTCTTAACTACCTCATTACCAGGACGGAAATTTTTTCCCACCTTGGTATTCAAAAGGCTGTCTTTTTAACTTTTTCCAGATCCTGGTGAAATAAAGATAAAGCCCTTGACGAAATAAACATTCACAAACAGCATCGTAATAATAGAATTTAGGAAACTGAACTACGAATTCTCCAACATGAAATAAATTGCCGTACATAAGAAAGATGATCTTCAATGCGTTTTTCAAATCTTCAAATATGACTGTAAATGAACGTTTGAACAGCGATCGACATTATTTCTAATCAATGTTAAAATATTTCATTATTCATTCAATCGAATATTGAGTATTAATGAAAATAAGCAACAAAAACAATTTTAGCAATTACATCTAATTGCTGCGCCGATCATAATCTCGGGTTAGGAACAAAAATTCTGTATGCGCAAATAGATGAATAACTTTGAATAATTAAAAAAAGTTTTATAACTGCGGTAAACCTGCCGAAACCTATCTTTGAGGAAGCATGTCTTGAAGTGCATGACTGAAAATACTTAAAATGTTAATTTTAAAAGTTTGTGACAAAATATTATTTTATGAAATCCTTTTATTTTCAACCGGGACACCAATCGAAATAATAATCAACCCGAAGGTGGGTTTCTACGATTGATGAGCTCGGAGGTCGGAACCAAAACGCTCAGGCAACGGCGCCGCAGCGTGTGAAATTCACGTACCCAGTGCGGTCCAATTGGATAGAAAGCTGCGTGTACTTGACCCGACCCTCCAAGCGCATTTCTGTATCCGGGAAAGCATACAACTTTGGAGGACCTGAAGGTTTTCAATGGCATTAAACGAGTTCAAATCCAGGAGACTCCCGCCAGTCGCTCAGATATAAGTAGGACTTCATGAGAATCAGCCATCCCAACGAAATATTTGGGAAACCCCGTGTGAATATTGCGTGAATAAATGCTTTACTTAAGGTTTAGCCGATTCCGCAGGGAGCACTTTCAGAGCCGAAGTAATCTTCACAAATTTAAAGTAAATGGCAAGATTAACGGATCTAACGAATTCAATGTTCCCAGCACAATCCAAGAATTCACATCAATCTACGTTAATTAAGTTGTTGGTGGATTTGGATATTTTCATTGCATTATACTATAGTATTTATCTGGGGAAATACACACTTTTATGCGGGAATAATGATTTTCTCCCTAATTCAATTTGTGAGTTGGTCTTAAAAAGTTATATCCCGCAAAGGATGAGTTCCATTTTGATTTAATTTACTGATGCTATTTTGAATTGTATTAACCTAAATTATGTTAACTTATCAAATTCCCCCAGGTAACATTTTATGCAGCTGTATGAAATGCGGTCGTTTTCTTCACGAAGATATTTCGGAAATTAAAGTGTTTGATTTTGGGAGAAGATTTATTCTTTTCTGCCTTGCCAATCATCGTAGTTGACTATCCTTTTTCGTTATAATTTTGGCATTTTAGGAATTCCAGATTAAACTTGGTAGGGTGAAGGAAGCTAGCCTTTCCCTTACGCCATTAAGCTGTTTTAGGTGGTCTTTCCACAAGGATGGAATTTCTATGGGAAATACATAAGAGGTAAGAGTGTGGATAGGGGAAATATTGAAAGGCTGTGTGATGTTCAAAGTGTTGACAGAAGGAAAAATGCTGGCTAGGCTGTGTAGAGGAAGGGATAGAGTCGGATTTCTAGACAGAATGAAGGCCGGCAAAGGTTTCGGAGAAATGAAGGAAGTAATGAAATGAAAGGTCAAGAAAGAGAGGTCTCTATCGTTAGTGGGAAGCAGATTGCCGTAAAAGACTTTCTAAAACCTTTCATCAAATAAATAGAAAACTGGAACCACTATTTTAGAAATTCTGTTATTTAATTCCATTTTTATCAAAGCAAAAATTTCGGCAAATTTTCAACTTTTCTTACAACCCTGACATTAATTATTTATATCACCTTAAGCAGTTAACCTTCTGTGGCTAAATTTCTATTTTTATCACTGAATAGAATAAATATTGTTTAAAATTATATACAATTCAATTATACACACTTTTCAACATATTCAAAAATATTTTTAACGCAGACATATTCAAAAATATTTTTATTCATTATATATTTCAACGCCTGAAGAAATACTGTCAAAACATGTACATGTCTTTCAAAAATCAAGAAAATTATTTTAATAAGCAATGTTTCACAGGGTCATTGTTTAAGTCATTACACTTTATCAATATTTAAGCAAAGTGAACAATGAGTACTTCGGCATCCAATTTGATCGCTATTTCATAATCGTTTCCGGAACAATATTGAAGACTCACTATAAAACCATTAAATTAATAATGTTATCGAACACAAAATATTATTTTTCACGGCTACCTAAAATGTTTTAATTGAAAAATTATTTTTCAAATTGAAATTTTGAAGTGTTTAACGTGAATAAACAAGATACCTTTTATTTTAACATGTGTCAGTGTTAATAATGGCACATTACTGCCGTTTATAAATATATTTTATGTATGCATGTGTAAATATATATATATATATATATATATATATATATATATATATATATATATATACACATTTATGCATAAGATACATGCATACATACATATTTGTATATACACACGGACATACATACATATATTTTGTTTTTAAACGTCCATCAATCAAGGAATAAACACTTGAAATTAGAATCTTTATTGGAATAAGGGTGGCAGTTCCGTTAGGAATAACATTCCCGCGCCATTAGCCGCATTCGGCCTTTGTTTCGGTTTCCCGCTCTTCATTCCTTCTCTTATGCACGACATCATGCGGTGGTTGAATTTCGGGATCATTAATAGGCCATTTCTGGTTCGTCATTGTTTTCTGATGAATATTTCATTGATCATAAAAGTTTCATGGCCAATTATATATGCAAGAGCACTCAGTTATTCAAGGAAGAGAATGGAATACTCGCGTTGGTGCAACGACTGTTTCGGTATTTGGCTTAATGGCGACGTGTCCGCCTTCTATAACGTTTATGATGATCATGAAAAAAAATATCATGACAAGAAATACTTCATTTGACCTAATATTAATTAGAATTTGCGGTAAAAAATCTTTGCTTCAAAAAAGTTTCAAAACGTCTTCGCATCTATTATTACAGTTAAGCAAATTCATAAATTAGAAAAATAATCGCCCGTATACTCTTATTAGACATTTTATCGTGGATTTTTTCAGTAGATGGGGATACAGAATTACAGCACGAGTGGAAAAATGTAGCTTCTAACCGGATGAGAGTATTTTTAAACAATTAAAATTGCATAATGGAAGATTGGGCACATTCTGAATGAAACAATAATGAGGTCACATCATTGATGGAGACTTCACTTCGAATTGGTCTCATTTACCTTGGGTAAATTTCATATTATTTACCGCAACTGACTTTAATTTATTCCCGCACAGCTAAATGATACACTTTTCTGAGTTGTGATGCCTTTTCCTTGAAAGGACATTGTATAATTCCAAATTCACATTATGGGAGACCAAGTTAAAGGTAGATATCACTTAGGGTGCGAGCCATCGTCAATTCTGTTGCTTTTAGCCGTTAAATTTTCAATAATCAGTAAACCCTGCGGCCTCTACCATTCACATTACGGAATGGCCGCCGCGATCCGTCTTATTGGGGATTTTCGGAGAGGTCTTGCAGCCTTCTGGTGCAGCTGACTGAGAGGGCTGGGAGGTGGAGAGAGACCGAGCTCTAAAGGAGGGAGGGAGGGAGGAAGAGAATTTGCATCTCTGCTCTCGCACGAGGACGCCAATTAGAATAACGGCTTAAGGAGATCGGATGTTTGAAAACGCCGTCCCATTACCCATTATCAAAACCCTCTAATGCTCTCGGTTGACTCCGGGGCCGGGGATCAAATGACGTGACTCTTTAGCCGTTGAGCGAGAGACGCGGATGCGATATGGGAAGATATCCCGGAGTTATATTGCCCTCATTTCAAAACCCCGAGATTGAAATAAAGAAAAAGGGTAAGCCTTTTTTTTGAATCTTAAAAAGGGGATTATTTCCCGCTATATTGGTTTTTTATCGGGAAGTAGAGAGATATCCGGACGGAAGACGGGAATTTCAGTTTTACCTTATTTTCTTTGTTCTCCGCCAACGTCTATTTTTGCCCCTGCCTTTGCATGTGGTTTAACTTGCTTTTGGTTTAAACTCTTGGTTCTTATTTACATTTCTACTAGGTTTACCATCTGACGATTTCTGCTTCCGCGAATAAATATATTCATGGTAAGCACCCGTCTCTTTTCAAGAAATTCTTCGTTTCCGCTGGAGGCATTTTGGTTCTTCCTGCCTCGGTTTGATCGCTTTGTGTCTATCATATATCGTAGCAATAGTAAAAAAAAAACTTTGCAAAAATATCTTAGAGGACTCTTTCCTTAGTCGGCGCTAACTTTAAATAAAAAATGCGCTCAACACCCAACTCCGCGCGGATCGAGTCTGATTTTAAATTAGTTCACGGTGCTTAATGGAGGGCAATGTTTAGAATTTATAAAATGTCTCCCGTTTCTTCCCCGCTCTATAGGAAAACTTATATTTTACACGACTTAGCCATGGAAGAGTTGAAATTTCCACGAGATCTAAAACCAAACGTTCCTTTGATAAACTAATTCCCCTTAAAACTCTTCCTTTCTGAGAGCACTCAAAATCTTTACGACATTTTACCAATATCCATGAGCTAACTGTTAAAGAACTGAAATGATTACGATTTCCAAAACCATACAATCTATGTGTAAATTATTAAATTAAAGCGAAGACTACTGTTTTCAAAAACCACGCAAAATACTAAAGGTCTTTACGCTTGAGCCTTTATTTTGCAGGACAGAGGAAATTAATCTTGTAAAATAATGCGTAGTTTTAGTTTTTGGAATTAGTGATATGAAAGAATAATAACTGGCCAGAGAAGCTCCGGAAAATAATGTTAGAAATAATAAAAAAAGATAGGAGTCAGTTGCGAGCGTTGCTGTCACAGAATTTTGTTATGCTCTCGCTGTCATGCTTGTTAATTACTTGGTGGAAGCACCTTGGGGACATCTTGTGCGTGGCACTTCATAAATATGTCTTCTGCCTTCCCTTTCATCCTTCCACTCCCGTGTCCATCTCCCACTCACTCACTGGCCTTTTCCCTTCTCTTGAGGTAACCTCCCCTTTGAAGAAGACTCGCCCTTTCAGCCTCGCGACCTGCGACCCCCTCCCCATACTCGCCCCACCCTCTTTCCCACGCCCTGCGTCGCCTCCTCTCCTCTCCCCTGCCTCTTTCCTCCGCCCCCTCTCTCCCGCTCATTCCTCTCCGCATTTACATTCCTTTTTGAGCCTTTGTGTCCACCCAATTCTCTTTATCTTCTTCTCCCCATACATTCCCGCTGGAACTCTCCTTCCCACCCTACTCTCCACTACCTTCCAGAAAACACTTCTCTCAAACATCCCGCCCTCCCTTTCGCTTTTGCCTCGCCGCCCGGAGCCATTTCCTGGGCCTTTGCTTCGCTTCCGGGCACGTTTCGAAATATCGTCGGCTGTTTTATAGGACGGGATCCAAGGTGGAGTGTTGACTCATCGCGTAATTTTTCGCATAGGAATGAATTCGCATTGGCTTGGGAATGGTAAAAAATACTAGTTTTTAATCTTCTCCGCCAAAAAAATGTGCTTATATTTCCAAATAACATGCCTGCTTTTCTGGTTAGAACCACCTTCAATGATGGGTGAAGGGAGCAAAAGGGAATAAAAATCCCGAAGTGAATGATAAAACAGTCATTTTTTATTAATTTCACTTGATGCAAGCAGCAGACCTTCAGGATTTACAACCGGAGTAAGCCTTGAATTGATTGAAAGACATGTTCTAGTTAATAAAAAAATGAAGGTAGGGCATTTTACATGGTATTGGGAAGTTGAATTCTTTGATATATATTAGATTGTTAGGTTAAGGGAGGTACGTGAAGAAAACATTAGAAGTATTGGATGCGATATTGGGGGATAGAAGGTATGCGAAGCTTGGTTTACTCTATTGTATGGTATTAGGATAGTCAGTGGCATGTTCAATGGGGCCAAGAAAGGTGCCTGCTTACATCGGGGTCCATGAAAAACTTACATGATGCGGTAAACTACTGTCAATAATACCAATAGTTAGCTTTTCATTTTTGGGGTTGATATTAAACCTCAATTGTTGCTACACGTCATCAATGACTATGAATACTGATAATGGCTTTAAATAAGGGTCAATTTTTAGGTTAAATTCACGACGGTGATAAAATCACGTGTACGTTAATGTAACCACTTTGCCAAATTTTTTATCGTGAACAATTTACGACAGGCATAAAATGTATATAATTTTAAGAACTTTACAGTATAATTCTCATGGGAGTCTCAGAGGAAAAGATTAACTTGGGGATTGGAATAACTGATTTGGTGTAATTGATTCTGCATCGGAAGAAGAATTAAAAAAAAAGACATGGGACAAAAGGAAACTAAATCCATAATTGAATTGGGAGGAGGAAAACGCACCTCATGTTAACGGAACCTTGGCGAGGGTGACATTCCCTGAATTTGCGCAATTACGGTCGAAGCCGTCACGACTAAGGAGTCTTACTGGGAAAGTTTTCGGGGGAAAATGTTCGCCGTGCTTCCGTCACTCTGCGGCTCGACTTCCCAAAATTTCTCCGACCACCTCTCGCAAGCCACCTATCTCGATCTTAATCTCCCGTGCGCCGAAAACTCTCTTACCTACTTTCCCCACCCCCAAAAAACATTCGCCTTTCTCTTTATTTCTCTCCCACGGCGCAGCCGGTTCTCCTTACCCTTCCTTATCCTTTGCCCCCGGTCCTAACTCCCCAGGCCCCTCCACCCCCACGGACCACACCCCCTCCCCACACTCACATGCACACATAAAGGCATGCCCCCGCCCACCTACCGATCCGAAATCCCCTTTGCCTTCACCTTCCCTCCGCAACCTTTTCCCCATTCCTATCCCGGAAACCAATTTGGTTCCGTGCGCTATCAGATGGCGAGGGGGATGGGAGAGGGTGGCTGGGAGACCAGTGCACGGGAGGGTGTTTGGGGATGAGGGGGTGGGTCGAGTGATGGAATGAGGGAGGGGAGGGTTTTTGGAAGGAGGGTGGGTGGATTGGCGGGAGATAAGAAACGGGACCGGTGGGGGGTGGGGATGGGAGGGGAGGAGGAGGAGGAGGCGAATTTGTGCACGCCCGGCGGCGGTATGGATCGGGCGGATCCCCATCCCGTGGTTTGACGGCAACTGCCGAATGAACTAACAGGGTGGCTGCCCTGAGACGCTCTATTTTTCTGGGACGCGCGCGGGTGATTAGCCCGGACCGAATGGCTTCGATGATGGAGGGGCCCTTCGGAGAGGAGTGGGATTGGAAGGCAATTGCCTCGG
The DNA here is from genome assembly GCF_022747635.1 of Hetaerina americana. NCBI lineage: Eukaryota > Metazoa > Arthropoda > Insecta > Odonata > Calopterygidae > Hetaerina > Hetaerina americana. Next base: position 14,360,189 of record NW_027287316.1, read on the forward strand.
GTGGATAAATCCCCTCGGGCATGCTCGACCCTGGAAATTTGCTCCGCCCGAGTGCATTATTAGTTTCTTTTTGCCATGCATAAAATAGATATATTGCCCTAGACAAATGGACTTGGCTTCAAGAATGTTTGGTCTTCAATGATAATTTAAATAAGATATAGATATGTATTTTTATTTTTAAATACCTAAGGGGAAAGTATAAAAAATATATCTCCTTTAGGAAGAGAAAAATCCGTCAGTATCCTTGATTGAGTTTTAAGTCGGTCATAAACTATTCCTGTTATATTTATGCTTTGGCTGTTTCGGTGGTTTAGTATCTATAGAATGAGAAAACGAATTCTTATGACTTTTATTATTCATTGTAGAATGGTTTTATTTCTACTTGATATATTTAAAATTTAGAAAATAATTCTTCTTGTGATTTAGAAAAATTTCTCTCTCTCTCTCTTTCAATATATAGGATAAAATCATGAAATATCATGTTTCTAAAACGTAAGGTAATATATTTCTTATTAAATTCATCTAGTGAAACTGTAAAAAAAACTCTAGCCAAAAGTATCAATAATTATAATGTCGTGTAAGGCCTTGATAAGTTTTTAAAGATATTTTTACATAGCGAAAACGTGTAAAATATTCTAATCATTTCAGTTTTATGCATAAATTATACTTTTAACATTTATCTTCATACGCCGGTATTTTATGATTAATACCACATTGTGCGCTAAAGCGCCGATTACATCATTGGAACAACTATATGAAAAATATCCACAAAAATTGCATCTGGACAGCGTTTGTTACAAAAAAACTATACTATAAAATATTTTCTGATATTTTCAGATTTCCAATTTTAGGTTAAAAATTCAAGATTTTACATGAGTTTTTGATTCGTTCACTCTAACCAATATGATTAACTAAAACATCATTGAAATAGCCAATAAATGAATTCAAACTTTTTTTTACTTTTTCCTATAAAGATTAATCATATAAAACAATTAAATTATGAGCGGTCAGCCAGTTTCTTCCAACAAAATTTCATAATATACAAAATGTAATCTTTAAATTCTAAAACATGAGCAAATTGGGCAGTCATTGTGGTAAAATGCGAGATATTCATATGTGACAACATGAGGGATATAAGAAATATATAATGTGAATAGAAATGTCTATAAGAGTACGTTGGATCGGTATGATTAACGTAAGAGAAAGGCGACTACGTAAAAAATAGAGCCAAAAGCGAATGTAAGCAGGGGACGATAAATATTTACGAAGAAATTGATGGGAAAATAGAACAAAGTTGATCTCAAAAAGACGTTTATTCGGATTGGAAAAAAAGCGACGAAAAACAGTCACCGAGAGGAATGAGAAACCATCGTAAGGGGTTTGGAGTAGAAAAACTCCACGCTCATGGTATAAATGGAAAGCGGAGGATAAAGCAGAGCGTGGATGACGTATTGGTGCAGGTAGACTGGGGGCATTGATTTTCTATCGAGTGGAATCCAGGGGCATGCATTGCTCTGTTTTTCTGTCGGGCCAGACATTTTGAACAAGCCACTCCAGTATATTTTTTTTACTCTTTTTTCTTTTCGTTAAGTGGGAGAGAGATCTCGATAAAACTACAAATGAAAGTATAAACGATAAGCCATTACAAGAAATATTTCATATAAAAATGTCAACTGACGCAAAAGCTTTTGACACACTGTTTGGTATTGTCATCTCAAAAGGATTCAAAAGAAGAAGAAGAGTTTATGTGAAATAAAACTTTGGGTGTTACACTCAGATTGAAAAAATATATGACTGAGCTCTCACACTACAGATCCACTTTGAAGAGAAAATGGCACAGACGCAGAATAAAATTTTATTGCCTGCAGTTTTAACTTTCATATTCAGCTTCGCGTACAATATTTGTGAGCTAAAATCAAATAATGTTACGCGGTTTTCATTCAAGAAAAGCAGAGTGAGAATTCATTTCAGCTAAAATACCTTTAAAAGAGAGCAATGGAAGGAGCAAATAACATGTAAACTATAGCTAGTGATGATAAGTTAAGACAGAGCGGGCCTTTGCATTTGATATTTAAGCAGTAAAGAACATAAAAGATGCATGGAGGAAATATTATTGACCTATTTTGTCAGCATTCACCTCACTTTGGTCCCTGGCATTTATATATCTAATGTAAGATATCAGATCTGCCTATTAACTTATCTTACTCTTTAGTATTATGGCATAGTCTGTTTGCTATACCTGACTTTAAAATTCATTTAAAATTATTTAGATTCTAAGTTTTTATTATTACTCGATAATAATATAAATAATTTGGCTTTATTCGGGCAAGATTGAGACGGTGGTAATCTATTCTTCCATCTAACCAGTCGTCAATTACATTCAATGAAAATATAATAACATTTGAAAACTAAGTAATTTTTAATGAAGAACTAGATAATGAAAATTTATCTACAAAAATATGCAAGTGTAGAAAGATTAAAAAAATTGTGGGAAAAACGCAAGGAATAGGGCGAAATTCTTGACGAAAAAACCCACAGCAGGAAAACATCCACACAGGAAGGGGAGTGTGTAAAACCCACGAAAACCTTCAGTGAGATAATGCTAATGTGGTAATTTACTTAATTAAGATAAATTAATAATTGATAAAAATAAAGCGATGCATAAAAAATAAGAGAATAAAAAAAAGGATAACTGATATGCACAAAAAATGCGGAGAAATAATCACATTGTAAATTATTATAAAGGCTTACGTTGTAGGTTATTGTAAAGTCATACATAGGGATTAATAGTTCTTATGGGTCCGAGGAACGTCTTACTGCTAAACGTGAAACTAATAATGCATTAATTCAATCTACATGACTTTGTTTTTCCCAGTAATATCTTGAAAAATCAACAAGAAAATAGATACCTATCGTGTATCGCTGAAAGAAAAACAACCTCTGTAGGAGAATCAGTTGTGGTCGTTTGGATTTTAGTCTGTATCTTTGCTTGCCGGCAAAATCGAATGAGGTGGAAAAAGTTTTTTGTAACGGACTACCTGGACGAACAATGACCACCCAGATCCACCGGGATTACGGGAGATCCACTTGCGGGAATTCAAGGAGGTAATTCTTCTGTGGGATCACTGCAGGTAAGAGCAGTATCTGCTGGCAGGCGGGAAGGATAAACCCGGTGACCAAGTGCACCGGAAGGAAAAGTTGAGATGAAGGTGAGTCTCGGATGAGTGTGGCAAAAAAAAATATGAGACGATCTGAAGTCTCATCTCTGCGGCTCAAACCATCACGGGGCGGATTGGGGAGAGGCGTTATCAGGGTGTGTCTCAAAGATTGGGACGACCACGGAGAAGAATTTTCCAGGGAATCAAGGGATTCCCATTAATGCCACTCGCCGTCTTAATTTTCGCCATCCTTAAGCCGGGAAACCTTATAAATGTCCTAACGACAGATTTGGTTGCTTTGGGAAAACAAGTTAAATGAATGAACCAATGATCGATTTTGATGAAAATGACGATCATCTTGACGCTTATGTAGCAATCAAATTATTGTTAAAGCAGGGCGCCCTTAAAGAAGTGCTAAAACGCAAATGAAATTTCAAGAGGCTGGTTCCCTTGCACATCTAAAATTTGGATATCTGCCGAAGTCACATGCCGCAGGTAACATATATATATATATATATATATATATATATACTCATATATACAGAAACAGATATAAGGAAAAGGGATAGGAGCACATATAAAGGACGAACACAATAAAGGTGGGGAAGGCGGAATCGAACGGATCACAAGAGTAAAAATATCTCCTCAACCGGGACTCGAACACCGGATCTTTCCACTTGCCGGGCGGATGCTCTTAACCACTTGAGCTATCGAGGATAGTCAATTTACCCTGAGATCCGTGGGTCTAATATGTCGCCAAGCGCCCCGATTCTTTCAGCCAAGAGATGGCGTCAGGGGGCAGTTTCACCCACCAAAGGAGAAATAGACAATACACAAGGAAAGGAAAGGACAGTGGGTTAGAATTCATACAACATCATACAGGAAAGGAACAGTGCGTTTCGTGGCACGCATAGCCAGAAGAAAGAGATGAGCCACATTGGCCAAATACACATTCAAACACGAAATCCCGCCAAACGGCGAATAAATACTCATATATACAGAAACAGATATAAGGAAAAGGGATATGAGCACATATAAAGGACGAACACAATAAAGGTGGGGAAGGCGGAATCGAACGGATCACAAGAGTAAAAATATCTCCTCAACCGGGACTCGAACACCGGATCTTTCCACTTGCCGGGCGGATGCTCTTAACCACTTGAGCTATCGAGGATAGTCAATTTACCCTGAGATCCGTGGGTCTAATATGTCGCCAAGCGCCCCGATTCTTTCAGCCAAGAGATGGCGTCAGGGGGCAGTTTCACCCACCAAAGGAGAAATAGACAATACACAAGGAAAGGAAAGGACAGTGGGTTAGAATTCATACAACATCATACAGGAAAGGAACAGTGCGTTTCGTGGCACGCATAGCCAGAAGAAAGAGATGAGAGATATTTTTACTCTTGTGATCCGTTCGATTCCGCCTTCCCCACCTTTATTGTGTTCGTCCTTTATATGTGCTCCTATCCCTTTTCCTTATATCTCAAGAGAGAATCAAGGAGACATCAGACGAGAGCCTACTACTTTCTTCGGATGTCATCTAGCAACTCTACTGTTCCGGTGGTCCAGGTGACGAGGAAGACACACCGTCGTACCAGCTACTTCGGAGACTTCATGTCCACGAAGGGAATTACACAGCGTGGGAATAATCGTCCGCAGGGCAAAGAACCTCCGGCTGTCTTGCCGGGGGTATCTAAGCCTTCGGCAAATTCATCATCAGGTGTTGAAGCCTTGGCTCTCAGCCCGTCGCAGTGCTTGGAGGAGGCGAAGGCCCGAAGTGGGACAACGGAGGCAACAGCAGACCTCGGCCCTTTACAGGGCCAGGTGGTGAAAGACACCGCAGGCGGCGTCAAGCGAAAGAAGGCATCTGGAAGGAACCAGAAGCCAGAAGATTCCGCGGTTACGCGGATGCCGAATCTTGAAGGAGACGATAGGGCGGAGCGTGCGCTGAGCACAGAGGAGGGGGAAGGCGACGACGGATTTACCTTGGTTTCTTCCAAGAGGAAGAAAAGGAAACCGCTTCTGACGAACGACGCAGCCGTCCCGGAAGCCACACCTCTACCGGCACCGGCACCTAAGACGCTGCGACCACCGCCTATCGTCGTCTATGGGGTCACCGACGTCCAGGGACTGATTGACCAGCTGTCGGGCGACATAGGTGATGCTTTTGGCTTGGAAGTTCGAAGAGCTTCCATCCGGATCATAACCTCCAACAGAGAGGGGCATGAAAAGGCACTCTCCTTGCTGCAGAGCAAGAAAATCCAACACCACTCGCAGCCCATTGAAAGGGTGCCAGGGATGAAGCTGTTCATCAAGGGCATCTCTCGATGGATAGCAGTGGAAAAGGTATCCGAGGGACTCAGATCCCTCGGATACGAAATTCGTAGCGTACGTCGCCTTACGGTCACGGAGGACGGAAAACCGGTCCCAATAGATCGCCACGTAGCGAACGTGGTAAAGACTCCATCGGCCATCGCCCCCGGGGACATCCGCCAGCTCTGCCACTGCTACGTCACTGTGGAGCGTTACCGTGGAGACAGAGGTCCACTCCAGTGCAGCAACTGCATGCGGTTTGGACACATCGGCATAGCTTGCTGGTGTGCGAAACGCTGCATGCGCTGTGCTGGAGCACACGCAGTGGAGGAATGCTCCCGAGGAAGGGGAGATGAGGCCATCTGTGCGAACTGCGGAGGACCTCATGCGGCCGTCTCTCGCCGGTGTCCCGCCTTTCAGGAGGCTGAGCGGCGACAACACGCCAACGCACGCAAGCCAGCACCAGGGAAGCAGGCGCCCAAGAAACCGGCAGCGGAACCGGGAGAAAAACCATTCCGACAAGTCGATCACGCTACAACCTACGGAGCAATCCTGAAGGGCCCTTCTAAGGACAAGGTTCAGGCTGTCTCCGGAGAAGAGGGGAACATGGAGGTGGATATCACAGATCCACCCAGGGATGCTGAGGCGGTCCGAGAACCACCACCAGCGCCAGCCGTAGGAGAGGCCAACAAGGGGAACTTGTCACCCCCCGACAGCCTCCCTCCGAAGGAAGAGACCCTTCCTTTTTCTTCCGAAGGGAAGAAGAAGAAAAAGAAGCAGAAGAAGAAATCCCCGATCACCACCGGGGAAGAAGGAAAAGCCATTACGAAGCCAACCCAGAGGGCGCTTGGGAACACCCTCCGAACGGCAAGTGAAGAAGGCGAAAAACCAAGGCAGAAAGAGGAAAAACGGAGAGAGGGGACATCAACTGATAAGTCTCCAGTTTCCGCAGAGTCCTCGCTGACACCAGACAGAGAGGACCAGGAATTATGGCAGACCATTGCCGTTATTGCATGCACCTTGAAGAAACTCGTCACCTCGACGCAGGGCAAACTTCTCCTCTCACTCCTGGAAGAGCTGGTGCGCAGCAGGATCGGAAATTCAACCAACCATGGCTGAACGACCCGTCCTGCTTGCGCAATGGAACGCCAACGGAATTCTTCGCCGACGCGAGGAATTACGGGCGTTCCTCCAGGAGAAGGGAGCCATAGTCGCTGCTGTCAATGAGACGCACCTTCGGCCAACGGACGCCTGGAGGTTACCTGGCTGGACCATCTATAGGGCGGACAGGGATCCCAGGCGACAACGACTTAGAGCATCAGGAGGTGCGGCCATCCTCGTCCACAGGTCCATCGAGCACCGAGCATGTAGAGAGATTTCTCACCCGCATGCGGAGGCTGTTTCGGTGGACGTACGGACAAGAGGAGGATGGCTCCGGGTCTCATCTCTGTATTTCCCACCCGGGAAACCTTGGGATCCGGATCTCATCCAGTACCTTGCCGGGGACAGCGGACCATCGGTCATCTTGGGGGACCTGAATGCCAAGCATGCTACTTGGAATTCACGGTCCTCGAACCCGAGAGGAGAATCCCTGCGTCAGCTAGCAGATGCAAAAGGCCTAACCATCTTAGGACCGGCGATACCCACGCACGAACGAGGGGACGTTTTAGACATTGCGATTGCTCATAATGTAAGGACGTCCCTGAGTTTGTACACATGCGTGGAACTGTCGTCGGACCACAACCCGATCATCCTAGCAGTGGGGAGCCGAATCCCAGTGCTGTCTTCCACCCGGCGATTGGATCTGTCGTCGGCCGATTGGAGCAGTTTCCGCAACATCATCGCTGAGGAGCTGCCAAGAGAGCCACTGGAGCCGACTTCACCGGAGATGGCCGATCAAATGGTCAGCCACCTCACCTCTACAGTAGACGGCGCAATGAAGGCCTCGATACCGCTAAAGGAACAACGGAACTCGTATCTTAGGGTTCCACTTCCAGCGGCGGTTAGAGGCCTCATTGCGCGGCGAAACAACGTGCGGCGCCAATGGCAGAAATATCGTACAGCGGATGTGAGAAGGCAGCTCTCAGAGCTCAACGTTGCGGTACAGGATGCCCTCCGGGAGGTCCGATCGGACCACTGGGAGGCGCATCTGCGGGAGGAGCTCCTTTCGGAAGACGGCAACGAGGACCTGCCGTCGGTGTGGAAGATATGCCGGAGGCTGCGGGCTCCTCAAAGACTGGACCCGATTATTACCGACGGAGACAGAGAGGCACGATCTCCCATGGAGAAGGCGGAACTGCTCGCTGATCACTTGGTCTGCAGCTTTTCACCCAATCCTGGGAATTCCGCTTCTGCCGAGATTGAAGAAGAAATCGAGGCGTTTGAAAGAGCCGGAGACGCCGGTCTGAAAGACGCCTCGGAAATTCCGAGATTCGACGAGAAGGACGTCAAAGAGGCAATACGTCGCCTCCGCACGAGGAAGGCCCCCGGAAGCGACAACATTCCCAATGTGGTCATTCGGGAGCTTCCAAAGGCGGCGGTGAAGTACCTGACAAAGCTCCTAAATGGCTGTGTCAGGATTTTCTACTTCCCGACCACTTGGAGAAGAGCGAGAATCGTCTGCCTGCCGAAGTCGCAGAAATTGGAGGCTGGTCCCGGAGAATTCCGGCCTATCTCCTTGCTCGACGGCTTCGGTAAGATATTCGAGCGACTGCTGCAACGGCCGCTGACTGATTTCGTCCGGGAGAATGACATCCTCCCGGAGGAGCAGTTTGGTTTCCGTGCGCAGCATTCCACAGTCCATCAGCTGGTGCGAACGGCGGATTTCATCACGGACAGCTTCAACAGGAATAGGGCGGTTGCTGGGGCCTTCTTCGACGTCAGTAAGGCGTTCGATCGCGTCTGGCATCCGGCTCTCTTGTTGAAGATGAGACGACTCCATTTCCCACCTTGGATTGTTCGGATGGTTCACTCCTATTTGAGAGACAGGACATTCACCGTGCAATGGCTCGGGGCGAATTCAGGGGTGCGTCGGATCTCCGCCGGCGTGCCCCAGGGATCAGTCCTCGGACCACTGCTTTACAATATCTACTCCCACGACATTCCAACTCCACGTGGGAACCTCGAGATCCTGTCTCTCTATGCCGACGACACGGCCCTCTTGTGCTGCTCCTGGCAGAAGGTGACCGCGGTGCGAAGACTGCAGAGCGCTGTGGCGGATCTCCTAGAATGGTACCGCCGATGGCGCTTTGCTGTTAACGCACAGAAGACGAAGGCGATCATCTTCCATCCGGGAAATGGTCGGCCGCCAGGAGTGAACCTAACTGTGAATGGAGTCGCCCTACCGTGGGAATCCGAAGTTACCTACCTCGGAGTGCTGATGGACCGGAAACTCCTTTGGAACGCCCAAGCGCTTCGTGTACGCAGAAAGGCATTCGCGGCGCTTAGTCGGCTCCGGCCGATTATCCGCCCGCCGGTCCTGAGTATGGACACGAAGCGTAGACTGTACCAAGCGTGCGTGCTGCCTGTCATCACGTACGCTGCTCCGGTATGGTCAGGAGTGTCGCGAACGAGTCTCGCTCAAATTCAGGTGGTGCAGAATTCTGCTCTTCGTGACATCATGTCACGCGGTCGTTACGCCCGCGTTTCCGAGATGCACGAGGACGGAAAGCTGGAAACCCTGGACGTCCTTCTGCCTAGAATATCTGGGAAATTCTTCAGAAAAGCGGCAGAAGCGGAAGTAAAACTGATTCGCCGGGTTGGCGACATAAGGGTCTGGCCATGGGACCGCTACAAGCGCCCCATAGCATCCCAAGACGAGCAAGACACCCTTCCGGCAAAGAAGAAGCCAAGGCTGCTCTGAGCGGGAATAAATCAAACGACTGACAACGCAGAAGAATTCTTCCCGCCTTAGTAGCCTTGGAGGCTGGAAAGGCGCGGTGTAAGGGCTACGCAAGAACCCTTGCAAGCAACTGCTCTCCTTATATCTGTTTCTGTATATATGAGTATTTATTCGCCGTTTGGCGGGATTTCGTGTTTGAATGTATATATATATATATATATATATATATATATATATATATATATATATATATATATATATATATACATTTCATTAGAAAATAAACCATAAAATGCTATCGTTAAGTTCATTATAGCAATATAATGATTTAGTTAACCTTAATTAACAAAAATGGATAGTATATTAAAGGGTAAAATACTTGTAATAATTGTTGAAAAGGTTTTACAATGATACTAAATGTAGTTCAGAATATTAAAATATTTTATTCACCAAAGTTGTTTTCATATCAATGTTCATAGTGAACGTTATATTTTTGAGCGGCATAAGAATTGGTCTGAAGGAATTTATTCGCTAGAATAGTTGTGGCATATATGACCATACATAAGTAATTAAAAATAATCAGTACAAAAAAGAACTTGAAAGAAAGTGAAAAAGTATAAATGCTAAAGTGGTAATTGTTTCTTAAAATGTGTAAAAATCAAATATTGCCTCATTACGAAATGAGATATTTGAAGAAACAATACTCCTTGAATTGGAAACTCAGATTTTTTTTCTACCTAGGAATGTGCGTAAAATATGGGAGGTTACTATCACACTTCATATGTATGATTCTATGCCGTGCTTAAAGGCCAGTTGCTCATCATTTTTGAAACTAAAAAATGGTTTGAAAAGTCTCAATATTCAAATATTAATGCCTATACCGTGAACGTAGTATTAATATTGAAGCACAAATGTTGTATGTGCGGCTTATGATTTCACCTCCCTAAACAAAGTACATTCAACTTAATGACATAAAAATTAAATGGATAGTATTTTCCCATTGAATATACATTCAGAAAATATATAAGTTATTTATTATATTATTAATTATTATTGAGACAAAGCGAAACCATAATTTTAGATGAGTATTGAAAAGTTTCCTTGAAGTATATTAAAAGCTAGTTTTGATACTAATTGCGTTCTAAGTGATATAATTAAGAATCAGTGGATAATTTTAAGATTTCCCATTCAATGCCTATAATCATAAATGCATCCGAGAAACCCAGTATTGACACTATGACATCAGAAATAACAGCAATAAATACAGAGCAATTCCTCTATAAGTGGACGATATTTTCACATTCTGTCTTTTATAAGGAGAAGTTAGCTATGTTTTATCATGGAAGCTACAAGACAAACGTGAAAAAACTTATTACAACCGATAATTGGAAAAAAATCCGAATACCAGTAAAGCATTGCAGGATTAATAAACATATCGCACTCATAGGAAGTAACAATGTAGGCAAGTAAACTGAATTATTTTAATACATACTATTAATTTTGCAAAAAACGAAACGGAGGGAATAAAGCAGATACACCCGACCAAGATACACATTTACGGTTAAATTACAAATGATTCATTGGAGTCCTTACTAATGGATCATTTAACTCGACTTGTATACTAACATACTGTACTTTGTAAAATGGAATTTGACTAAAGAGAAGTGCTTGGTTTATATATTGAGCCAGCAGAGTCCAATTCATTAGATTTGTTTTCCTAACTTTGGGTCTAAAGACTGCATTCACTTAAGCAATAAGAAATACCGAACGACTGAAGTGCAGCTGAGTTCTCAGAACTATATTGATGCGCTCAAGCGTATATTGCTTCAAGCGTATACTCCTAGTTGAGAGCTATTCAGGGACTTATATTAGTCAGTGTTATGAATGATTATTCCCTTCCGAGAGGAGAGAAACCCCATTTGAAAGGGATGCCGATAAACGCAAACTTTAACCATGAGGCAATTGCTCAGCGGAGCAGAATTTCGTGTTGCGGAAAAACTACGATAAGGCAAGAAACATGATGAATAAATCCCCAAATCCCTCCTTGAAAAACATTGTCCCTCGATTTATTGGCATAAAAAAACAGCCCGACCTGGGTAAGATATAGAATTGTCAAACAAACAGAAAAGAATACTCGACACAAACGCGTATTAAGCTGAAAGTTAGCTAAGTCATCCTTCAAAACCCTCTTTCTAAGCTGAACTCTGCCACGAAAAAAATTGACTCTTATAAGGGCCTTCCACGCGCAGAACAAAAAAAATTAGCCATTTCTAAGCGATATTGGTATTGAGATATGCTGACGGTTCCTTAATAACAAATGCCCTCCAATTTATCACTTTGACGCATTCCCTCTTTTTTGTTCGAGAGAAAATGTGGGCCTAGAGTGGGTGTAAAGGGGGAAATTTGGGGATTGAGTGGGGAGGGCGAGCCCAGTTCCGTGGTCACATCGGTGGTCAAAAGCTGTCCCCGTGAAAGATTGGTGTCCAGCACTCCCAGAAGGAAGGATGAGGGAGGTAGGGGCCGCCTTTGACACCCAGCAACCTTAAAAAAAAGGAGGCCCCACTTGTCTCCGACACCACATACTCCCTACCACTGCCACTCTCCGCAGTGACCTCATACTTCCATACTTTTTGAAGGGATGGAAAACAACGGTCGAAGGTGGCCCCTTGCGCGGAATGAAAGGGACAGAGAAGAACGAGGAAGAGTGAAAAAATATCTTGTGGGATGGCCAGCCGCCTGCACTCCCTGAGGGCAAGGACGATGCGGTCATTCTTCCTCTTATATCCTCGTCTCCCCTCCGAGGTCTCGGAACGGCCCCTCTTCCTCGCTCCGACGCCAACTTTCCCTTTTCTTTCTCCGCTGACAAAAGCATCTTTCAGGAGTGAGTTGTATAGGGAGTCGCCTGGCCTTCGTCGTGGCATGAATTCTACGTCATTGGAGGAGAACGGGAATTCACGACTTGTGATCGATTAGACTTTTGTCAAAGTTTGAATGAATACTGGCGAGGGATTGCACAAAGAGCGGATATTTCAAAAAATACAAGGACATAAATTATCAATCGTTGTGCCATGACTTGGCTTGTGAGCTAAAAGGAAATACGAAGGTAATATGCTCGCTATTTTTCAATTTCTATGAAAGGAAAATCATACGGTCAACGGAGCCCTAAAGAGGGAGCCATTCAATGCATGATAACTATGTTCTTTTTCCAAAACTCCAACTCGGAATGCAGACGAAAGAAATAAGAATATCATGAAGCTCGAGGCTGCTCCTAGGAAATTTCAACCTCAAACGAAAATAATGGAAGACGACAGAGACAAAATTGATGGAAAACTTTCAAAAGAACGGATGTAAAGAGTACTTTTTCCCATTCACAATTTATAATCAGTAATCATTCCAATATCAGGCACAACTGTTATTTACTCTACTTACTAAATCACTACTTGCATTCTATATTACGTGATGACTAAATGTATCCTAATTGTTATCAAACCTGACTCGTGCGCCCATTCGGATTATGCAATTGAAGTTCGTTCTGTAAACGCATTGTTTAAAAAATAAAATTTTACGAAGTAGTTAAAGCTCTCATTTATTCACACAAATGGAGAAAATCGACGAACTTTACCTTATACAACTCGTGAAGTAATGGATAGCGAGTAATGAATGTTAAAATATATAATTAAAGAATTTAAGAATGATATATTTAAAATTAATGACATTTTCTAAACGTGGGTCTTCGTCAAAATTTAGAATAATAGCAATATATTTTTTAAACCTGTGGTTTCATTTTAAAATCATGCCTTTCAATTATTATATCCAGATTGATTCACTGTTTTTTGAGTAAAATACATTGTCATATTATCCAAATAGCCAATTATTTTACTAAATCACTCGTTCTTATGATAGTAATTTGAAATTATCTCTAACTTTCATAACTGACTCTTTTATAGAGATAAAGGTTTATATATCCAGTTTTTTGGTTGATAAACGATGAAGTCTGAATTTAAGATAAAATGCAACTCTACATCTTACATAAATTGAAAATGTAACATTCGTTTCTATGCAAAGAATATTTTCTGCGTTTGATGATAAGAAGTGAGCTCGTAGTAAATATACGAACGCAAGTACAGTAGTCATGTTATTTTCTGCACTCATGAAATTTTCTTTCTGTATGTCCATCCCCATTTGCAAAAACGTTCAAAAGCAAAATCCAGTGCATAGCTTCTGAATGGGCTAAAAATTTACTTCATTAGGCCGTATCCTTCATATCTGTCAACCTGTCTTAAAGAGTTACATTTAACTCTCCCAGGAAAAAAATTTAGTTTGATTTTAAAGTGACATTTAAGGTCAGATAATATTTTTGTATAAGTTCAATGGGGGTATGCAAACTTAGATAGAGGTGCATGGGATGGTTTGAAATCCATGCGTCCTTTCTGAATACGTGTATCTTCCACTATGGACTGATAAGGGACCATTTGGTCTCAATTTCGCCCAAATAAAGACCTCTATCTATCTATCTATCATAAGTCAAATATAATATGTTTCCCTCCATAAATATTTATACGGAGGTAGTTGATGCACTGTTTAAAGAAGAAGGCGTTTTTAAGTCATGAAATATTGAAAACTACTCAATATGGGCGTTTTTAATACATCCATGCTCCTTCCAATGTGGGAAACAAGATTCTGTCATACAAAGACACCTGCAAGAACAGTAGGTTAGGCTTCCCCCATATGCAGATATGAAATGCAAATAGTATTTTCGGATATTCACGGGGCTTCAGAAACTCGGTTGTGCGAGCGATTTGCCACTTGCTAGCACATTCTACGGATACATAATAATTCAATATTTTGGCGAGCCAACTTAAGATGACTGCTCTATCGTATTTGGAAAACACACTATTATTAATGTTTTAGCATATTACAATTAGGACTGAGTGCATTACGGAGATTGTGATCAAAGGAAATAATCGGCATAGTTAATAATCGAATAATAAATTTTGTTTCACAATTCCAACATATTCTGGAAGGCTCAATTATGACCATTAATTAATTAAATTTCACCTCACAGGGGCTCCTTTTACCTCTCAAATTCCATGAATTAAGGCGCAAATGAGAAATAGCCGGGAAAAGGGCAGAGTTAACGAAAAATCGCAACCTCATTAAGGAGAAGATTGAGATAAGGTAAAAACCTCGACTTACCTTATACCCGATAAAGATCTTTTAAGCTATCCCACCGTGGCGGGTGGAACTTAATTAAATCGCTTGGTTTTTATTATTTTTTTTCCTCTCCAGACCATCGTCATAACCCAACCGCTTCTTCCAGAGATGCACGTGTTCTTTGGGTGCGTGTAGGAGGGTAGGGGAGGGTAAGCGGATGGTTTTTCTCTTTTGCTTGGCCATAATGAATCTCTGACGAGACGCCGTGAAGCGAGATGGGCGCGGCCCCCGAAGCAAGCGGGGGCGTAGCGGGAGAGTGGGGGGGAGAGGAGGGAGAAGGGCTCGTCGGGCGGAGAATTCATTTCCTTGGCGTTTCTAACGAGACATGAAGTATATATCGCTTCTCAAGCGCTGCGCTGGTTGGGTGCAGTTTTGGAGTTTATGAAACATCTCGGGCGTCGGGGGAGGAAGGAAGGAGAGTGGGGATTTCAGAGGAAGGACTCGGAGCAGCGGGGAGAGCTGGCTGAGGAAGCAAGAAAATTAAGAAGTGAGCAATAGTGTGAAAAAGAAGAGAGCGGGGAACGAAGTGAGAGAGGTACGGTTAATGACAGAGGAGAGAAGAAATGACATAGAGGTGAAGATTTACCATCATGAAAAGTAGGAAGGAGACAAATGTAAGATGGGTAGAGACAGAGAGAGTGAGTAGAAAGAATGGAAGAAAAATGAACTTAAAAATAACGAGGAATGATAAGGCGCATTATGAGTTATCATCACAGAAATAATTTGCCAAGTTGTTCAATATACAAAACACACATATACATATATATATATATATATATATATATATAATATATACTATATTAATATATATATATATATATATTAATATATATATATATATATAATATATACATATACATATATATATAAAGCAGTGTGTATAGAGTATATAAAGTGTATAATGTATGTATATAAAGGATAATATAATGTGAATAAGAAAGTAATATTTGAATCTCATCACTAACCTATCGCTCCGAAATGCAATTCATCAGTGAACGTCCCTTGCACTAAAAGAAATTGCTGAAAGAATTTTCGTCCAATTTTTAGGAATAATGTAATAATGTTAAAAGTTTCGCGTTTCAATGGAAAATAGTCTTTAATTTCAAGCTTATCTTTCAAACGTCATTTGATAACTTTCGCTTAAATGTTATGGACTGACATTGGATAAAATACAATTTTATGTCCACTTATCGAGTTTACAGGATTGAAATAATAATATCCAATAGCCAAGTTACATTTGCGGAAGAGCATATTTGGAATCATTCATAAGTAGAAAGTCGAAAAAACGTGATCATACGATGAATAACATGGAAAAAATACAAGTTCATTTTCATTGCGCTTCAAGAAGTATATTAATGGGAAAACAAAAGTCATGCGGTGCCAATAAATACTGAATTAATAATTCTTTAAAACTGGTTTAATTTTTAAATAAAGGATATCAAGGGAAACAATGGGAATCCAGATTAATATGTGAAATTGAATCTTTAAAAAAATATTGCCTCGTGATACAAGAGAAATATTTAATGAATACATAGAAATGAAAATAAATAAAATGACAAAAATTTCAGGACATAAATGAGTAGCAATCATAAAGGCATGATTTGCTAATCAGTATGTACCTGTATGTTAAAAAATTAGAATGTTTATTGCTCGATCAACGGCTGTATCATTATTATAGATTTATTATAGATCAGTGTGTCATCATTTGATATTTACTTCAAAATATTGCCTTGATCATTCGATTCCATACGTATCCCAGTGTTCTACAGTGTGATAATTCCTAATATTGGCCATGTTGTTAAGTCTTCCATTTTTACTTAAAAAGGCTATTTAACTTGAAATTCATGTTAAATATAAATAAATATTATTAATGAAAATAAATGGAGCATAGCTAAAAGACCATATTTAGACATATAACATGTCCTAGAAAGTAATATTTCAAGTATTGATAATTTTAAAGAAATATTCAAGGATTCGAAAGTCAAAAGTCTTGCATAGTAACAAAATCCACTTGAAAACGCGAAACTTGTAATATTGGTCTGTCAATTTGAACAAAACAGCCAACCTGAAAGAAAATTATTTTATACTTTTTGAAATCTTTAACAAAACCCTTAAAAAACTGTGAAATAGAAAAAATAGGTTCTTTAGTTCTCATACTTCTATTCGTTTTCACCTTAACAAAATTCGCCCTTTCTTTTGCTAATTTGACATCCCTATGGGTTAAAGGATTGCTCGGAGGAATGGGGAAACCCATGCTAGAACGGATAATGTAGTTAAGTCTCCGTTCTCCAACAGATATTAATTCCGTCCATGGAAAGCCAACGTTTAATCACTCCCCGATCTGAGTAGCCATGGCGGAAGGTTGGGAGGGGAAGCGGTGCCATAGGAGATGAAATGTTCAACGTGGGCGGTGGAATAAAATCTCGTCGCCTGAGTGAGGAGGGAAAATCCGGCAAGCCATCAACACATCCGCCGCCCTTGGCCCCCGGATCTGTGACGAGGGACTCAGCGCAACGAGGGCGTGGAGGAGATTGTGGAGGGCGGAGGGTCGCGGGGCAACGTCACCGGGTATGCGACGACGGAACGCGAAGCGGACTGCAAGAACTGCCGCCGTATATGACCCCAAGGAGGAAGGTTTACGACATCACGTGATGCATGCCCCATAAACGGCAAAATTGGATACATGTGATTAAAAATGACATCGAGACATCAGTGAGCTTAACGAACCCGTGTGTTAAGTCGTCAAGTTTGTTGAATATGGTTGCTGCTCAGAACGTCTTAATAAAGGGAATGGAAGACGCGTAATTAGCTGTTGTGTAAAGCAATTGCATTTACTTTTTGAGTGAATTTACTTGGGTTTACTGAGAAATTAATTTAACCAAAAGATATTTAGCACCAAATTAGTTAAATCTGATAAAATAATAATAATTCTTCAATGCGGGAATAAAATATTTCCTTCACCAAAAGGAACATTGAATGAAGGGGTGGGCTTATCATGTTTGTTTGTTGCAGGAAGATATGTCCTTGATATGCTAACCATCTGGCAATAAATGCATGTTTTTAAAAGATAAGAATTCTTAATGTTCCGGGACAGAATGATCATGAAGAAGTATCTAACTTTTTCATGACCATACAACTGACAAGATCATAATGCTACTACGGAGAAGATGTCAATCTTAGACTAATCATCTCATCAAAATAATGTAATGATCGATAGGTTATGCATTTTTACTTTCAAATTGACACATATAGATATAAATATGTTTATAAAATCAACACTTATCACTTATGAAATAAGTTCATCGGTAGAGATATTAGCAATTGTAACCATCAGTTGTTTTAAATTGATATAATAGCATTGAATAGGAAACTATCAGTAAAAGCAATAATAGATATATGAACAAACTTTTACAGTGGGTAATTTTTTGTGGTAACCGTGGGCAAACCGATGGGCAACTTTTTATAGTGGTAATATTATTTTAGTGTTTCAGTTCCTTCGCTTTGCCAGGTTTGCCAATTATCACTAAAAATTTCGTCCTTTCCCTGCAGTGCGTCTGCTTCCTTCTTAGCAGACATTCAACTCACCCTATATATATTTGTAAGCGTTACACGGATATGAGCCCATGACTAAAATTGAAAAGTTACAGATCCGGCTACAGCTTCATAGATGAGTACCCGAGTCAAAGATAATTTCAATAACACAATTTAGTAAATTAACTTTGGCCAAAATTCCCGAGGCTGATCCTTAAGGAATAACAGAAAACTTTTGAAAACATCAGGATGCATTTTTTCCTTTATGCGAGACTTTCGGAGATAAAACATATTAATTCTATTTTAAGGCCTTCAATCGCCGGATAAAAGCTTTGAGCCTAAATGCCTACTTTGATTTGTTATCTCGAGGCTCACCAAACTAGAAATTACAATTAAGTTCTGAGATTTCTCCAGAAGACTCTTTCGTTCACTCCATTGAGTCCATTTAAAAATTTCGAACGTAAAAACTCTAGAACATTAAAAGCCCGGTGGTGATTGCATACAATCAAGCAAATTCCGGGAAATCATTTGATTATTAGGCCACTTATCACGATGTAGTATCGTGCTTGTCACGGGCGATAAATTTGGCATCCTCTCAACCCAATGATTTGCAATTAATGAGCTCGAAAGCCCATTTGCATTGTAAATTTATGCACTTTAAGTTCAAAAATAAATAAATTGCAATTGTGTTCCACGCACTTAACGGACGGAAAATTCTTTCGGCACGGAATAAAACTTGAATAACAAATGGGATTGCCATAAATGGTGTCGTGAATCGATTTCCTATGGCATAGAAATGTTCGGATGATAGGCGGTCCACCTCTGTGCCTGCTAATCCCGCTAAAGCTGGAAATATAAACGGTTGATATCGTAGAATGCATCCGGGTTGCGAATCATCCGGGAGCAAACTTTCACCCCATCAAATATTCAGCGATAGATTTTCGACTCGCTGTCACTCTTAATCGGAGGATTTGCACCAGAGCTCTTTTTATTATCAATATAAAACGACGCCGTTCGTTCCGACCCCACTCCTCTACTTCCCCCCTCCCTCTCCGGGGGAATGAAAATTCACTCACCCGCTCTCAGTCAATTCACAACTCCCCCGGCGACGGAAACTTAAGACAACGTGGGTGGCGAAATTGTCGACATCTGCCATCCGCTGAAAGTGATTTGAACCTTTCACCCGCTTTGCAAAGAGCCAGCGTTGAAAATTGCGAAGCAAAAGAGGACAGAGTTAAACTCAAATAAAATTGGAAATTTCAAAACTCCACCCAGCCGCCCCCTTAAGTGTGCCGCCTGTGTCTGCGAGTAACTGCGTTGGATCTATGTACTTTATATAAGACTTCGGTATGGAATGTTATAAATTTATCTTTACTGCAAATTAATTGAGGCAATTGGTAGCAGGAATAGGAGTAGTAAGCATTGCCGAATATTAATAAATAACAAAACACTGCAATTGATATTTGAAATTTATTGATGTTAATTATAAACGTGTTATGCGCCTTAATGGCTGGTGAATAACACCTTACATTAAATCAAAATTAAAAATACATATGAGAGTGGGAAAAGTGGTCAAATTATTTCTTCTTCAGCACCTCTATTTGCTTATTCATTATGCTTCATACACGTGTTACAAAACATATTTTACTCTCTAACCGTAACTCATATAGCATTTGATGCAAAGATTTATTTACTGCACCGTATATCCTACCACAAGAAGTGACTTAAGCATGAATATCTAACTACTTTTGGCTAGAGGTACCAGCAACTATTTCCTCAAAGACAAATCAAGTGTGTCTTTGAGGGAATAGTTGCTGGTTTTTCATCATGCACCAAAGGACTGCGATCAAAAAAGTTGATTCCAAAATATATTTTAGATTAATTGTTAAAAGTGGAGGAGATCCTGGTGTTCTTTCATTGAAATAGAAACCTACTTTTCGATTGTTTTTCACGGGATAGGAAATACTTTGCGTTTTATCCAATATTTCAAAGAAAAGCATATCTCCCTTGAGAGCACAGAAATAAGGAAACGAATCAACAGGTCTAAAGATAAGAAGAAACACGCAGCATCTTTCCATAGAGCAAAGAGCGTTGATTGATTTACGGCTACAGGCGGGATATTTACTTATTACAAATGATACGATTTCACGAAATGTTCTTTTAAACGTGATCCGGTCTTCATTAAATCAGAGTCTAGATATATGAATCATTTTTTCAATGAATTTACCTATACCAAATCAATATTGCTTTATTACATATAAAAGTTATAATATTTTGTCTTGAAAGGTTGCTTAAATAAACTCAAAGTCGCTGATAAGATAATTTGAAAAATATGATGATTTAGTTGACTTTCTTTCCAAATTTAACCCACCGTTTATAAGGATATTCTCTTTTCTGAGAAGAAAAGAATATTTACTAATTGAAAATATTCATTTCTTAATAAAAGTTCACCAAATTTAGATCGTCAATTAGAGTTGCCTCAGGCACGGTTATCATGTTAATAAAACACGTCGGTTATACGGCGCAAACAATCTTCAAACTGAAAATATTGGATAAAAATGCTGAAAATATCTCAGAAAGGTACCTTTTCTCCCTCGCTACGAAATATTGAATGATATTATTAACACTGATATTTATATGCATGTAACACCAAAAGTTTTTATCTCTTAAGTACGAGTCATTTTGAAAATCATGGGGAATCCCCTAATGTACAAATAATTTATTTACGCTTGATTTTTTTTATAAAAACACCAGTTTCGTCAATAAACGCTCATTTTGAACCGGCTCTACAATAAACTGTAATGGAAAATGCGGGCATTAAATCCCTCGAATGGATAAATATCTGGTTTTAAATGCATTTAGTATTGTTTAGAAATTCATCGGTTTGAAAAAGACCAGGGATCTGGGAAGTCAATCGACTTGAAGGTGGAACCTCCTTGCAATACTCGACGTCCGTGCGACGAAGGAAAAAAAGGGAATCTCAAGATTCCCAACATCACTCTGTCGCGCGAGTTCTGACCTCTCCACTCACCATTTTAACTCTAAGCAATGGCTTCAACCTACACGTCCGTGCACGAGAGCAAACAATAAAACTCAATCCCATTGTGCAAATCCCTCATGAAGGCTTCCAAAGCCCACCACCTCCGACATTTCGCAGAGAAACCCCGCAGTCCCACAGCGGAACCGGCTTCGGTTTAATGGAAAGGCAGAGTGAAGGGTTTATAAAATTTAAGGGAAGAATTAATATTCAACACACCGACGACTTGTTGCGAAGTTAGTCGGACTGGGAGGCACCACCGCTCAAGGTGGGCGACTGTTACGATTTCACGTCGGGGCATGCTATACTTATGTACTCTGGGGGTCCACATGTGTGTTTGCGTGGGTTGTCCAAGGGCAACTCAATCCTTTCCCCTATCCCCGTCTAACGATTCGCTATCCTGCGAAACTCTTTCGTCCACCCCACCCCTCCGGACGGTAAAACTCAACTTTGACGCCACGCAAGGATCAGAGCCGATTAAAAAAAATAATAATCTCTCTCTATCGACCCAAACTCCACATTTTTCCTCCCGCCGCGTTGATCAGAATAGTCCAGAGTCTCGTCAACTCGCGGTCCTAAACAAACCGTCGAATTCAAATTCAAAAAAATTCACAAGCACACGTCCCCGCTCGGGTACCACACACACACACACCAATACCCACACAAACGTATACTCATCTCATCCCCCCCTAATATGACTGGTCGCCTTGCGATCTAACTGCTGTTTTGACGTCAAACATGCCCTCCCTTGTCACCTGTTTTTCTCTCTCTCTCTTGTCCTCCAAAGCCCCCCCCCTGACCCCGTGCCCCCTCGCCCCTCGGTGAAAGAAGGGCGGGGCGCGGACACCGACGTCGTGCGCCGCTATCGTGTTGGTTTCACCACTCATCTCCCACCCTGGCCGCTGCACCCACCCCGTTCACCTCCGCTCCGTTTTTTCAGGGCCGGATTTTTTCCCTCCCATTTACGTGTTTTTTATATTTTGCGATGGCCAGAGAGCTCGCCGAAAATGGGATGGGAGTAGTTCCGAACGCCACGCCGACTTATGGGTGGGAGGGATGTGGAGTTGAGGACGAGGGATCAATGAGTTATTCTTGTGACCCGAGAGCATGTTTCTTCGTAATGATGTAACATTGGGGTCGGTGTAGTCAATCAAATCAAATTTCTTAAACTACTGCCTTTAATGGTTCTCAAACGAATTTCCACATCTGCTCGCGAAGCTACTTTCTCAACTCTCTAAAATATTTTGGGATTGAAAAATTACGGTGATGCCGAACTCCTAAAAAATAAAGTTTTGACCAAATTAAGTTAACAATGGTGAAGAATACTAGCACTCGTAATGAAAAAAAAACAAGAAAAAAAATGAGGATGGTCCTTAATGGGAAATTTCACATTTTTCATTAACATTTATTTTTTCAAATATTTCTCAAAATTTGTAATCACTTCTTTTGGGAACATTGGGAGCCTTCAAAGAGCTTTCGTTTGAATAAAAAAATAAAGTCTTATAAACCGGATGCGGATACTACGTTATTATAATACACAATAATATGTCAGGAAATATATGGTAATGGTACCAGTCATAAAAGAAGAATCTTTGATTATGTAAATGATAAACTAAGCGGACATTGTTTTAATCGTGACTATACGCACCAACTATCAAAAACAGATGCCATGGAAAATAACCGTTCTCTTTAGCTATCCTATGTCAAGGAAACACAGTAAACGTTTTAATTTCCTTTCACTCTCCAACAGTTTGATTCCTCCTCCTTGTTACATTAGACAAGGATTCTCTGATACACATTCCGTCTCATGCACTAACGGTCGAATTGAAATCTGTGCTGTTTTTGCAGTCCCTATGTCCATGCTATGATTGATACAAAGGTATTGCCTATGCCTATCTTGGACTGCTCTCCCCATAGTTTACCAGGTCATATGACCATGGGTGTAAAAAATAGTTGTTGATTAACACGGCGGTGGGCATGATAGTATTTGACCTCGTTCTGATTTAGTTATGGCACTGCAACTTGGCTTGAAAAGATAGGCGATAGGGGACGGAGGCATCGGTCATTATGATCCACCGACCAGAATGACCCCAGGCGCAATCGAGAAGTGAAAGGCCGGAGATGGGGGAAGCGACTGCATGCGAACGAAAATTGGAATTGTTTTATTTTCCCGACCACTCGGCTGCGTGGCCAATCCGAATTATATGAGCGCGTCATAAAATACTTAAGCGGTACGCTTATAAGCTTCCGACGAAAATATGACGGTTGTTCTGAATATCCTCCACCAGCTTCGGATTTCCTGCTTTTGACCATACCGCCCAGGGCACATTCGCTAATTGGATCGCTCTCAGAGTCACTACAAACGAAACTAATGTCTTCAACATTTACTTTTTAAAAGTAAGCGCGTCACGTCAAGTCATGGAAAAGAAGTATTATGGCTCCGTGAGAGGGTAAATACCGTGTTTGTGCAGTGATATCCTTATTAATATCATGTAATAACTATAATCGTAATAGAATCATTGAACGATGTATGTTCAAAGGTCGGCACTTTGAAGTAGATATTAATATGTGCATGCTACTTTTCTGCTCTCATTTTCAGCGTGGGTGTTGAATGTTATGGTGATAGTAAAATATAATGATCTATGAATTAAATTTACAAATTTTTACTCCACAAGTTTATTTGGCATGTACGACCCAGCTTTAGTCACATCTTGATGTCAAGATATATGACATAAAGATATCACGACATTACGAAAGCTGAGACGCACGTAATAAGTAAATTTTTACCCATGTAATTTTAACACTGAGCGCTTCCATCAAGTTAGACCGTGCTTGCAAACGGTTAATAATAATCTCCCTACAATAGACGATAGCTATACCAATACGTATTCTTCAGCATAAGCATGGTATTTCATCTCAGTCAATCTAAAAGCAATATAGCTTAGTCATACGTTTAACTAAATGGTGACGATAAGTTTTCATCCTTTTAGATAGTGGTGACGCAAATAAGAAATTGAAATTTTCATTAAAATACCCTTGTTACGACAGTACACGCCTTTTTATTTACCGCTTGTCAGTTTGACACTTACATTACATCGAGGGGAAGCTAAAAAATTTAATAAATCGGCCCTCTCAGGCGGAGGAGACATATGCACCCGTGACGCGTCAGGTCTCCCTCTATATTATCATGGTAAGTGAGAATCGGATTTCAGCGCAGGCATTCCAATCACGCGTCGCGTGATAATGGTCGACCCAGTTAACCCTTGCGCTCCCGACTCCGCCCCCTCCCATCAGTTTCCTCCGCGTCCCTCCCCTTTTCTTCTCCTTAGCTTCCTCTCGTTCTCAGCACCCCCCTCCTCCCACTCACTCCTCAACTCCACCCCCTGGAGGGTTCTCTTGCCTCTTCGGAACGTGCCAAGGGCTGTCTACAAGCCACGCAGAAGGGAAGATGGGGTTAAAAGGGGTTTTCGGGGCGAGCAAAATTGCGAGGCGAGATGTTTTGGGAGAGGAGGCTGGAGTATGGTTGGGGGTGAGAGGGAGGGGAAGATGTGAGAGAGGAAGAGAGGGAGGGGGGGAAAGATCAACCGAGCGCTTTTGTGTGTGTGTTGGTTGGTACGCCTGTCTCCAGACACAAAACGTTTTTCGGCAAGGAGGGAGGGATGATGGCGAGGGAGAAGAAAGGAGATCACACGTGACCCCGGCGAATTTTGCCGCCTTCTGGGAAATTAAAGGAGCAGACGAAAGAAGTGAGAGATGTATATGTGTGTGTGTATTTGTATAACGAGGGACGGCGGGGGCGGTGGGAGGTATGGGGAGAGGAGAGGTTGCGGGAGGAGACGGTAGGAGGGGGACAAAGATGGCGGTTTGGCGAGGGGTGACTGCAGCGCACTTTTCCGGTTTTGAGGGTTGGTGTTACTCAGAACTAAACGAGATTCTGCGGATATATTTTTTTCAAATTTTTATTTCTCGCGATCGAGGTTATGCACCCTCTACGCCCATGGTAGGAGGGAGGGAGAGATGGGGGGAGGGCTAGAAGGCTGAGCTTTCTCTGAGAGTTCTCAAGGAGCTGTTTTGAGATGTGTGGGAGGAAACGATTGCAGGGGAGAATATACAAGTGGGGTGAAAAAACGTATGCCTCTGCGACTCTCAAAGAAGAAATAAATGGTCAAACTTCGATGATACAGAAATTTATTTACTATTCATCGAAACTACAGACGAACGTGTAAGCCCAAAATTTATGTTTCGTTAACGTTGGAGATTGATTGAGAAGTACTAGCTGGTTGAGAAAATATGCATTCCTCCGCGGGAAACTTTCGTTACGGAGGAGATATACGGGGAGCAAGCTTGACAGAAAACATAAATACTAACTCAGTAAAAAGGGGAGTATAATAGCTACATTACAGTCCTTGTTTGCCGTACGTTGCTACTGACTTGGATGATTTAAATTTAATTTTCATTTCAGTTGACATGATAAATTTATTTGAAATTTACTTATAGATTAAATTGAACTAAGAAAATTGCTTTTCTGTATAAATGCATTTTTAAATGGAAAAAATATGACAGTCAACGGCAAATGTTTTTCAATACTTAAGACAGAAATCTCATTTATAAAATGTTAGACAAAATGGTCAAGGGAACTATATATGGGCAGAAGTATCTTGAATCTACTTAGAATGAGATATATAAAGTACCAATGGTCACATTGAAAAGTCCATTAAAATATTTTTTTTCGGCTTGAGGAAATTATAATGTGGTTATGGTTATAAAAGGTTATAAGAGCTACTTTTACTTCGTTTGAACTAGCTACCTAATGCGTAGGTATTGCATAAAATACTTTAACATGCATTTTGCCGAGTTGTTTAAAAAATATTTCCTCTTATTAAAGGTTTTCCAGTCTACCGAAAACTCTTTTTTTGGCCCGTCATCTATCGTTCGCAATACATATTAGACCGCCTATCTCCATTCAACAATATTTGTGAAGTAGTAAAACAAAAGGCCTATAGAAGACGGAAGGAGAGGGAAATTGTGTGCAAGAAAACTAAATAGCAACTATTTGACAAGGACGCTGAGACGAAGTAAGTAGGTATACTATTAAGTAAGAATAATATTGTATGCAGAAACGTTTTTGGTCCAAGAATATTAGTCAGTTGTGATAGAAATTCTTAATCAAAATTTAAGGAAAAATTGAAAAAAATGTGCTCTATTTTACAGTAAGGCATCTGCATAAATAGTCTACAGGTATGACCAAGGCTACCTGTATGACCAATTTATTTGACTTAATCAATTCAAAATATCGGAAAATTAATTCAACGATCGTTGAGTATTATATTTTGTTTTCATTTGAAATATTTGGCACGCACAAAGGGCCATTGAATACTTAAACATTAAAAGAGCTTAGTAAGGAAAATAGATTTTCGGATTAAAATTCAAGGAAAGAGATGAAAGAAGACTCACAGTTATCATTCAGATATTTTCCACGTGATCTTTGACAGAATAGTTTGATGAATAGTATGGGATTACATAAAAGTAGAAGCGAATGTTACGGGAATATTGGAAAAATAATAACCCTCCTCTGGATAAACCAGATCGCCAATTCATAGGCAGTGAATGGAACATAGTGATGGAAAGTGGCGAGTGTGCGCGTGAGAGCATGGCTTGTCATGAATTTTTATTCTGAGAGTGATATATTTAGCGTGGGTTACCCAAAGAACAGCAGTTGTTTGTTAATTCATAACTGGAAACTGGGAAAACTGAAATATTCAAACTGTACGTGAACCACAAAATATTTATTAACAATGAGAGAGTATAAACTATGAAGGGGAAACCAACAGTTCAGATTGTATTTTGAAAAAAATATGGGAAAATATTAGTACAGGCCACGAGAGATATATCCCGTCAAGGTTAATCTGATGGGTAACGCGCTCGCCTGCTAATCCAAAGGTTGTGGGTTCTAATCCTCATTTTGGGCATGGGTGTTCTGCCGATTTCGCCCCTGAGAAACCACCAGAGGAGTCTGGTGGGCAAAAAAGATATATATCTGCATTTAAGTCATAAAAAAGTAGCTCGAATACAATAACAGAATATTTTGAAGGTGAAAACTATAGTAATTACCAGAAATTCGGTTTGATAGATGTTGGGGGAGCTCAGAAAATACTAAACCCTGCTCATATGGCGTGTAAAATTCACACACGCTCGGGTGGGTGAGGCAGTTCATCTCCTTGAACGGCCTGCGAATTCCCAACAGAGAGATGAAGAAAAGAAAGTGAAGTCAACCTTTGAGCAAGGTGATAAATTGTTTGAAAGAAATTTTGAGGGAAAGAAGGCGAGGGAAGATAAAAGTCTGATGGACGATTAGAGTAATGAACTAAACGCGAAGAAAACTAGAGGGACGAGCAAATTTTTGTAGCATGCTAGGAAAGGAAAAAAATAATATACACGAAGGGTATCTCGGGAAAGAAAAATAGGTATTGTGTGTAATGATACACTAGAGATGAAAAAAATGTATGTTTTCATCTATATTAAAGTTTTTAATTAGTATAACAAGCTCAGAAGGTCATCATTTATAGAATATAGGCTATTTTCAATAATTTGTGAATTAGATCAAGATCATTTATTAGAATGACATATGCCTAGGGTTTAGAGCAGAAGGAATGGGACTCTGGAGAGAAATCAAGCTAATTCTAGCAGTAAAATTATTTCGTCTCCCGTCTTTTCAGTTAAATGACTCAGAAGTTAATGCGGTTTTGACTAAACTGTGAACTAAACATTCTTGTTCCCAAAAATATACCAAACGAGACTGAAAAATAGATTTTCTGTAAAAATTAATTTATTTTCTACAGCAATTTCATCAATTTCCACATTTTTTATGATTATTTTCAAAACACGGTTGCAAACCACAAACATTCTCCCGAATAGTTGAGGAAATTAACCATACAGGTGAAAAAAAGTATTTTATTAGTAGCGGTATGAGTTCCCCTATCTTGACTGTTCTCGGATGAATGTTCAGGATGATGGATTATTCGAATGACGATGAATGCAAGAAGGAGGTGTGAATCGTTTTCCGTTTCCCTTAGATAGTTTAGTAGCCTTCTTCCTCCTTATTAATTCGTGTTTTATTAGCGTCTCTGCAATCAGAGTTACCACCTGGGAACAAAAAGCCTATGATCGGTCCAGGACCAACTCGGAAGCTTAAGAAATACACATGAACTCCAAGGTGCAATTATTTATTACCTTGGGGTCGCGTTTGTGACTAAGAAGAGCTGCCAGGGGGGAGGAGGGCGTGAGGCATAGTTGTGGATGGAGGAATCGGTTTTTTATAAGGTGGTGACGCTGATGAACCAAATTTCAACATTCCTGGAAACTTTGAGAATCGGTTGCTGTGATATTTCTGTGAGCAATATTTCTACTTTCCCAGGAGGTATAGTTTCAAGTTTCTCAGAAGACGGAGAGTAAAAAGGAGGAAGACCTAATTTTGCTCCAGTGCACAAAAGTGGCCAAATTGAGAGACAACCCTCATGTCTCCCTTTTTCCTACTTTTGATCTCTAAGGGCGTATGAAGAGCGTCTCATGAGTATGCAATAAATATTAACATTTTAGGTAGAAAAACAGCTCTACAAGATTTCCAGTAATTGAGGTTAACTTAAAGAGGATCAAACAGGCTATTTTAAAAATGAAAAATTATATTTCATAGATGTGATACCCTGTACTTACAACTAATGTAGCTTTAATATAATAAACTTTTGAAGGCATTACTCCATGCATATCGTCTTTCACAAATAAGGCGGTACAAAACTTACACTCTCTGAGATAGCAAATAGATAGAACTCCGAATGAAATTTGATAAAACCTATTTTTAGAGGGAACCATCCGAAAACTCATTAATGAGTTATTATTGAGTCTTGAACAAGGAAAGGGAAAGAAAAAAAATCCATCGCACATTGTATTTGCGAATGTGTATTTTTTTAATAAATGAAAAATTCATTCAGAACAATGCCTACATTATTTCATAAATCATCGACAAAAACCTTTTGTGCTTGATTTTGGTCCAGCAAAAAATAAATTTCTTTGAAAAAAGTATATAACCACCCACCACCTTAAAACTCGTACTCAGCGTGAATACCTCCTTTCATAAGCTAAATAAGCAGAAATATCTCAAAAGCGAATGCCCATTTTGGGATCTAAAATTAGAGGAGTTAGGAAAAAATAATCGCTGCAAGCCATTTCGTTTTCTTTCTTTCTTTTTCTTTCGAATAGACCAGAGAAGCAGGGCTTATCCTGGGCCCATTCCCAGGAGCCAAACGGTAAAACCGCACTCGTCTACTTCTCCTCATCCTCGGTGATGGCCGGTGGGGGAACCACCTGCGAAACGAAAGAACGGAAAAGAAAACTAACAAAACTGTAAACTTAGGCAGAAAAAAATTATTAACAAAATGAACGTTAAAAAAAGTAAGGGGACAAAATTGCAAAAAAAATATATGCAGAGCAAACAACTTGGCGAAAACTCATTAGTAGGCGGGCAAGCTTGCATCCGTTTTCTGATTTTCTATTTGAATAAAACTAATTCAAATTCTGTTGAAAAAACGACGTAGCAGTAGCAATCAGAAGCCTAGGTGCATAATTCTTCATAAAATACGCTAAATAAGACGAAATTAAAAATTATTCAGTCCTTTTGAAATAGAATACAGAATATGTTGCTCTATTGGCAGGTCGGCGTTATTTAATAAAATATTTTTAAATCGTACAAGTAGGTTTTTTGAACTTTGAGGTAATTTGGAATGTTCATTTAATATCTTTTTAGTTAATGAGATCAAACATTAGAATATATCTCATTTGCCAGTTCATAAAATAAATATGCCCCAAAAAATTGGTAAAATGTGCATTAATATTACGTACTGGCTCTCATAAAATTCAAAAGTTGTTCCGAGGAAACAATTCAATTTAGCTCTTTGCATCTCTTCTTAATTAGAAGTAAGGCTTTCTTACCTAATCCTTGATACAAGTTGTTCTAAAACAATGCATTTGTTTTTCGTTTCAACGAGGACATGGAATGTTGAATAATACATTTCCAAAGGCATTTCATGATAACGCCGCCTGAAAATTACCTACATATGCAATATTTTTTTCGATTTGTCTGGAATACAAGTGGGAGCGTTGAAAATTACAGAGGAGCATCATGCATGAACAATCATTTGGGTCAAGGAAGCCCATCAAAATAAAATAAGGTAAAAAATATAGAAAGTAAAAACGAAAAGATACAGCCGGCTGACTCGAAGCGAATAAATGTAGTCGGGAAGGTGCGGAGACGAAAATCCTCCAGTGGCGCTAGAAGTCACCTCTCCCATCGACGACAAGGAGACGGGGAAGAGGCAATCTTTCTTCCAGCATCTCCCTTCCTTAGTTTTATTTTCTTTTCTTTTTCGCACTGAGCCCTAATAAACTTCAAATAACGGAATGAAAGACGGAATCCTTGAGGTCGAATAGGGGATATAAAAATGATAAAGCTCAAACGGATGACGTTGTCCGGGGAGAGGGGCGGGTGGTGGTGGTGGGGGGGAAAGAGTGAGAGACGGATCACCTCGGTGTGGGTGGTGACGGGGTTTGGGGGGAGGCTGGGAGGAAAGGTTTACATTTTTCATGAGCCTCTTCCTTTTTGGCGCGAGATGAGACCGTGATTCAATCGAATGGCTGCCATGGATCCGACGATGGCAGCCAATAAACGACAGGAATCACCACCCCTTCCCCACTCCATTCGAGAGTTTGAGGGAATTGAGATCACATGAGAGTTTCTGGGCCCACGATTTGATAATCGCTGACCTCCTGAGGAAAAAAAAAGTCAGACCTCCGCTCCATTCATCTTTCATAGCTCCAGATGTGCTCATTAAATAAATATTACTCAGGGATTTCAACCCTTTTAAGTAGGAAATATAAATATTCCTCGTCGAACTTGAGATCTGAATATTTCGCTTTATCCAAATTGTGATTGGGCAATTGGAAAAATGTATGACCGGGACATCAATTCAAATGCAGCGATTTAGGCACAAATAATCTTACTTTTAGGGATGATGTAGGAATTGTTAACGATATAGAGGAACAAAGCGACAATTTAGGTCTCCCAAAATAATAAAAAACAATGATAAAATTATCTTGGGTAACTTAAATTCCACACACGGGTTATTATCAAGTTATATTATGTTTTCACCAAAGTGTGAGCTTTATTGATATGCAGAGAAATGCGAGAGTACATTTTTATATAAACTGTTGAATTAAGGTCCTTGTTGGAAAAAAATGCCTCAAATTTTGCCGAAGTAGCTGTTCCTCAGTGGAGTTTGAAAAATTAAGAATTTTTGAAAGGAAATCATATTTAATCGAATTTGAGTAACGGCTATTCTATGAATGACCTTTTCGTGTCTTTATGCTACTACAGTCAGTCATAGGCAAAGTTTTATAAAAAAAAGAGTGCCCAAAGGCGCTTTGAATGAACGAAATCACCATATTTTGAAATTTTTAAATATTTCCGATGCATTGATAAACTTTTGATATTATTTTAAGATATCCATTGGCTAATTTCTAAAGAATTACCATGCATAACCAGTGGAGCGACTTTTTAAGTGATTGTTTTCGGGTTAAATAAATTTAAAAAAATAAATATGCAATGACAATTTTTTTAATCATATCAGGTGGAATTGTCGCTTTAGTTACACAATTTTAATCATACTGACCAGATGAAAAAAATAGAAAATTGAATGATTTCTACGTATATAATACAAAAGAGTACTTCCTCTGTTCGGTGAACAGAAAGAATATTATGAAAATAATTGGTTTCAATAAAAATTAGGGAAAAGTTAATTCCTTTTAATTTAATAATTATGTTAAGACTTAATGATCTATGAAACTGTTACTCATCACATAAAGTCAGCTATAAATTTATAAAACAGATAATTGTCTATCTTTTACCAGATTAAAACGTTTTCTTGACATTATATTTAGTTGATGATCCTTTTATAATTAAAAATTTAATATTTTAGATGAGACATACCATGAAAATTTTCAATAAATATTTTTTATTAAATCTCAGTACCGTTTTGATTTAAGTATTTACTTCATGCCTTTAAACCCGTTCAAAAATAAAAGGAATCAAATGAAATTCATTGAGTGACTTTCGTTGGTAATGAATACAGATGAATGAGGAAACATAACTTTGCGGGGACATAATTTACGAAATGTAATATACTATGCTCCATGTTTTTCAAGTTTCCCCGGTGAAAAGAATGCGTAAAATTTTGGATGGCATGACACTTGGAATTTACGGTTATTCCACATCTTAAAACTTGTGCCGGGAATGGGTAAAGATTTTCAAGGGGAGAAGGACAAGGGTGCGTTGGGCATGACGAGTATTTGAATGTTTATGCCTGTCGTGAATTTTGTAGCTCTATCGTATAAAGTGAATGAGTTGGAAGTAATCCAAACGCCTAAAGGCACACCACTGTCATCCTCCCACAAAACCATCCCGAGCTTTCCAACTTCGCTACGATTCTCAAACGTCCCATTACATATTTATATAGCTCTGTAAGCTGAAGCAAAAGTTTAAGGTTACGAGTGTGAAGACAGATGAGGGGGGAAAGTAGCGACATGAAAAAGCGTCCTAGTTAAGGAGAGAATCAGGGATAAAATTTAACAAAATATGTTCTGTTGGTAAAGAATCTGTGGGGGCACAGCGATCAAAAGTAAGAAACCAAAAGAATTAATGAGAGTGCGTATTTAGAATGAATCATTTAATATAAATCACAATTTTTCCTCTTATTTTTATAAGTTCATCATTTAATAAAGGGTTAAATAAAGGTACACTAGTAAGAGTTACTACTTTTTCATCGGCGTAGTTTGAAATCTCCTCTCCCTCATTACAGGGAATCAAATGAAGTATATTTTTCTAAGACTTCAGTCATCTCTATGTTTTACGCTTCAAAGCTGGAAGACACTAAGAATACCTGTATAATCAAGATTTATCCTACGATTTGGATAAAAATTATATTGTGTTTCTTTGGATTTTAATTGAAGTTATCTTGGTCTTCGGCTTTCGTTTCTTTGAAGAATTTTGAACACATTATTAAATATACCATGACAGTCGTCTAGTTAATTTATTTCATGGGACTCTGAAAGTTTTAGTACCTAGCAATACGTTGTCGCGGTACATGATTCTTAGATATCGGTAGTATTTTCGTTGATTTTATCAAGAATAGCGAGTTGAAATAATTTTTGTAAAATGGATATAATACTTAGATAGGGTGTTTCCTGTGGATTATTGAGCGTGAGTTCATATTTATGGCAAGCAAAAATAAATATGTTCCTCTCTTATGTTACTCTCATCCATATTATTATTCACAATCTGAATAAGCACTAATA
Source organism: Hetaerina americana (assembly GCF_022747635.1). Lineage (NCBI taxonomy): Eukaryota > Metazoa > Arthropoda > Insecta > Odonata > Calopterygidae > Hetaerina > Hetaerina americana. Next base: position 14,393,682 of record NW_027287316.1, read on the forward strand.
GAGATGAACCAAATTATTCCAGCCAATTTGATCAGCACACTGCTGTTTAAAATCAACACTGCATGCAATCTATTTATAAAAATTTAGCCACGGTGATTACGTTCAATATAATTAGTTATTTTTCTTAATATGATATTGAAAAGAGAAAATAAGTTGGCAGAGAGGAAGACAAAAGGTGAAGCTTTGCATAGGGTGGGCGAAGAGAGGACGTAGCTAGAGGATAACCGGAAGAGGCAGAGAAAGTGGGCGGAGGAAATATTGACAGGTAGTGTGATGTTGAAGGCCATGTTAAAAGGGAAATGTTTGGGTAAGCGGGGTGGAAGGATGAGAGCACGGGATTTTCAGACAGCAGAATTTGCGAATAAATGGAGGAATTAATTTACGATAGAAAAGATAAAGTTCTTGTGGTACTTGAGAAATAATATTTAGAGATCTTCCAAAAACATTACCTTATTCGGTAGAAAACCTTGAATGAAATTTAACCGCTTGAATATGATTCTATAAAGTGGCGAACGAACAATTTACATGAATCTGGCACAGTTAAAACTGTAATTTGTAAACTAATACAAGTATGACTAACATTTAGAGCCCTTGTTGGTCCTTAACTTATCAATTGAAATGTATTTAAAAAATATAATGTTTGTATTTCAATTTCACACCCATGAAACGATACTTATATTTTCATCCTTTGGACCAACAGAGCATGATAAATTGACTATGAAACAGATTTAAACAACGTTATATTTTGATGTAAACATCTGATTCTCGCAGAAAAAAATAATTTCCTCGTAGATAGTGCAGCCCTACCGTTGAAAGTTGCATTAATTAACTAAATATAATATCTTCTTTTATGATTATATTTATATTGTATTATAATCATAATAGAGAAAAGCGCAATGGATAAAAATGTTGTAGCTTCTATTTCAAGTAGATGATGATAACGAGAAAAGTCATCCCGCTCGCCTTTTCTTCTTGACTTTTAACTAATAACGGTGATGTCCCAGAATTTATAGAAATATTCGCAGTTGTAAATGTTCCTCAAAAGTAAGGGTTGCTCACATAAGCAATGACAGGTATTGGTTGATATTTTCTACAATATAATGATCATTTTCAGTGTGTATAAATTTTCTTCGATGCAATTGTCATTTGTGTTTACAAACAAAAACCAACCATGAAGCATATCAAAGGATGCATTGAGGGTGGCTTTCACGTATACGGCACGCTGCTGTCTCAAATTTGGTTGGTAACCTGGCATCCCTTAATGCGACACATCGATAACGCTCAGATTCAGTCAAATTACGATTACCAATCTCATTTACGCAGATTTTATTTATTCTATTTTGTATTTAATCCACAGTAAACGCCTTAATGTCTTGTATTCTATTATGAGTCTTTTACCGCACTTAAAAGAGAGAAGAAAATAGTGGGGAAAACACTGGGTTAAAGAGCATAAAACTTTACTTCCGGGATGCCCTTATTATATCTCTTCTCAACCCAAGTTAAGCTTCAAATTCCAATGGAGAGAAATATGAAGCTTAATTAATGACTGAAAAGTTTTCAAACATTTTCCTTTATTAAATAACCCAGTAAGGAGCGTTTTTTCATGATAAATTAAATAACTTATAAATTAATGAACTTCAGATGGGGCATCATTATCAGATAAATCTTTAGTCCATAGAACTACTTTATAAATACAGCAAGAGAAGTAATAGGCAATTATGTGTCATGAAATCTGCGGAAAAAACATTATATCCATGTGTATACACTAAAGGTCACTTACAAAATTTAAGGTTTTGACTGAAAAATTTAATTGAATACTGGAATCATGGCATTTAAGTATCGCATTAGTTCATTTGCCTTTTATTCGGTGAGTTAACGTGCATATTTTCAAATATATTTTGAGTTGTTATCACCAAAATACTCAATCTCTATTCTCGTACGTGCGGCATGTACACGTATACAGATGAAGAGAACTCACGAGAAAAGGCCAGTTCTAGGGTTAAAAAAACTTGCATTTTCGTTTTACGGTTAAAGTCCTTTTCATCAGTAATTGAGCTTGGCTCAATTTAAGTGTGTAGGGTACACCCTTCTATTTGAAAAGGCTGAATGCCGAAAGAGATCAAAGCCGAATTGCATGAAGTTCATAGCACATCTGCCCCTGTTTTTGCCACTGTTGACAATTGGGCAAATGAGTTTAAACGTGGCCGTGCATCCACAAATGATGAACGATCGGCGATTCTAGTGATAATGACTTCCTGCGAAATGATTGTCAAAATCTACGATATGGTTTTGAGTAATCGCTAAATCTAAATTTGCAAATAGTTGCTCTGGAGAATGGAGTATGGAGAATGCACGCAATCGCGTGGTGGATTTGAAGACTGGTTTTGTGCTTTTCCGTCGCAATCCTTTTTTGTCTTGTTCTTGACGAGTTTTATCGTAGATATATTACTTTGGACGAAACATGGACAAGCTGCTACACTCCGAAGACCAAGGAACAGTCGAAACCTTGTGTTTCTAAAGGCGATCAGGCTCCGAAGAAGGCGAAGATAGTTATATTGGCCGATAAGGTGATGGCCACGGTTCTTTGAGATTCACAAGGAATAGTCTCCATGGAATCATTGCAAAAGGGACAAACGATAAATGGAGAGTGTGAAGTGTTGTCGTACTGGTTGAGCGAAGAAATAAAGAAAATAACTCTTATTAGGCAAAAAAATCTCTTCCATCGTGGCATTGCACATTGCACAGTGCAGACCGGTGCAGTTTTGACGGCGAAAATTAATGAACTAATCTCAAATCATCACAAAATTCACCGCTTTTCCTACATTCAGCCCACCATTAACTTTTTTCTATTCCCAAACTTGACAAAAAGGTTCGGTAGATAACAACAGTTCAGGTCGATCGAGGTGGCCATCGCCAATATAGTGGCCTATTTTGAGGATCGTCTGAAATGCTACGTTTTAGATGGCTTAAAAAATTTCAAGAAATTCAGCGAAAAATGTATCGAGAAAATAGGAGGTGATGTTGACATTACAGAAAATAAACCCAGAGTAATTTTTTTATATTTTTTCCGAAGGCCATATTGGAAATAGGAAGTACTTAGGAAATAAGTGCCGGTCCCGCGCTTGTAAACATTTCTCAATCACTCTGGAATGCACACAAAAGATTTTCTTCGATGATCAATAATCTAAGGAGTAATATAATAGGCCGAATAGAAAACAATCATGGTACTATTTATCCGAGATTACCAATAAGTGTCCCAAAATTAAGAATAAGCATATAGTCACTCCCAATATTTATGTGCCCAGCGACGAATGCTGAATTTCTCTGAAATTTTTCCTGAATTTTAGCAAAACATTTTTGGTTGATTACAATGTTGTTATCCTTAGAGATATTTGTGCTATTAATTTGAGAGATAGTTGAGGCAGATATTCTGTGGAAATCCATTAATAAAGCACGAAGAAAGAATCAAAAACTTTTAATTCCCACAGGAGAGAATTTACTGCTGTCGACTAGTTTCGCTACTCTGTAGTCTAGATGATGCTAAAGAGTAGCGAAACTAGTCGACAGTATTACGTTATTTACAGTGGAAACGGAAGGATATTAATTATTTTATTTTGCTTTAATGTTATTAAATTAAGAATAAGTAAAATTGTTAAAATATGGGAGAAATATAATTGAAATTTTAGGTTAGCATGATCGAAAAATGAAATTATTAATCTTTTAATTTTATATTGGCGGTCGGGTAAAACCTTTCCTGAAAAATTTGCTATTTTTTAATCCTTGCATCTATTTAACTCTTGCAGCAATAAAATGACTAAAGCACCATCATAGTTCAGGAGAAAAAAAAATTTGTCGATCGTTTCAAATTTTGGTTAGGAAATTATTTTTAGGCATGTTATTTCTCCCCCAATTTTACATAACTTTTTTTCTTCCTCTCCACAGAGGGACATGTGCCCCCGGCGCAACCAACGACCCTGATGGTGCCGGGGTGGAGACGTATTTTCCCGAGAGAAAAAGTCGATTTTGGCCAAAAAAAACACTTTTGGCCCAAAAGTGGGACCTGGTAAAAAAAAGGGTAGGGGAAGTATCGTCGCCACCACTTTACTCACCACAGGTTCCGGCGTGGGCGACGCGCAGGCGCATCTGCGGCCTCCGGCAAGCCCGGACGCGGAGGAGGCACTCGCTGGCGTATGTCTCGCCGTCCGTGCCGCACACTTGCGTGGACGTGTGCCCTGGCGGCGGGCTCAGGACCCGCGAGTCCGGGGGCGACGCGGCCGGGGCGAGGGCGTGGGACGGCGGGGGAAGCGGGGGAGGGCACTCCTCCTCGTCGGGGCAGCGGCACCGCCCCTCGCCCCCGTCGCTCTCGCATATCGCTCCGAAGGGACAGAAGGTCTTCTCGCAGGGTTCTGCGTGAGAAGGAGAGAGGAAAGAGAGAGATTAAATTCCACTGGCGCGAGAGTGGGTGTTATCCGGGATCAGACCGGACTCTCTGGCCCAGAACTGGGCGAAAATTCTGGAAGCAGTATTTATTGTTCGTGCACTAAGCGTATGTATAAAAAGTAAAAAAAATAAACAAGAATGGAACGGAAACGGAGGGTGTGCGTTCCAACGTTCCAAAATCCTTTCCGGAAAGTGGACTAAGTCGATTGAGGCGTCGGAATCTCCGCTGAGATCTCGGTTAAGGAATAAAGAACAGAATCCGAGACCGAGCGAATTATGCTCTGGTTTTTTTTCCTTTTGGGATATTCACAGAATTTATCCATCGCAAAACGATTCCGAAAAACAGCTTGGAGATTTGGACGTGATGAAACAATGATGATCTTAATCACATCCATTTGAGTTAAATTTTGTTGATCTGTAGATTATGAGAAAAAGTTTAAACTTTTTCCATTGCTACTTTTCTTACTCTAACAATACTAACACCGTATTATCGCACTATATTCCCCAATTATAAATTAAGTCCTTGAAATTGAATTAGTAAAAGTAGCGACGGTTTGCGTAGTGACACGAAACAGAAATAAGAACGTGCTCCTTCAAAGGGCAAACATTAAACCATACTGACATTGATATGGCAAGAAACATCATCATGGCCATCAAAACCTGAATAATTAAAAAGAGGTGATCATGGAAATAAATTAATGTTGTTAAAGGGAAGTGAAAAAAGGATAAACGCCAAAATGATTAGGATAGCAAGTGAACAAATACCAAATAGAGAAAAATGAATATTAAGCAACTTAAATCAGTGACGGTAACATATAGTTATTAAAAATATGAGAGGAATGGGAGAGAAGGAATAAAAAAGTAAAAAAGTCACTGTAGGGTTTTAAATTACAGGAGAAAACATGGCATCAAAAAATTTTATCCTAGGAGCTTAATAAAATCCAAAGGCCCGTTATGGGTACAATAGATGAATTCACAAAATGAATCTAAAACATTTTCATAATAACCATCTGTTACAGATATAGAAGAGGAATCAAAAACCCAAACGACGTGCAATGTAAATGATACGTAGGAGCAAACCGTTGTTTATAAATAGGAGACTAAGGGCGGAAAATCAAAACTGACTACTGTTGGCCAGTTGAAACCAAAATACTAATGGTCTCTTTTGCCCTTAAAAACAACAAAACTTGTCATGCTAAGAATTAAATAGAGACACAAGATAAAAGTAATAACATGCACATATTTCATAGGCTTAGTTAACTATGAAATAAAAATACTGCGAATAAATGAGATATCTATATTCTCAAAATGAAAGACGCAATTTCCACTTCACATTAAATCGGACTTATATTACTCTTTTAGACTCTCTTCAATTACATAGACAATGACTTGCCCCATAAAACCACCGCGATAAAAGCATAGTAATAGCTCTTAATGAGGTGGCCTATAGGACATGAAGCATGCGTGTCAGTACGGACAAAATGCTAATGCACTTCCCAAGTAACGACGTTCATGCCAAGAAGCCCGAACAAAAAAGTTACCCAAAATTTTTAAAGGGTTAGTATTTCTTCAAAGGTCTTCCAACTGTGTATCCCATCAGAAAAATATCCGCCCCATGAAAACGGATTTCGATCTAACCTCAGGTGGTAACGAGGGGCATTTGGCTTATAAAGAAAGTTCATCAACAGAAAATGATTCAAATTACGTAAACAATGCAATGAAATTTAATTTACTTCCGCATACGTCCTTCGATCTTTCATTCCGTCCAAAATGCCTTGTCCTGCCCATTTATAATTACTTAAATTTCTCCTCTGTATCGCAGACGTTAGAATTCCATCGCCAATCGAAATGCGCAGTATCTACTTGTCATACCTCCTTTGGATTTCACCCAACAAACCCTTCTCTTCCTCACAATGCCCAGCAATTCTTCGTTTGATTTCAATATCATCCATTTTACCTTTTCCATCCATCATCAAACCCACGAATTGAACTCGCTGTCCTTAAATCTGTGGCTAGCCATAATAAGACTAACTGATCCCTCTTCTAATCCCCGGAGTAGCTTTCCTCTGTACTGACGGCTATTTTGGTCTTCAAACCAAGTGCTCGTATTCACATTTGATTTAGAGATTAAATAAAGAGTAAACGTGAGAATTGAATAATGGGTGCCTTTCACTCTGATTTAGGATGCGAGTTGAATTAGAGGATTATTTACCGTTTTACGTAAATATTACGATGGGGAAGTAATTCCGTCGAGACATGGAAAATGTTAAATTTAAGCATATATTTCAGCAAAACAACTCCAAAAAACGATGAAACATCACTGCATCACCAATGCAGAATATGCGAATCGTAGTCCACGATCGGGAGTCGGGGTTTCCTTCCTCGCGTTTCTCGAAGAAGAGAGGAGGAATCACGCCGGACCAAGCGTGACGATTATTGGACAAACGGGAATGGGAAAAACAGAGAGCTTCGAGTAGTCGCGTTATTTGCTTCAGTGCCATACTTTGCCAAAGGAATAAAACGATCGCATAAACATTTTCACCCTTACACACTGTTCATGGGTACGTCAGCACCGTGACTAACATTTAAACTAGATGTGGAATTTTGTTTGATACCACAGGAAAGGTATCGCCAATGTCCTTCTATAATGAAATAAAGGTTTTCGAGACCAACTGAATGTTTCTCCCAGTGAGAGGGCTCAAATGGATAAAAACCTTCCGTGAAAAACGAATTAAAATAGCCTTTAAATCCCAGCTCAAATTAAACAGAGGTTGACGCTTTCATCATGGAGCAGTTTAGGATTTCGCGCTCGGAGACCGTCCGGCTAATTTGTCTGCAGTACAACATAAAAAAAACACTTAACGGCGTAAGTAACGCTACATGAACGTGCGTGCGTACTTACGGTTTCGCTCTTCCTTCGTCTCCCTCTTTTTTTTATCAAGCGAGCGGTATGGAAAACGAGCTCATTTCCGCGCCGTTGGGCAACAGGGAAAAAAAACTTCGGAGCACGGCTATCTCTTTCAATTAGAGCTCCGAAGGGGAAACATATTTCGAAAAGGATAAAACAAAAAAAAACACGCGGAATTAGTTCCCCACGCTTTCTTTTTTTTTTGTTTATCCCACTTGCTTGGGTCTCCATTTTTCTCCCTCCCTGCCGCCCTTCTTGTTAGGTCGCACGGATCTAATGAACCGAAAAGTTTGAAACGGGAAATGTACATACGAGCAAAAAGAAATGAGGAAAAAAAATTATAAAGGAAGGCGAGGCACGAAATCGTCATGGAGGTAGGTAGGTGGGAGCTCATTCTTACGAAGATATGGTGCGCCTTCGGTGCTTCCCCCCACCCCTCTGGACCACGGGAAACAATCTCACTCTGGACTGCTGAATGACTCCAATACGCGAATTACGCAAACGACATCCGCGAAAACTCTCGATTCACACACACACACACACCTGCCTACGACACGCACTAACACACACAAACACACGGAAACATGTGCGTGAAGCAGTAAATCAGAGGTAAGTGGTGGAAAGAATTGTAGCACTACATGCGTGCCTTGGAAGGAGCACGACTGGGGGAGAAGGGAAGGAGGGAATGGGAGGAGGAGCTAGTGAGACCGCGAAAGACCACCCACGGGAAAAGCGGCAAGGCTTTAGTTGCAATAAGAAGAGGAAATTGCGTGTGGGTAGTGTGGGAGGAACGATAAGCAAAAAAAAAAACAAATCGAAATAGAGGGGAGAGATCGAAATGGCGGCCATTTTGATCTTCCTTCCTACAAACTTCCCTGCCTTCCGTCCGTCCGTCCGCCCCAAGAGGAGAGCGAGATGAAGAGGGCGCGTGGGTGGGAGATGAGGGAACGATTTTCCACACATTTGGCCAATGCCGCAAAGCACTTTTTTGATTATCACCGCAAAACAACCCTTATTCCACCATCCCCGCATTCCCCCACCGTTCCCCCGGAACCACTTCCCTCCATCCCCTCCCGCACCACTAACTCCGGCCCTTCGGAACATGGCGTGTTAATTACATCCGTCGCTAGGCAACGGAGCTGCAGCACGCGAGCCAAATACTCTTGCCGGGACAACAAACACCTTTGCTCGCTCCCACATCGCCGGCAACCTCTTTTTCCAGCCCAACCCCCTGAAAACCTCCCTTAAATTAACTCCTGACCCTGCCGCACCCACCCCGCCCCCCTTCCTGGAATTACCCTCGGTCGGGAGCCACCCCTCGTGCTGCCGCAGCCGTCGAAACTCCCCCAGGTGCCTCTCTGCAAACACAATTCATCCACTGGAAACAAGAGGAACCAAAGCTCAACTACGTAGTGCAGTGGACGGAACGGATAACCACCCTGTTCTCACTCCTTCGAACTCGGCGCAAGTCTTTTATATCTTTTTCCACACTTTCATTCCATCCTTCCCAAATTTTTACTCTCAGCTTTGTTCTATATTCTCGCCCGGCGAAAATAAAACGAGAGAAATCGAGGATTAAAAAAAAATCTGCCTGAGCAATAACAAAGCGAGTATGGCTTCCGCCATGAAAAAAATATGCAAGTCGCCGTGAAAAAATAATCGGTTTTGTATCCTGCAGAAAGCACTGCTATTTCCTACATTTCCACGTTGCGGACGTGTTATTCGCGGACTCTCATTGCGGCTTGCGCGTCTTCCTATTCGGACGCCGACAGCCGGTTGGCAAAGAGCAGAGAATAAAATGTAAATAAATGGGGTACTTAGTAAATATTAAAGGGCAATGTGTTGTCGAAAAATTAGGCATAATGAAAGCGACAAAGGTCCCTTCGCTCTGATTAAAGTATTTGATTGTAAAAAGAGCATTAGTTTTAAAAGCGTACACCTTATGATTTGTCATAAAGCTGTCGTTGTTGCGAACAAAAGGACTGCAAGGCATCCTTGGGTATAATGCGGTCACGGAAAGTCTGAATATTAACAGAAAGTTATACTTAGATGTCGTGAAAATGCGCATTTGTTTTTTTTTATCTCCGGTTTTTTATCATTCAGTGGTGCCATTAAATGTAAATAAACCCCACGGTTTCTTACAAGTGGCGAGATAATTGATCAGGAAAATGATTATGGCAGTTTTTTAATTAACACTTACATTTTGAAAAATAAAAATAAATACATTACAAGACCGACTGTTGACTCACCAGGAACTATAAGCGTAATGTATTTGATGAAAAGGCTTCTCTTAGACAGTTTTTCCTATTGCACGATCTATCCACGACATAAGGCAACTCCTAGCAGGAAACTGCTTAAAACGTACTGCATTAAGTATATTGAAACTATTTAAAGAGCATGAAGAAAATTTTAATACTTCTTATGGTTAATTCAGAAACTGATCTATTAATCCTTTTGGGAGAATATACCACAGTTGATCTTATCTTACTGTGGCATGCACGCTACAAAACTAGTAGAACCCTAAAAAAAATTCTACTTCAAATCGGATTTTAAACCACAGTTGTATTAAAAATAAATCATTCTCCAAAATTTGAAAATTGAAAGAATTTACAAATTTTGGCTTACAAATCGTATTTTAAACGGAAAAAGCACAATTTAACCTGCCCTATTACACATTTTTCGGTCTCATTATGAAATCAGTTGTAATTTAAATCGTTTTAAACATGTGCTACTCTCTCAAATAGTATTTCCTTTAAACTACTCTCCGAGGATGAATTTGAATGGTAAGATATGACTAGGACACGCAAGGTTTGCGAAAATTGTATTTTTCCACGTTCTTTGTAGTAGATGAAATTACCTCAATAATGGATGTTTGCAATTCACGGGAAAGACAAGATATCTCAGGCGCCGTAGCTCATGTGACATTTCAAGAGAAATATATGCGGATTCTTGTAGAGCATTTAATTTTTTAAAGCAAGTAAAACTAAAGGAAGGCCATGTTTACTTGGTCTGATTTAAATAAAAAAGTGTTTCCGTTATTTGGAATGAGATAAACAAACTCGTGTTTTTGCATAATTTTTTACGATTTCCATGATAGTGCACACAGGTCTGTTAAGTTAACCTCATAGTGCGAGGGCGTGTGTTAACTAATTATTCGGCAGTCATAAGGAGCTAAGTGTGCTAAAACAAGACGAATTGCATTTAGGGTAATGCCTCAGAGGTTTAAGCAAAAAATTTATTTTCATCATCAAATAAAACAGAGCTTAATGGCAAGATTTTGGAGAACTGAGCAGAATTACAAATGCTGTACGAGAATGCGATACGTTGCCATTAAGGTAAGGATTCCTTCTTGTTGCAATATTGCATTATTATTCACAATGTTTCACACCGGAGGAATAAGCCTCCGCATTCCATTTGGAAGAGAGCATTATCTCGGAAACGGGAAAAATATTATAACGCTGATGGCTAGACACTTGAAAACGTGGATAAAAATATGGAATGCGTTTTTTTGTTCACCTCCCCGGCACCCTCAAACACAGACGGGCTAACATGCACATTTTCCTTTTTAGGGTGCACTTTGCATGTGCATAATGTTTCTCAAAGAGGAGGAGAGGGCACTCATTAGTTTAGCGCACCGTGGCATTACGCTACTACGTTTTTTTATCTCCTCCCTAGATCTTCCATTGTTAGCGCCACCTCTCCCGGGAAGAAGGTGCTAATGACTTCAGTATGCCGTCCGAAGCTTGCATAATTTTATATCGCTTTTTGCTCGAACGCGCGTGGGGTAAGCCGTCACTCCAGAGCGGGGTTCGATGCACGTAAAAGATCTCCGCTCTCGCGTCGAGATGGATGGTAGTTTGCCGTGTGGGTTGAGTAGTGGAAATGACTAATGAAATGCTTCACTGCGACAGGAACTCGGTCGAGTTTTCATACACAGTGCGCCCTCACACGCTTGCATGTATTAATGGATATAATGCACTCCCCCGCTTCCTCCGCATGTGTCATATCTTGGATATGTAATTTTTAACATTCAAAAATTTAATAACATGACGGAAGTGATTTCTTGCACTGATTTATTAGCGGTGGGGTAATTTGTCAGTCGATGAGGGTTCTAATAAATATGCTAAACTCTTCAGTCTGTTCAAAAGTTGCTGATAGTTATAAAAATTAATCATTATCAGTCGCATTAAAACAAGCTTTCTCTAAATGATTCTCTATGAATATTTGAAAACTTTACATTAATAGAACTTAGCGTACCAAGTCCATCTGCCGCACCAAACAACATGTCACATATAGTAAATACATTTTAACATAATAACATAACATATATGACTTTTCCCCGCTTTTTAATATATAGTTCATCCCTATTCTGAGTCATAAAAATAAATATAAATATTCTCATAAATTATTAATGATTTAATTTGGAATTTTCCGAGATTTATTCATTTTTTTCCTGAAAGTTATTGACTACAGGAACCACGGCGGCCCTATTGATCTAGCCCACTCGCGGAATTTTGATTGGGAGTTTAACTCTCATTGGCATTAGCTTGTTCCTTTTCTTTTTCCTTGAAGGTAAAAATAGCATAATGGATACTTACTCATTAATCAAAACAAATTACACAATCTCCCCCGCAGTTATTGCCCTTATCCTCCACATATTTCCCGTAATAAATGAAGGCAACGAATCGATTTTCGTCATGCTCCCATTATCCTCTTTGCGGAGGCTTGCAAGCACTGAGAAGGCACCCGAAAAAAACCTCTGTTCCATGTCATGCCACAATTAAGCCCAACGGGGATAAGGTTAAAAAAAAACTTTATAATCCCGTAAACGAGGTGCTTAAAATAAAGGGAAGAGGATAATTTTTTTATACCCTCGGCCTCCTGCCAAAAAACTCCCAGCCGCCCGCCCTCCCCGCTTAACAGCTTCCATCCCCGCTGCGACCAGACAGGCGCTACCACAGGGGACGAACCCCCTTCCCTTCCCCCGTACTCCCTATCACGGAGCCCTGCCGACGAACCCACACCGGAGAAATCTCGCCTCCGTCCCGGTGCGCCCATGCGACCCGCAGCGTGGTGTGCGCGTCGGCGAAGGGAAGTAGCGCCCCCCCCGCGATCCCCCGTTACGGAAAAAAAGGACGACGTCTGCCTTTTGTCCCAACCACCGCCGCCGATGTCGCCCTCTGACTCCGCCACGCCGCTGTTTAAATGGAACGAATAAAAAAGAACCGAAGACGGCGACTCCGAGTGTCGTGTCCGTGGGCCGTGTGCGTGTGGGCGGGTCCGGGAGGACGGTGTGGGCACTAATGAAGCGCCATCACCAGTTCACCATGCGAAACAACCGCCACCGGCACCTAAGTACGCCTCCCTTTTTTGTGTGTGCGCCTTCCTTTTTCTTTGGCGGAACAAGACCGTTTCCAGCATCGCGTTGAAATTTCCATCCGCACCTCGGAGTTCCTCCCGCCCCCCTCTTTCCTTCTACTCCTCCTTCGTCCACGATTTCACCGTTTTAGAGTTGCCAGGCCTTAATAAAAAATCCTTCTCCAAAACCACCTTATACTCACACACGACCCACCCGCCCGTCGCCGTCCATTCGGGAAAAACCCGGGAACACTTGCCCCAGCTCGTTAACCGGTGGGTGTGTCTCGAGGGTTCCTTAGCAGGAGGGAATTTTTAGGACGTTTTCCCGAGGCAATGACGCTAAAATTTTGTAAGGAAAGTCTCGCGTAATTTCCGCGCGTAGATATTATTAGGAAGCACGCACGCTAAGCAGGTTTGTTAATTGGTTGGAAATTAAACCGAAGGATGTCACGCTACGTTACTGCTTTACGCAAGGAAATCATGCGAGAGAAAAAGTATTCATTATCTATTTTTAAATAACTGGAAAATAGAGAATTATGGGCGGAGTCTTGTATCATAAATCTTTTAAAGATTTCAGTTTTGCGAGTGATGAAATGTAATTTCCGAGCCTCTTACAGAATTATACTAGTTTATGAACTAATAACTAAATAGAACTAATTCGTGTGCCTTCTCCTTTTCATCAACTTATTCCTTTGCACTCTTCACCATTCCCTTCCGTCCAAAGTCTTCCTTCTAATCTCATCCACAATCATTTGCTGCTAAGTTTCCGGTCTCTAAACGCATGCTTCTAATCAGGTCTTTGATAGATCAATTTTAACGTGTGGAATGGTGAAACGCGTCGTGAATTTTCTCTCCTATGTAGATAATTTTCCCTTGCTAACGCACCATCTTTCTCTGAATTCCTATTTACGATTTACTAAACGAAAATGAACACAGAATAACGCTTTGTATTTCCAACCTGCTTCAGCATATTGTTTTTACTTTGAAAGTCAGCTTTGCTTTCAAACTTCTGGCGAACTTCATTACTTTTATTTTCCAATTATTTTTCTTCGTGCCTCTGGTACAAATTCCTAAATATTCTCAACGATAACTGTATTATTTGGCATAATGACTGCAACTATAAATTTTCATATCTTCAAATCCGACTTAATCATCACCTCCGTAAAATAATTTACATCCCATTCTCAAAGGGTCACACAAAGTCCTCGGTTTGATGGCGAAATAACAGGCTAGGAATCACTCCTAGTATCACATGGTGGTGATTTTTCATTCTTACCTCCATTGTATTCCCTAGTTCACTCTGATTCGGGAAGAATCTACGAATAAAGTTCTTATTCATTTGTTTTACATGTAAACCAAATTTGAAATCGTTTAGTAAACCACATCGCTACATCTGCTGGCAGTCTGCTCTTATATTATCGGAGTAACGGCATCTGTCTTCGTTCATCCTCCATTCAGACGGTATCAGTATTACCATGACGCCACGTGCTCTCATCTTCTGACTGGATTAAACTTCAATGTAATCGTCTACCCTGCACTGCAAACTTTTGTGGCTACGTTTCAAACTAAACTTTACCCCTTAATTTTAATTCTCCTCTCTTATTCGTGGTGAAAAATAAGCTTCCACAAACATCCGACGAAACTACTCCCTCATTAATGCAACGTCACGGCGCAAATAAATGCTGCCTGCTACCACATCCTAAAACAAAGGGTATCTTATAGGGTTATAATCTATTCCTACAAACTTGTTCCTCTATTTTAATTAGTGTTATTCACCATATTTACCAATCTAGTATACTTGTAACCAAACCATCACATCCTATGACGAATTCCCTCGCCATACCCAAACATAAAGGCTTAGTAGTATTAAATATGTTATTTTCTCACATTCTCTCAAAATTTCAAAATCTCTTTTGTGTCGATTAATAGTTTTAATGTTTCATCTCTGACGGATGATATTGATTTAATATCTTCATCATCAGACAGTTTTTTCATTTTCCTCCTAAATTGGCTTTTAATCCTCTAGAAATGTATGACCTTGGTAAATGAATGAGGTGAATGGATTAGTATTTGCACTGCGCTCTTGCCTATTCTGGACAATGTATATGCAATATTTGTGAGCCTGAGGTGCATTGAATTTCACACAAATGAAACAAACAATGGAGATATCCAATTTTTAAGAGTAATGCGAGATTATGGGTTCAAAACAAAAAAATTGAAATGATCCCTCTAGTTACTGAATTTAAAATCTGATGGATCATCGTTATATCCCATAAATACTTACGTTCGCAGCATTGGGAAGACCATTTAAAGGCATTGAAGGCATGTACAATGCATTTCAGAGTACAGCATACATTCTTTCCGGGTGGGTGAAGTGGATGAAATACACAATAACGTGAAATATTTCAATAATTCAATATGCCAAATGTCTTCGATTTAAATTTGTTTAACTTACTCCTCATTATCTGGGAGACGGGTAACTGTCCCACGTACGACTCCGGGTGGAATTCAAAAAGAGCTTATTTTTTCAAGCAAACACTTTTTTAACCGAAAACTAAAAAACGATCTTTGGATATGGCTACGCTAAATAATCTATGTAGCTTGGTGATGAGATTTCAGTTGATAAGTGTGCTATTTTTTTATTCCGTTTGACTAGGTTGCCGGAGCTAACTTTATAACCCGTGGTTTGATTGAATAAGGAGCTATTGTAGATATTCATGAAAGGAAAATATGCAGAAAAATGTATAGTATTTGGAATATTTAAGTAATATTGTAAAATTCTAAAAGAATCAAAGTTCACACCTACATAAACAATTATTTATCGCAAATATATGGACAAATATATTCGTCCTTGAGATTAAACACGTGAAACCTTAACAACCGTGGTCAAAAAGTTCTTGTCTCAGAATATTGCGAAATAAGTAGTGAATATTAGATATTGTATCACAATAATTTGCTCAAAGCAGCTAAAATTATTTTTGAAGCTATATTAGGTCAATTTAAAACGTTACTCTCGATAGTTTCCAATCCATTACTTTGTATTGGCCATCATTTAATCATAAATAAAGGTACCATTTAAGTCTATTGAAACAATATATATTTCTAGGTGCATTTTCAAAGAGTTTTACACATTTTCCCTAAAGTTTCAAAGCACATTAGATTATTTCATATCAACATTTTGTAAAGTATGAAGGCCAACAACTAATTTTAACCACGGGTTAGCGTGGATGAAATAAACCTTATAATCGTATTTGTGATGACACGTCAAGATATTTTGTTTTTTTCTGTCTATCAGCGGTGTTGATATGCGCTCAATTCGCTCAGTTATCTTAATTTTTAGGGAAGAGAAACATAAGGAAAGTTTCCAGAAATAAAATTTAACTCAGAAGAGCGGGAGACTTTCATTTACGGGGAATAAATGCTCTTCTACAAAAGCTGCTAGAGCTGAAAAATAGCGAAAAGTAGCGATGTAACGCTTAGAGCCCTAAATTCGAAGAACAACATTGCTTGATGGTTAACAGAGGAATCACAATACGCGAACAAATTCTCCGGAGATAACGTCGGTTGCAGATATTTCCTCTTCCACCACCACCACCTTTTAATCGTCCTTGCTTTCCGGAGTTAACTTCTCCGAAACAAAAACGCACCGCTTCCCTGATTCGGATTCTTTCCAGCTTCACTCCCTTCGCTCCAACCGAGGCGCAATTAGCTCTCTCTCTCTCTCTCCGACTCTCCCTAAAGAAGAAGCCAAACGTACTCCCCATGCCACGGAGGGAGTGTTTTCTTTCTAAACATTAGGGACCCATTAACCAGCTAATCTTATATGGGTTCGATAGTTTCTATCCACATGCAGATGGGTTTATTTAATGAGTCGTTCTATGGGAACTGTATCTCTCTTAAAAGATAATAATCTCTTCAAGTTCTTCGTTGGGAAACGTTTAAAATACATAGCACTTGTACAGAGTAGGAAATTTGCCCTGTTGAAGTTGTGCCTGGATAATTACCCGAAAGGCATAGCAATGTTTACATTTGCCTCCTTTTAGAGGTTCACCATCACATGTCTATCCTTTGGTGCTTTTTGTCTGATTTATATTGTTTCTCATTAAACTCACAATGCAGCGCATCGTTGAGTCGATTGATTCCACGCATACGGACAATATCAATAGGATGCATTGGTACACAATACAGGAACGTATTTTAAGTGAATAAATATTTTACGTTCATTACTTAGACTATGTGCCCTGAGATACAGCGGACGAGAAATTAATCACTTGATTACAAATGTCACCCCATATTTTATATCCAGAATAACTTCATATCATGAAGGGAACACAACATTGAACAAAACAAGATGAGAAAACATAAAGTTATTAATGTTTATTCTACACGTACTCCAACGAATTAAAAAAGTTTCCATTGGGCTTTCCAGGACAGAAAATTAATTTAGTTTTATAAATAAATGACTTAGTAGGAAGGGATAGAGATGTAAAGTTCTCGTATATGTTTCCGAAGACGTGTTTGAAATTAAATCTGAGAGATTTAATATCCAAATTAAAAAAAGCTGAATTTCGAGAATATTTTCAATTTATATTCAATGTTTTGTCGCCGAATAATTGAACGTATTTTTCCATAAATCCAAGTTTGCTGTGTTGTCACCGAAAATATTCAATTTTCTCTAAGAACTAATTGATAGTACTTGAATAACAAAACCCTCGACTCGTAATTTCGGAAATTAGAAATAATTAGAAATACCTAGGTCAGCATTTCCACAAGTTGTTCATTAAAATTGTTACTACATATTCCGGAAGAGGAAATTTCTTTCCAAGAGCTAAAGCAGCATCGAATTAACATATACGTGAATTTAGCATATCCTATTAGAATTAAGAAAGCATTTTATAGAATTGTACATTCATCATCGAGACTGCACTCTTAGTTAGCCTTAATTTCTTTTTTCAATAAACTATAAACACTTTTTAATGTTTGCATAATAGTTTATTTAAAAATATTGTAAATGAAAGTTCCATTAGAATCTAACTGTTTTCACAATCAAGGCGTAATGCATTTGTAAGTGCGCCTTAATAGATCTCTGGCTTCCTTTCTCCTTGGGCGTTCTCTGACGGCTCAGGACTTAATGCGCGCACAAGATCTAAGCTAAAGGAAAAGCTAGAGCTGGCGCTCGCAAAGAAAAAGTCTTGAAATCTTACCCCCACATCAACAACGGCAATGTCTGTACCAGAGAACTTCTTACAGGAACCGCTTAGCAAAATTCCCTCGAGTGAGACGGTTTCCCCGTGGGCGTGTTGCTTGCTTCATTACTCTCGTGCTTCATTCGTCCTTGTTGCAGTACCCCCTCGAGGTTCGAAAGGCGGACCGTTTTGAAGTGAAGAAGCACACTCGTTATTTGCCGCGTAGTAGAAGCTTTCTAAAAACATACTTCCCGTCTTCACGGCCCGATACTCCCAATTTTCCTTTCTCCCTCCCGTCTCCGTGCGAACGATAAAGTAGGCATTTGGCACAGGCGTTTTCTTTTCCAACTGGAGGATACATTTTCTACCTACCTCTCGAAATGACACAACGAGAGGAGCTTAAAGAAATGTTAGCTGGAGCATTCACCTTTACACGGCGACCTCGAGTGGAAGGTAACCTGGTTGAGCGCAGTCGGAAAGTGGTAGGGGAACAGAGAGTAGTGGGGAGGGAGTGAAGAGGAGGAGTTGGGAGGACAACGCTAGGATAGGCAAGGGGAGGATCCTTAATGAGCTTCCACTTTCGGGAAAAGAGGCAACGCTTCCGATCCTGCCCGCTGCTCTTGAGGCCGGCAACTGAATGCCAAGATATCCCGCAGGAGATGCTCTGCTTCTCCAAATCAGAGATTAAAGGAGAATTCGCCGCAGTGTCGAACTTTTTAGACTTCTTTGTCTCCTAATTCGTTGCCAAGTGTGGCCGTGACTAGTTGATCTGGGTGGGTGAATTTTTTTGCCGCATTGTACTCATGCAAAATGTGTCTTCATTCCGATCGATTAAGAAATGAATGGTGGGGTGATTGGGTTCTTTGTGTGGATAGGCGAAGGAAAACCATCACTGAATTTTCCTTTTCCTGAAAAGCTGCAAGATACTCTTTCCACACATAAATTATGGTATTATCATAAAAAAAGACTTATCGTTATATTATTAATCAAAACTTTAAATTAGATATGATTTCTAGCTAACTTTGGAAACTTCAATTTGAAAGATAGTCGGGGTTTCATTACTTTTTATAGCATAATTCAGAGTTAAATCCTAATTTGCATACTTAGGCTGAATGCGTTGATATCTTAGACCAGAGATTAAGAAATAATTCCGCTACTTCCAGTTGATTGCTAGGAACCATATACTAGGGCAATTCACTTAATCGGTTGAAAAAAAGGTAACAATGATTTTTATATAGCGAATTTCAAAATGTTTTTTCCTTAGGAAAACGTTGTTGACAGATGAAGTTTTGGCCTTTAAAATACAACTTGCTGTATTATTAATGATACATTATTGTCACTTTGCTATACTTCAGTTACTTTTAACCTAAATGTTGAACCAATACATAAAAACCTAATTATTCCAAACGTATGCCAGACAGAACTGATGGTATTGAATTACAATAGGGAGAAATTATATGGGTAATATTTGAACAACTTTAAGAGACCGTCAATTGTGGAAAAATTTCCATGTTGGAGTTTAAAACTTGGTAATGACTTAGCAAATGAATTGACGAAGTAAATTGGCCGCTTTTTAATCAAAGTGTCACGCAACATTAATGAACATTCATGTATGAAACTAGCGACGAAAGTGTAGAGTTGATTACATTTATATCGTACTTGGCAGACGAAAAATTTCACTTCAAAGACTCTTGTTAAAAGGTTATTTTTATTCTAACGTGAGGACAATTATATATTTATTGACTGTATGCTTAAAATCCATATACGTAATAGAAGGCAAGAAGGGAGTGACAGAAAAAATCTAAGGTCTTCGAATAAGATTGAAAATCTAATGTAGCGGCAAGATCAAAGATATCTCTCCGAAAAAAATGGGTCCTAAGGCTGGGATGGAATATCAAAGCACTCCTCGCGCTGCATGAAAATCGCGGAAATAATCCAAAATTCTCGCGAAAAGTCAGACACTTTATGAAAGAGAGAACGGAACCTTTCCGGACGAGAATGGTTCATTTAGCCGTCGCAAAGGGTACACTACAGAAGGAAAAAGCGCTCCCTCCAATTTCTCCTCATCTAACGCGCTTTTGATAAAAGCTTATCCTGACTGATTCTTCCGTTAGGGCGGAAGGCTGCGGGCGGGTGGGCCGACGAGCGTATTCCCTTTCTCTCATGCGAACGCGGGAGCGCATCTACGTATGAGACTAGACTAAGTTTCGTCTCTCAATTTGGCTTCTTGTCTAAGTCGCCCCTCCCTTTTCCACCCTTAACGTCCCTACCCTCGATTCTCTTCGATCCCCATTCCATTCTCCGTCGACTCCCCGAAACTTTTATATCCTCCACCGCCTCTCCTCTGGAAGTACCCTTTCCCACTATCAAGCCATCCGAGCGAATAGAGAGAGAGAGAGACAACCTTCCTCTTTGCTCCTCGCTAAGGCTTCCTTCTTCTACGGGTCAGTCCACGGGGAATGGGACGAGTGCGGGGGTGCAGCGGAAACGCAGTACTCATGCCACCATTTTCCGAACTAGGCTTGAAGGCTTCCGCCGCTCGTCGGGGTTAGAGGGAGGGCCATTGGAATTCTTCAGGATTGGGATAGTACGCGTTAAGTGCTCTAGTGTGGAGTCATGACATTGCATCAGTTAGTATTAATAAATGCATGAGTATATATATAGTACATCGTTATTATTAGCATTTCAATCTTAAGATCGGTTAACTGTAAACATTGATTCTTGCATATTTCTTGTCAATTCCCTCACCCCCGATAGCTTCTCTGTTTGGCATTCTTCTTAATTCCTGTTGTACTTATCTCATGGCCTTAGTCGAGGAATTTTCCCCTGTAACTTTCCCCACTGTTATCCTCCTACATTTTGCCTGAGAGTATGTCCAATCCACCTAGCTCTTATTACCCCTCTCCATACGGTTATTTCTTTTTCTGCTCATTTACGTACTACCTCGTTCCCAAGTTTGTCTATTCATACCCGTTATTCAGCCTCTTCCTTCAACGTAATGTTTTTAAAACTAACATTACTCACTGGTGCACTTTTCCAATGTTTCGTGTCTCTGATCCGTAAGAGTGTGGCTCCTACGTTTCTCGCTCGCGAAAGTGGCACGAGGGCTCCGCGCGAAAATTTTGACTCTTCCATAGGTGACAGGACCATCAAAATACCGCGGTTACTTTTTCGTTCTTCTATATAACTTTCTACGTTAACAGCAGGGGTTTTTCGAGGGTACATTGTAATCTCGCTTATTTGGACCTCAATTATATACATACGTATATAAGTGCATCCTTGACACAAAATTAGCTAAATTCACTTATTTGAATATGTTGTTACAGTCATGGCATCAGTATTTAACACTTGAAAGTAACCCGTTAAATGTTTCCTATTCCATCCTATTTTACTATATATATATATATATATATATATATATATATATATATATATATATATATATATACACATGTATGTATGTATATTATAACAAACTAAACTATCAGGGCATGGAGTACACATACGCCCCCAACGAATACACGTGCGATGTTTGATTTAATCAAGCGAACCCGGGCTCCCAATTTACCGCGGACCTTCCCGAGAGGGTGAGAAGGCGAGGAGGTTCGGGGGGGTCGGGTCGGTTAGTTGAGGGGTGGTTGTTGCGAGCGGGTCGCAGGGTATGCGCGGGGAGGCGGGGGTTGGTTATGCTGGTTGTCAGTGTGGCGAAGTGAGGCGAGTCGGGAGTAGTGGGGGGGGGGGAATGGTACGCAGGAATAAAATGAACAGATTGGACGTCCTTTGACGGGAATGGTTTGGTTTCCTGGTGTGGCAGGTTAAAGAGGAAAGGGGCATGGGGTGAGGAACGGGGGCAACGGGGTTAGGAAGGGCATCGGAGTCTGAGGAAAAATAAATACCTTCCGAGTGAGCGCTGTTTGAAATGATGGATAACGGATCCCTCTTTGTCCGGGCGTGGGAATTGTGATGTCGGGAGACCTAGGAAAAGTCCCCTCGGAGAAGAGAATCGCCAGAATTCCCTCCCATAACGATTGTCCTTCGTGCAGATCGATCAACGTTCATCACCATGAGTTAAGTGTTATCATTTGCGAAACATAGACTTAATTTTTCAATTAAATCAATTTTTCACCAGCCGAAGATGGGAAAGGCGTACCTACTTAATATGAGAACTGTGACGTTTACGGAAATATTTTCAATGGATTACCACATAGGGGGATAGGTTTTAATACACGTCATCTCATGTTAAGACTTCAAAAATTTTAACTGACGTCTCCTTAACGCAATGGGTATAGTTATGGTTCTAAACCGACGTCGAGAGTGAAGCGAGGAAAAATATATTTTTGATAATTTTTAATTTTTCCATGTTTGAGTAAAAATAAAAATTCACTAATGATGCATAAATGAAACTTTAATAATAACTTTTGGAGTAGAAAGGATATTTGAGTGCATTATCTCCGAATTTCTGTGTCATTAGTATTGATAGCCTTTCATAGAGAAAACCATTATACCGTTTAAATAATAAAATTTGTAGAAAATTCTCTAGTTAAGACTTAATGTTATTACTTTACTAGTTACTTTATTCAATAGCAATGATTTTGTTTCAGACTGAACTCAATGTAAGTAAATATTTGCATAGTTTAGGTAGCTGCTCCAAAACTGGTACCCTCCTGAACTTTACAAACTAGTCTCCACTTAGCAATAGTGTATGAGACAGGGTAAGCGAAACATACAGACAGCAATGATAAGAGTTGAAAGTTGAAAATTTTTCGGAGGAATATCAAAAGCTAAAAAGGAAATAGTAATGGCCACCAAAAATAGAAATATTTCAGAATCCTTATTCCAAAATCTTTAACTTTACCCTTTGCGACACCTATACTTTTATAAACGTCTACCAGTGGCGAAACAAAATAGAGGCATTTCAGCCATAATTCTTGTGGCATTTTTCGCAGTTTTACTAGGGTTGTTTTAACAAATATTATCTAAAAAGTTCCACTTATTTACGAGTAATTAAAGAATAAATAACAAGTTTGCTCCCAAACCTTTTCCTAATAGCCGAAAAACTCTGTAATATTTTTCATGTTTCATGTCTGAAAAAATACACACCCACACACACACACATACACACACACACACACACACACACACACACATATATATATATATATATATATATATATATATATATATTCAATCTTAAACAATATAATATTTCCAATTAAAGTCGAAATATTGAAATGGGAGAATATTGTACTTGGAAATTTAGTGATTTAATTCAATTATTCAGGGCATATGACCTCATATATCTAGGAAAAAAGTCCCAGATGGCTCGTATTCTAACGAATAGCTCCCATGAGTGATGAAAGAATTGGATAATAAATATGCTAAAGATTTTACATTGGAATTAATCTACAATGAATAATGTTGAATTAATGGACGGAAATGAGTTGGATTATTTTGCAGTAAATCGCAAATATATTGTATCAAATACAATGGGAAACTAATTTTTCACGTGTATGCCAGTGATGCTTGCGTCCCAAGTTATGAGTGTTCAAAGCAGTTGAGTTAAAGTTATTTAGAACGATTTCGGATTCAGTTGCTATTCTACAATGAATAGTTATTTACTACATACCCAATTTCGATGAGTATTTGTGATATATTAATTTGAAATGGTAAATGAAATAAACAGACTGATCGTGTTGAGTTGACATAATGTTGGGAAACCTGCACATTCTAACATAAATGCTGAATGGCTATTATGCCTTCGAATTTATACTTTTTAAACCATTCGTATTACCTACGTACTTCTCCATAAAAATTTGACTATATAGCCTATGATAAAGAAACTAGATAATCTCTTTGACCGACGTTGGAATTATCAAAACCTGTTTTGAAATATGTAGAGATGGATGAAAGTGACACGTATATAAGAGTTAGCCATGATTTATAATGATTTTCAATTCAAATTTAAAGTCTAATCTTTCGGAAAGGAATTGATACACAATATGAGCTGCGCTTTTTGCAGTGTATTTTGTTGATTTCACACTCAACGGATCAGACTAGCAAACAGAAGTCTAAATGAAAAATATAATTGCCCACCTGTTTAAGTATACAAGTGAGTAAGAGTGCATTTCTAACAAATCCGTAACATCACACTATCCAGTTTTAAGTGAGATTTGCTTGTTAGGATGAAGAGAGCAAATAACTAAAATTTGAAACATATATCACGAGGCTAATGTGATTACATTTTTTAGTTGTATTAGGAAAAGGATAAGATTGTAAAGCCATTTGAGAACTCTAAATTAGGAAAGGACGTGGAAATATTCCGATCACGTTCTAGGGTCGGAGAAAGGTAAGCACGCAGCTGGGGAAGTAAAGCCTCATCTCTGTGGTAGCGGGCAATGGAATGGTGGCGAGAGGCAAAACGAAAAGCCCTCCATTCCAAATACAAATACCCTCTCCTGGAAGAGTGAGACGGGTGGGTCAAGGATCTTCGCCACATTGAGGTGTGCATATTATTAAAGGATGCCTCTGAGTGCTCATCCTCATACATTGGCACGCTTCTCATTTGCGAGTTACTTTTATTTCAGGCATCTCCCATTATTGCAGACTTAAGATTTTTTATTATGTATACGCCACAGTTCAACCTTTTTCAATTAAATACAAGCAATATAATTACAGTTAATATTAAATAAATTTATAAATCTCAATACAAATATGTATAGTTACAGTTAAAATTAGTTTAAATGTACGTATTTCCAAGTTACAAATTGCGCTTTATAATACGTAAAACGGTTTCGGTAATATTTTAGGTAATAAGTGAGGACCAAGTTAAAACTTTTTTGTCCGACACAAAATGGGAAATTCCAGGTCTAAGACTACTGAAAAATTGGAGAGTAAAATGATTGGCATTGTCTAGCACGTCCTTCCTCTGAAAAAGTCAAAAAAGATAAGGAGATGGGCAATTAATTAACAGGAACTTCTTCATTCAAAAGAATTCTTTCGGATCATGAAGTTTGAATTTCATTTGAATCATGGGTCGCCTTCACAAATTAAATCTTGAAACTATATTATACCGGAACTTCACGATCTGGAATACCTCACAGCCTCTCATCATCATCTTGTAAAGGCGGAGCCTTGCCATTGCAGATATATGCTTCCCTCCATTGCTGCTATTCTCAAATCATTATATGTTAAGAATCGAATGGTATTTTTTATGCCATCCAAAAACTTCTTTCTTTGCCACCCCCTTCCCTTTTCCCTCGATTATGCTTAATGGGAAGCTGTCATGCCACAAAACATGCCCAAAAAATTTCATTTTCCTTTTCTCCAACTCTTTATCATGCCACTCAATACTTCTATGTTATTTTTTTAGTATATGCGTATTTTTCTTGTTATCCTTCTCCAAATCCACATTTAAATTGCTTACAACCGCAAATTTTCAATCTTTTCTGGTGTGCAAGTTTCCCATCCGTATAATTATTTACCCCAAACAAATGTTTTTACAAAGGATTTTTTATTTTTCAATACCATGTGTTTGTTTTCTCAAAGATCCTCTTCAATTTCATGGGGTTCCTTTGCCAAGGAAGCCTCAGCCACTTTACTCCTTTGATATAATGAAGCAGATGCACACAAATAAAGGGGTACGAAGTATTTTTCGAGACATGCTATTTCATAAGTGCCAAGTTCTAGAAAGAACATAAAATCAACTCTCGTGATAAAATTTCAGGAACTCAAATAAACTAGAGACATGAGAATAAAAGATAATCATAATCTCTTAATTAGAGCCTTTGGACTCCGTGCTGGTTATTACAAGAATTTTAAAATGGCTCTGGACTCTCCATGAAGAACTCATCTCGTAATTTTTTAGTACTGTTATTGGACTGCATCATTCGTCGACCTCGGTAATGGTGGCGTAACGTCCTCCCTGCTAACCCAAATATCACGGAGTTGAATTCCACCTGAGTGGGTTTTCTAACTGAAACTATGGTGGTTGTAATTGAACTTTTTGTTAAATTCTTGTTAAAATATACGTTATAAAGGGTCCAAATTTGACTATTTTCTCAAGGATGCTAAATATGTAACGAATTTCAAAAGAGATCTCTTGAATTAGTCTCCATTAATGAATAACTTATCGTAGCACCTTTCCACTTGATATTTTACTACGATAATCCACTCCATTGTTCACTATGTTCGAATTCCACCACAACACGCCTGAAGCTACTCAATTTGTAGTCTCTTTAATAAGAGCTCTTCTTTAAATAAATATTTATTAAAATTAAAATCCTAAATGCTATAATATTAAGCACGAAGGCTACCCAGGGGAATGAGGATGAAGCAATATTATGCGTAGGCAAGTACAAATTAAAGCGATTCTAATATTATTTGGCAAATAATATAACAGGTTATATGCATTACGATCAAAACTTTTTGACATCACCGGTCTTATGTGACCTTAGGACTTTCTGAAACTGAAACCTTATTCGAGATGTTTCTATTTATGATGCATTGATTTCGCGAAAAGGATCGTCACACATATTTGAAGCATAAACAAAATTCCGACGGTTACTCGACTCACCCCTCCCTTTCCTGGGGATGAAGACAAGCCCGCTACCCCTCTCTGAAAATCTCACTTTGACGCTTAAAACCTTCCCAACCCGAAACCGATGTTCCCAGGGACGTTATTACGCCGTCGCCGCCGAAACACGTCAGCGCGAAACCATCATGGTCCGCTTTCTCAGGCTTCAAACGCTTTTAAATGAAAACCTCCGAGGGGGGTGTGAAGCACGGATGGAGTCTGCAGCGACTCAAAAGAGGTCCTCCCGCTACCGATAAACCAAAATCAATCCCCCCTTGAATCCGAAAAATTTCGAGCACGTCCAACGCAAATAGTGGGCGGGGAAGGGGGAGAGGGGAGGAAGGAGGGTACATTTCGGAGGTGACAGGCAAAGGTTGCGGCTAGGGTATGCTTTTTTTTCAACGCGCCACTCTGCGCATCTTTCACGCGACATTCGCGCAAATTAGGGATGCATTCGAATGCGAGGAGGAAAAAAAAACATTTTTTTTAAAATAAAACAGGACTCGTTTTGGGCCGCTTTCGGAAGCTTTCTTTGGAATCCTGACGATTCTCTTTCAAAATTTGCCCTCCCTCCCACAGGCTCCGATCCACCCCCGTCACACAAACCGTCGGATAGGGGTCTACGTTTTCCCACCTCAACTTCAAAACCGCCCTCCTCCCCCGCCAGTATGCAAGATGATCCTCATAATTCCCTCAAATTGAAAGCGGAGGGGGGTTATCGGGGAACCGGGGAAAATATTGGTTAGGGTCCAATATAGGGATCCGGCCTCTCCCACTAACACGGTCCCTTCCATCGACCCCCTCCTGCCCCTCCCGGTGATCTTGCATTCCTACAGGGGGGGGGGAGGGAGCGAGAGGGTTTAAAAGGGGTACTGCCTTTGGCCCCTTGGGTTGGTTTTCGGAGGGTGGTGTCGGGGGTTAGGTTCCAGTGGAGACCCTGTAGAGCTCGGCGTCGGGCACGAGGGAAGAGGGCAAGGGGAGGGAGGGATTATAAGGGCCCGTGCACAGCTCATGGCACCCGCGCTGTCATCTGCAAAGGGCAAATTGGGCTGCGCGGAAGGGAATAGGGACGTGGGGAAGGGGTGACGCGCGGGAGTAGAGGTGGTGTAATGGGCCTTACGGGGTCAAAGGGCAAACCCGACAGGTATATTTCATAATAACGACTCCTCTGATCCTTATTTCGGGAGGGAGGGAGTGCGTGAGGGGATACAGCGTGTGAGGGGATCGGTGCGGTTTTTAGGCGCAAGGCCGGTGCCGACGACTGACACTCAACCCGAAATCGTTTCCCTGAGAGCGCGAAACTAAGGTCAAGCCCCCACATCCCGTTTGTTCCTTTATCCCTCCCTTTACCGCTCGCTCGACCAACGAGCCGTCAAAGAATATCACGGCGTGGCGTCATCCTCAATCTCTCTCACATTCTCCGTTTTCCAATCCCCACCGCTTCTGTGATCTCTCTCACTCCATCCCTTTCTACCTCTCTCTCTTTGTACATATATATATATATATATATATATATTTATATATACATATATATATATATACATATATATATATATATATATATATATATATATATATATATATATATATATATATATATATATATATATGTATATATATATACACATATATCTTCATATATATGTACGTTTTTATAATTTTTTTGGCAAGGGAATGTACTGAATTTATCAATATCACTAAATGTACGGCTAAAATTTAATAAATCTATTACTTTCGAAGAATATTATAAGAATTTTATCAACAGCCGAGTACGTTTCGTAACCAGATAGCATAGCTGATTAATATTCGGTTATGAAATGAAAGAAACCGAAATTTTAATTTTTTTATTCATTGCTTGAGATAGCGTGCTGCCATTTACGAGATTTAAGAATTTACATTTCTTTTGAACATAATGTTACTAAGTGCATTCAATACTTCAAAATAAACTGGACACAATGCCATCCAATGCCACGTGTTTTCCTACTTCAGGTCGTTCACCCATCTCCGTATTTCTGAGCCAATCCATATCCCAGCTTTTCCGGATGACTTACAATTCCTAAGAAAACATTCGCTGAAAAAAGACCTGGATATTCGATCAACACATTTTTATGATTAACTGTATTTAGAAAGTTAGTTTGATGAAAAAATTAGAATATAAAAGCAAAATGAGTTAATATTACAGTTGGTGAGTATAGCTCCGACGTAAGATTCATTCAGAGCTATAATAAGACATGAATGAATTCCGGGCTTAGTATTTTCAATACGCATGCATTTGGTAGTCTAATAGTTACGGTAGCTTTTGTATGGCCACAAACTGCACACTGTTACACCTCCTAGTCTAACCTGACAAGACTAAACCTGACAACCCAAACTACAATACCCTATTTCTCAATACCTCATGAATTCACTCTAATTTCTTTCATAAATCCTATTGTTTTCCCCTATCACTTTTCCTCGAAATGCTAGTAAAAATGCTCTACCTCCATATTTCCTACCTTATTTGCATTTACTTAAACAAAGATTACTTCTGCTCCGCCATGCCCAAACCAACATCTCAAATCGTTCTATTTACACCCATCAACTTGTTTCAACGATCACGTTTCGGAGCCGTAAAAATATCTCTCAATTTCTAAGTATTAAAAAGTATATATATCATATATATATATATATATATGTATATATATAATATATTAAAAACATTATATATATATAATAATGGTAAAAAGGAAAAATTGCAGGAACGTCAGCATTGAAAAAGTATAGAATATTTTTATTGCTATAAATTAATATAAATTACTTACGAAGATTAAGGATGTAGATTTTCAAATCTCAGGGCTTAATGAACTACTCCTAAACTAAGGTAGATACAGTTTCATCTAAAACTTGGATGAATGAGCAAATATGTTGCTAAACCACAAAGTCTTACTTGATGCAAAATCAATAGGCCAAGACAGAATTGGTTTTTTTAACCCATGGCTTTGTCAATGATATTCATGTGGCACTGATATTTTTATAAGTCTATTATATAACTCAACGGATTCTTCCTGAAGCTTAAGGAAAGTATATCTCAGGATATTCGCATGGTACATTTCTTTCAACTCACCCTTTCGGGTCACGCGATGACACGCGTGACCGCGATAATTTGTTTCCCGTGACATTTTTTTCCCGTTTTGAAAGGGATACCAATGCTAGCAGCATACGTGTGTAAGTGTGTGCGTGGCTATTGCCTTTGAAATATTGATGGACTATATTTTATGAATATCCGTCGGTTTCATGAAAGATGCGCGGGTCTCGGCGATTTATTCTCGTTTCTTTCTTCGCTGCAGGAATACGCAAAAATGAAAAATGGAAGCTACGTCCAATAAACCGATATTTCCTCAAGGAAATTTGAACGGGATTGCAGTGATATATAGAACAAGCCATTCCCTTGTATTTCTTTTGGTAGCACTTTCCCTTGTGCAATAAAAGCGGAAAATACAGATTTTACTGCGACAATATCTCTCGAATAATAGGTGAGCTAGAACATATACGCGGTTCATTTATAAAATTGGATGCTTTTAAAAGAAACCAAAGGTTATACTTACTGTATCGTAGAAGACTAAATTATTATTAAAATGATAGGAAAAAAACTTGTTGAGACTATTACCAACAACTTGCGGTCGAATTGTGCTAAAGTGATGATCAAAGGTAAAGATATTATGTGAGTAATAGATTCATCAATATAACGTTCTTTTAAAAATACTGTCAGTGCAATCAAAAATACTGAACTAATGAAGCAAGCGGAAGTAAAATAAGACCATAATATTTGAAATATACGAAATAAGCGACATGAGAAAAGAACTGTCATTTCATTAGTGTTCATTCATACCAACTTCAGAAACTTTCAATTAGGATGAAAATCAAGGTATCCACCTTAACAGAAATCATATTACTTATCAAGCAAAATAATATGAACGTAATTAAACAATCATGCAAATGCAATGGAGCTCTTCATTTTTTCTTTAACTAGCCACACAGAATATACAGCCATTATATTGATGCCATTATCTACGTTATTACTAGGAAGCAATGGGATTTTTGGTGAAACAATTCTGGATTGAATATTTTCCGACTACAAAGTCAGCAACTGAGCCTAATGCTCTCACAAAGGTACAATGCAATCTAGTTCGCTTCTGAGTTCGAGAGAATAATTCCGTATCCGCATCAGATATACCGAATGATTGAACCAGAATAGTGAGGCAAAATAAAAGTACTAGCATTGTTTGTCATTCGTTTAATATAAAGGTACCCAATTATTAATAAAACTAAATTCAAGGTTAGTTTTCTTAAAGTTATTCATCGATAGCTCATATCATTCGTCATCCATGCATAAATTTTCTTTAATTCTTTCCTTTTAACTTTTCTTTATTCCTTGATTCTCAACATATTCGCTGAGCAACCGTCCACAATTGCGGGGTGGTTTATAGAGAGTAATGCTCAAGGGAAACACACTGTTTTGCACAGATTATCTGGAAACAAATGCACGTCATTTTACGATGAACTCACCATCATTTTGTATGAGAGGAAATGCAACAAATGGATTCGAGAACTCCTTAATTAAAATCGTCATTAACTAGATAACGTTAATATCTCCCTTTCAATAAGATTCAAAGAGGACCCAATACTATATGGAAGAATTATGCCATACTTTCCGAAACTATTTTAATTGCTAAAAATAAATAGGTGAGTGGGTTGAAGCTATGCTCCCTATTGGTTACAATGAAGCACGTGGTGCATCCAATTTGCCGACGCCACACGATTTAGTATTTTCACCACCTTCTCTTATTGGAAAGTTTTGAGTCTCTATACTCAGAATATCACTTGACGTTCAGAGTAACCACTCCTATCCAAATTACATCCACTCCAGCCTAACCTATCCCAATGGTCTTCCCTGGCGTCGCCCGGGCGAAACGCTCATCTTACGCCATAACCCGACCGGCCGCTAAAAGCGAAGCCCGACCTCTGCTCTTGCTAGACTCCCCTCCCCATCCCTACTGTATGTCGAATAAATTCCGGCCCTTAACCTCGTCTGGCCTCCTGGACGATTTGCATTCCAATTACTGCTGTCCCGACGCGGGAAGGAGGGCGGGGAGAAGTTTAGCTCAGTTGGAGAGGGGTGGGGAGCGCGCGTGGGGGCGGGAGTGGGAGGGGAGAAGAAGGAATAGAGGCCGGAAGGGGGGAGGAAGTAGGGGGAGTGTACGGGGATGGAGTGGGAAGAGTTGCACTGAAACGTTTAGAATACGAAATAACAGTCACATGATGAAGGAGGAGTGCCGACCGAAAGGAATCGAGATTAAAGAACGTTTTATAATTAAATTTCGGGGTAGGAGCGCGCGGGGTTTTCCGTAATTCCTGTTTTATCGCACGTGTGCCCGCCTGCTCCGCTCGTCTTGCCCGGCATCTAGTTGGTCGGCCCCGCGGTCGTGTTTTTTTTTCTTTCTCGCAACGGAAAAAGAATGCTTTCCCGAGGTGTTTAGGGCATATTAAGTTAATTTTTCGAATTTTGTCCCTTTCCTTTCCACTATTATTTTATTTTTCTTACGGGCAGGAGGAAACGGATTAGAAAGTTTTTTATTCGAGTCGGATGCTGATTATACAAACAATTAAGGACAGTTCGATAGTTTTAATTTTGAAGTTTCCGTTGAGCATTACTTTGCCTCCAATTTTGGTAAAATAGATATAATTAGATTTCACGCTAAGGAATACAAGCCAGACACGTCAACTAGATATCACAAAGAGATTTCCCAGAATCCTAATAAAGAAAGTTATTAAAAGTGTATTGTGACAATTTTAAAGGAGAAAGCAAACCGTCCAGTAGTAAAAATGAGGTTTATTCATTGTCTTTACTTGTTAAGGAACGATATTATTAGAATATAAAGACCCAAATCCATTGCGCGTGTATACGCTCATTAAAAATGGATAGAAAATATTGTCCAATTGCTATAAAATAGTTGAAATGATGGCTGATTAGAACCTTGTCCTGATTCAATTATCTATAATTATATTTGCTCTTGAAAGAAGTCATGAGATCTTAATGTTTATGTAAATTCCTGCAAAGGTTTAATAAACTACACGGTGTGATTTCCATAGATATATACGTGCATGTACTTCCTGGAGAAACCAACAAATAGCTTGGTGGTGCAAATAAACTTGTGGTACAAGTTTTTCACTTCACTGAACAATAGTTAATGAATATTTACACTTGCTTCCTAAGGAAACATTTATACGAGTACTCGTACATATCCCTTAGCTTTCCGTAGCTCATTTTCTTCGGGGTCGACTTCTTTTGCTTTTACAATCCGTACACGGAAACATACGAGGCGTGGAACTGTAGCGCAATGGTTACAGAACACGTATGCAGGATTGACAACTGTTGTATGCAAACAATAACTGTTTTGCATGCATGCAAACCTTGAGCCAAGAAATAATATGCTCCACCCTAAACGACCCCACCCACCCAATATAAAGACCACTAAAAAATTTCCCCCTCGTGCATAAAACGAAAAGGAATATTTCATGAATCATTAGCAGGGGCCCGCGTGCGGCACTCCCACACTTCTTCCAGCACATCTTCCCACACTTTCGAGTTGACGCCTCCTCGGCGCCTCCAGTAAACTGTTAGCAGTTATAAAATTTTCGAGCTCTCCCCCGATCGTTTCTGGCGAGACGGGCATCGGGGGCGGGTGGCGTTGGTGTGGAGGAGGAGGAAAAAAGACGTTAAGACTAGCGCACGCACCGCCGCTTTATGGTCTGCAGGAGGCGGCAAAGAGGTTCTACGGTCGGCGGGAGGGAAGAGAGGGAAGAAGGAGTCGACTTTCAGATTTTTCAGGACGTTTGGGGGTGTGAGGCGGTTACCGAGGGGGCGTGAGGAGGAAATTGAGATGGTTCCGCGCTAACACTTGCGGCCGTTTCGCTCGAGGGCTTCATAAAATCTCTTGCAGACATACGATTGGACGCCGTGTTGAGTGTGTTTACCGGGAGTTGAGACCGGATAGGGATTGTGTTCTTCAGGGTACGGTCGGAATGCGGAATGCAGATCGGCTTTAGCCATTAACCGACCGATTTGCATCGGGACCTTTGGGAGAACACATTTACGTGGCCCTTTTGAATAGGCTTCCGTCTTATTTCCCTTTTGAGGAATATTCAAATTCTCCCCCGTCGAAAAAACTTCGACGAAAGGATAGGAAAAGTGAACCATTTTATAATTACCGTACACAGTTTTTAATCAACCCCAGAATGATGAATATATATGACGCGATGGAAATAAAATTCCCTTGAAATACTTTCCCTCTTTCGCGGGAGAACTTTGGGGCAGTGAACGAGTCAAATTTGATGCCGCTATTTAAGATATTGAACTGATAATTTCAACCTCTAAGTTGTATGTATCACTCAATTAATATTACCGGTTAGGTTAGTCACAGCGTGCATTGGCTGAAGATTGTAATTTCTGGAAAATAAATGCACCCCTCAAACAATCATCATGTGGAATTTTTGAAGTTGGCCCAAATAAATTTTTGAAATAAACACTGTGGGAACTTGTTAAAATCTACGTATGTTTTTCGCATGTATAAGCTCTACTATAAACAGGGTTCACTTTATATTTATCTCAGTTTGACTGATATAACTAGAAGGGATTTACATTTTCAGTAATTTGTCATTTGGAATAATTATTCCCCTGCATAGCCTTTGGAAGAGCAAATATGCTCGTTCCAATTCAATAGTGTGGTATTTTTTCCAAGCCCCTTTGAACCTGAAACTTATTGTTACATTCCTACTCAGGAAAAAAATGGGACTGTATCAAGAAGGGTGTAGCGAAAGCCGCAAAAAGGTATAGGGACTATCAATGGAAAAGTACAAGAAAACCATGGATCACGGATGAGATGATAGATGAGAGAAGAAAATGTAAGAATGTAAACACAGAGCTAGGTAGAAGGGAGTACAAAGAGCCAAATAATAAATTCAGAAAAATAAAGCAAAAGAAGCATGGTGGAAGTCGCAGTGCGAGGATATGGATATTTTGCAGAGGAAGGGTGAAATCGGCGCGTTATACAGCAAGGTTAAATCCCTATCGAGAAGAAAGAAGAGAGGATCTATGCTAACAGTTAGAAATAAGGCGGGTAAGATAATAGATGAGAGAGAAAAAATCCAAGAAAGATGGAAGGAATATAAAGAAGATCCGTATGGTAAAAAATTTAAGCCAACAAGGTTAAACAAAGAAAAGGAACACTACATAGAGGAAGATAGCTTAGGTCCAGCTATACTCGACGATGAGATACAAATGGCGTTAAGGGAGATGAAATCAAATAAGGCCATGGGGTTGGACAACATTCCTGAGGAACTACTGAAATGTTTAGGAAAATGTGGGAGGAAGAGGCTATATGGGCTCATTCGTAGGATCTATTAGACAGGAGATTTTCGGAGGACTTTGTGAGATCAGCGTTAGTTCCTATACCGTAAATGGTAAAGGCTACATCATTTGAGCAGCACAGAACAATAAGTTTCATATCAAACGCAGCCAAAGTGGTCCTCGGCATCATCAACAAAAGGATGGAGATAAAGGCAAATGATTACTTAGGGGATGATCAGTTTGGGTTAAGGATGAGGAGAGGCACGCATGATGCCATTGCATTAATGAGATCAGTATCGAGAGGAATAGAGAATACAATCAGAACGTATTTGCCTGTTTCGTTTATTTTGAAAAGGATTGTGATAGAGTGAATTTGGAAAAAGTAATTACTATATTGAAGAAAATAGTAATAGATTGGAGGGACAGGAGTTAATCCGCAACTTGTACATGTCTCAGACTGCTCAGGTGCGAATGGGGAAAAAGAGTCCGAATGGTTAGTGTTGGGAAGAGGTGTAAGGCAGGGTTGTCCATTGTCACCGTTCCTGTTCAACCTTTATGTAGAGAAAAGATTAAAGAGGAATGGGAAGAACCGGAGGTAGGACTGAATGTCGGTGGAGAATTCGTAAAACCAGTTAGGTTCGCTGATGACCAAGCTTTAGTTTGTCAGTCAGCTAAGGGGCTGCAAGCATTGCTGAGTGAATCGGAAATTCAGTGCGACAGGTATGAGATGAAAATCAATATTAATAAAACATAAGTTGTGTTGTTTACCGGAAAGAAAAAGGCTAAGCTCACATTAAAATAGGAGGGCAAAAACTAGAGCAGGTAGAACAGTTTACGCACATCGGAAGTGTTTTGGACCAACTCGGTCAAAGTAGTAGGGACGTGAGCAGAAGAATTGTGCTAGGCTTTCACAAGGAGGGAGTTGATGACAGGGACGTTGAGTAAGGATGCTAAGAGAAGACTCGTAAAAGCTTTGATATGGAGCGTAGCTATGCACGGCGCGGAAACGTGGTCATTGAAGCAGGAGGATAGACGTAGACTGGAGGCTTTTGAAATATGGGTGTAGAGAAGAATGGAGAAGGTGAAATGGATAGGGAAGAAAACAAATGAGGAAGTACTTGGTATGGTGGGCGACGAGAGGGGTTTGTTGAGAGAAATCCTATGGAGGCAGGAAAAGTGCATGAAGGGCGTATTGATCGTCAGTGAGATATTGAAGATTATAATAGAGGGGAGAATGTTAGACAAAGAAGGAAAGGGAAGGAACAGGATAGGGATGTTGGAAGGGAGGAAGAAAATACTCAGGGATGAAGAGGGACCTGATATAGAGTAGGATGTTGGATTTTGTTTCTTGTTAGGAGTCACAAAATATATATTAGGTAATTGTGTTCACCCAAAACTAACGTTAACCGGTAGATTACTTAATAATAATTCCATCTCAGCTGTCACCAGGCAAGAAGTTTTATTCCTTCTAAGACAATTAAAAAAACAAAAATATCGGTTTCTTGGAATGCTAATACCACATGACCTCTATTTCCGTACAGATAAAATCTTCATCGCCTCCTCGGGGCCAAAAGACATTTGGATGGAAAAGGGATCCAGAAAAAACACCAAAGATTCTCAGTGCTCAGGATGGAGAAGTTTGCATGGCTGTAGAGGAGGTACATGTACGAAGGTATTTTATTCAAACAGAGGTTTTTCAGGAAGAATAGTAGTCAGCAATAAAATGTCGACCTTAGTCATTTCCATCAAACAGTGACATGGCCCAGCCAAAAAAATGGGAGGAAGATGTAGGTGGCGTTTCACTTATAAAATTGCCACTGGCGGTGCAAAATGTTTCCTACGAAGTACTTCTCGGGAAAAGGTTATTGCCAATCACGGGGAGACATTTCCCATGCCTTTCCGGAGAAGGCCTTTTAAGCCGCCGCCTTTCTGTCCCCTTGGGTGATTTATTGGCTTACCTCTTCCCAATTTCCCTTCCCATTTCTCTTCCCATCAAAAGTACTAGGTAAGCACGGTGCAACTCTATATTTTCTGCACACCATTACTCTCTTTTACGTATTGTTTGGGATACTTCCATACAATTTTAGAATATAAAATTAAATTAGCCTAAGAAAACTAAACGAAATTTAATTCGATTGTGATAAACAACAATTTGTGAAAGTTATTCATAGAATGGTAAATACATATCCACAAAACAGAGACCAAAATCAGAGTGTTCCAATTGCTAATTTTTTTGAAAAGAAAATAAGTGTGGAAAATAATTACATCCCATCTTCATTTAACTAATATTTTTAATAGGAGTATTAGCTGTGTGTAACTCAGGAACGGCCGTTAACTTGGGGTGCTCTCGGCTTAAAAAATCCGCACAAAAATATATTACAAATGGCAATATGAGAATTTAACATAATTTAGTAAAATATGTATTAGTCTAAAAAAAGGAGCAATAGTTGGAATCATACACTATATGCTTATATTTTATAAATGTAGTTCACCTTGATATAAACTAAGACTAGTGTTGGAATAATAAAATAAGAATTCATATATATATATATATATATATATATATATATATATATATATATATATATATATAATTTTAAAACATAACACAAAATAGATCTTGTTTTTATAAAACAAAATTACTTAAAATAAAATACTATTTAATAATTAATTAAAAATAAACTGTCAAAGAAACGTAGAATAACACATTTACGTTAACATTTTAAAATATTTAGAAAATTTATTCGTTTCACACCAACAGGGACTTAATTCCGCTTTAATGAAACTTATCTGCGTTCGCCTCACTGGCATCCTGCCTAGGTAGGGAACTTTAGAAATAATCTAGCACTAGGTCATGGAGCAAAAGTTGAGACAAGTAACAAAGAGCTTCACTTTCAAGGAATAATAAAGGCAAGAAAGATGTCGTCATGCAGCAATGGTATAAATAGATCAACTTGTCGGGAATATAAGAGAACACTGGCCATCACATTGCCACATGCTGGAAATAAAACTTCCGCGACAACATGGGATCCTTCCTCGAAGCACAAGCCCGCGAAGCCCTGCACCATCCCCGCCTCACCGAGGAGGGCGGGATAAAAAAACTCCCCTCTCCCAACAACTCCTCCTTCGCTACAACGCAAACCTCCGGCCACCACAACCAATTCCTTTTCTCAAGCAATTTCCCAAGGAGACCGTCCGTGAAAAAGCATATCAGATGTGCCGCCTCACGTCCCGATAAAGGATGAGGCCGCTGAAACGGTTTAAAAGAGAATGGTTTTTGCTGGGAATGAGAAAAGGGGAGTGGGGAGGTGGTTCGGGGGTGGCGGTGGCAAGTTTCCCGCGAGTGGTAGGGGGCAGCAGGGAAGGCGGCGGGATTAAGGTGAAAGGTTGGCGGAGGGGGGTCGAGGGGGCGTGAGCACGGGGTGTAGGGAGCGGAGAGCGGGGGGAGGGGATGAAGCGAGTGGGAGTGATTTAGAGCTGTGGTAAGGACGGGATTGGCTGTAGAAATGGGTGGTTCCCGGGGGGGCAGGCTGGAGCTATGCAGAGAAAGAGCAAATAATAGGACATGCTATTAAAAAAAAAGAAAGAATTACACATAGGAAAAGGTCGAGAAGTACCAGGAAATTAGTAAAAATGCCTGTTGAAGTTTTAATTGAATAACCTTGGCAAAGAAGCGGTGCTGACATGAAATTTTACTTACCCCGTGCGCTAACGTCTCCGTTAAAATGAATTTTCAAAGGCCGAGAATGAAGGAATGACATTTGACATTATGTTCTAGTTTCTCAACTAAATTGAACAGAAAACTCTACCCGAGATCACCATGAAGTGGTCACATTTGTTGGAAGGAAGTTTTAATTTCAGGTGAAAGACAAAAAAAAACATACATTTATCCTTTAACAGTTCTGCATGCTTAGCAAACACATAAAAGTAAAATCTATTTAATTTTTATGGAATATTATCAAGGGTAGCTAATGTTTAGGCAAGAACTTGGACAGAGTTAAAAAATGATTGCTGGGATATGAAACTTAAGTTTTAAAGAGATGAAGTCTTTTAGTCAATAATTATGAATGGATAATCTCACATAAAATTCTATATTTTAGCAGGAGAAACTTAAAAGGTTTCAAAATAATATAGCGTTTTTAAAATTATAGGCATTCGAAGAAAAAATGATAAATATGTAGACACAACCGGTGTAAACGCAAAAAAAAGTATTCCATCACAATGCCGCGACAGTAAAAGAACCAGTTGACAATTATTCAAATCTTTCACAGGAAAGCACTACAGATCAAACTTTTTAGCGTTGATTTTATTTATTATTATAATCCGAGATTTATAATTTTCTGGCTCAGTTGACCTTCTTGTTTACTTACACGTTCACTCTGAGATTGGAACATCTCGCTATGGGAAAAAATTAAAGACTACTGGAATCGGAGCAATCATGAAGGAGTACTTCTTTTTACACGGCGTGGCTATCATGCAAATATGCAATCCAGTATTTGTTTAGGTTGATGGAAAGTAAAAACTGCCCACGTTAAAATTTCTTTCCTGGATTTTGAGAATCAAGATGCCTGGCATTCCTTCAGAGAAACCGTTCTCTTTTCCCACGGGTGTGTGATTTGCTAAATTTGTGCTCGCCTCTACTAATTTAGCAAAGCCGGGTGAACTCGATATAAAAGCCATTAATCCACTTGAAAGAACAGAGAAAACAAAGACACTCGTACGTTAAAACATACATTAACACAGAAAAACATGTTTTGCCATTAATTACTCCCTGCCCCTGAAAATGTTATCATGACTTCAATATTGGGATACTTAAATTTTGAATCAAGTTACCTCTGAAATAACAGTTTACTACTCCGTTCTCAAAACCAATAACAAATACCAAAGAACAAACTGGAATCAAACCACTGTTGAGGGGGCTCGGTTATCTTATATAATACTTTTAGGGAGTTTTGTAAAGGAAGAAGACTGTATTAATCAAATGTTCTACGCTGGATTCAAGTCCAAATCCACAAGCACCACAAAGATTTTATTCACCACTTAGCTCTCAAAATATAATAGAATCAGATTAGGTTAACACTGCCAATGTAGGAACAATAATTTCCATTAATTCAAAAGGTACGAGAGAGCAAAGAGAAATTAAAGGGAATTGACTTCTGTACAGGTACATGCATGAAATGCTTTTACGATCGCGCAATTCGTGACTATTAGACTAGCAAAGGTCACTTAAAGCACTACGAAATACTCGAAAACAGAACGATTAATATCATTAAAAGTCACTAATTATCCTAATGGTTGGTGACCGACAACTACTTGCCAAACGCCCTGGCGGTGGCTTGAGGTATTAATGTAGATGCATGCCGTGCATTACGATACCAGTATATTCATGCCATACACTATGCAAACAAGTATAGTTATGAGGCGAAGAAAATCTACAGAAAATTATTTAAAATCAGGAAGAACTCATATTGGTTTATGACATAATTTATTGCGTTGAAATTTCAACTATTGCTTACAAATGCACTTTTTATCACTATGAAAACATGTATTATATTGAAAAAATCACAATGTATATAGAATCAAAATATGATTTCAAATATTCCATAAAACTGAAATGAATTTTGATTTATCGAGGAAACTTTTTAAAGAACACAATACTTTTTAAAGTTGATGGCTGATGTTACAGTAGAATATTAATATTTCTGAGAACGTCTACAAAGGACCCCTGATCAATTAACCTTTGAGATAATTAAATAATACTTTTGAGACAATAAGGTTTTTATCGATCCGAAAAACTCAAAATAAATCCTCCTATGTTATATGGTTTCACCCAAGAAGGCAACTCCATTAAATATTTTTACATTTTTTCTCTTTCCTTTTTTCACACAGAACAATTTTAGTTACAGCACATTAGACAGAAAATTTCCAAATATTTTAAATGCAAATTTCTTTATCGATATCCAATAAAAATAGACAGTCAAAATAGATAGTAAGTGTCCATTTATATGGCGACTAAAAGCATGGCGATAGATAAGCTGATTGCCATTTATGCCAACCTTGGCATTGATCTGATAGATTATTTTCTTGCCTAATAAGAACAACATACTATTTTGATGAAAATAATGGAAATACTTGAGAAAAACATATTGATGTTTACCTAAAGATTACTTTCAAGCTGAATTACTACCGTAACTATCTTTTCCATACGCTGACTTCAATTTAGTTGCATTGTGCATAGAATGACGCATATCAAGTAACATAAAACCTGATGAATTTATAATAAATAGAGTACGCAAAAGCACGCTTTTATGGAGATCAGAAACTTCATTTTCATTGAGGACCAAATTCCAAAAGTTTTATTCTGCAGACGCGACGATCCGCTGGTCAAAATTTTAAGGCCAAATTTTTATGGAAGCTTGGATAAAAGAATGACTTTTAAAGTGTTTCGGGGCATCATGAAAAAAATGAAGTACGTAGGTGGGAACGCGACGGAAGAAAGAGGTGGAAAGACGGTGACAAAATGGGCTCGGGTCACGGTGTCAAAGGGAGCGAACGAAAGGCGATTTTTACAGTGAGTAGACCACGGTGAGGGAGTTATGAAAGCATCTGCAAAATTGGATAAATCCCTCCCTCTCCAAAGGCAAAAAAATGAACTTGTTTTTTCGGCGAAAAAATATGTTCTCGCGGAAAACGCATGCCGGAAACAAGATTACGTCTTAAGTGATCGAGTAGTCCGAGGTAAAAAAAATTGTTTATGCTGTGCTCGCTTCAATTTTTCCCGCGCGCCGGATCGGCTTCCGGGTTTGCAGTGGTGGCATTGGTGAGGGGTCACCAAGGTGAGAGTCCGTAGTAGCAACCTCCTCCAGGGGAGAAGAGACGGGAGGAGAAGTATGAGATGAGGCAGCGGCGTTTACGCGAGGGGGAAAGAATGAATTTATATTCATTCCACATGCGGCGACTGAAGTGAAAATATGCGAAAATATTTATGCCCGGAACATGTCGAGGACCCGTTCTCAAAAACTTTCCTCGGGATAAAAATTGCAGGATAAATTCCATGTTTCGCTTATACTCTCGCCAAAGGGAGCAACCAGGGTCTCACTCATTCATTTTTCTTTCACACGTGTTCCATGGTTGCATCCAGGTTCTTTTTTTTATCCCGAAGTAGTCTCATTTAAACGACCGGGGAATATTGTACTCAAGGATTCCCTCGGCGACTTGCTTATTCCTCCGCCACCGCACGCCCTCAATAAACCAACGGGTTGTCAATGTCTGACTCGGTGTGAGCTGAAAGGCACGTAAACTTTCGACTCTTCGACATCACAACGGTATCCCGGAGTAAATACAAAGTGGGCTTTTTACGGTCGTGATGAGACGGAGGACGCAAATTAGAATTTGCATTGAAATTTCACCATGCTTACATATAAATTATTTATTTATCAGTGAATAACTAACCAAAATATTCTGCATAAAAATTGACATTAAATCATTACGCCTTAATATACCGGAGGCTTACAAACATGGTAAGGAGAAAATTTCTCAAAAACCCACTTAGCGACAGTTAAAACATTTCTAAGTGAATTAAGTTTTATAAAAAAATAGGCACAACCAAACTACCACTTTTGCATTTATTCCGGAATGTATGCTCAAGATACTGGCGATAAAAAGGCTGAAATCATAGCAGCTGAAATGTGACTAGTTTGCGTGTTCATGGCAGCTGAGGACGAATGACTGCTACCGTGAACTTTCTGTCGAGTATGCTTGGCAATTTTGTAAGTCGGTGAAACCGCCTATGAGGACAGTGGTAAAGTTATTGCCAACAGAAAAAAACTACAAGAAACTTTGTGAAAGCAGAATGAAGAATCTATTCACCAACTATACCTTCATCATCGGTGATAAAACCTGAGTTTCCAACCCTGAAACAAACGCCAAAGCTCTTAATGGCACACCGACCAGCCCCTCAAACCCAAAAAGGCAAGAATGAGCAAATCAAAAGTGAAAACAATGCTCATTGTCTTTTTCAGCAGTAAATTCAAGGTCCGTGAGGAGATTGTTCCACAAGGACAGACATTTAACGCTGCCTACTCCGTGGATGTACTGGAAAGACTCCGGAAAACGGTCATCAGAACG
Source organism: Hetaerina americana (assembly GCF_022747635.1). NCBI lineage: Eukaryota > Metazoa > Arthropoda > Insecta > Odonata > Calopterygidae > Hetaerina > Hetaerina americana. Next base: position 14,436,659 of record NW_027287316.1, read on the forward strand.
AGAAAAAACAACTTCGCTACCTGGCAACTCCATCACGACAGCGCGCTGCGAGACCGCGAGTGCAAGTCCTGGCAAAATCCCAGTTGCCAACGCTGCCCTGGCCAACCCTATAGTCCTGACGTCGCCCCAGCAGACTTCTCTTTGTTTCCTCGCTTTAAGGCAGCCCTGAAAGGAACCCGTGATTCGTCCATAGAAGAGATCCAATCAGCCGTGACGAAGGCCTTGCGAGAGGTCCCTGAAGATGCCTTCCAGGGCGCGTACCGGTCATGGCAAAGTCGCTGGAAAAAATATGTAGAGGCCCTGGGACAGTACTTTGAAGAATTTTAAGTCCTTTCGTTAAGAGTAGTCAAATGCCGACGCAAGGTTTCTCTCCACTCTTCATTCTTTCCTGTCCATCCCTAAAGGCGTAAGTGACCTCAGCTGTCGGTCGCCTCCCCTAAATACTACTACTACTACTCTAGTTCCCTACCCTCTACCCTCTAGTCTACCCTCTCGTGGTTTTGCACGCCTCCTTTTGTATGGACTGGCCCCTTTTACCCTGTAGGCTACATTTGAATAAAGGAATGGAACTCGAAGTTTACTCGCAGGCAGGTGGTGGAGGTCGAGCCGGAGGGCTTGGAGTCGATTCGCTCTACCGATTCCACTCCATACAGTCGTTGCGTGCCAAAGTAAAGCCAGCGGAATCGACAGATGCGGAAGTCACTCGAGAGAGTTGAAGTGTTTCCCGAGGAGTTCCCGGCCGCAGGGGATGTTTCGGCTGGCACGGTGTTTGATGGGAGCGCGGGGCTAGAGAAGGGAGTGGGGCGGCGTCGCGGAGTGGAGGCCACATCCCGATCGCCCGACCCTCACCACCTCGAGGGCACTCTTCAGACCCCCCCGATCCCTCCCACCGATACCCTTCCACGCTCCCTCGAAATAAAAAAAAATAGATTTCATCTCTTTCGCGGCTCTTTTTTTTTCGAGTCAATAAGTTCTCATTCCTTTTATCTTCCGTACCGTCGTTGCACTGCAGCGGTCGGTCGGAGTAATTTTTTTCCCATTCTTATTTCGTTTTCCTCGAACTTGCCCGGAAATTCCGCCCCGAAGGACATGGCTCGGAGCGGCCGACGTCCCAATTCCGGGGACCGGCGCGGTAATTGGTGTACTGCACCCCTACCTCCAGTACTTTGGCCAATTTCACCATGGTGGCGATTTTGTCATCGGTGCTCGGGCTCGTAGCTGGTACAGTTGCCCTCACCGAAGGCGTGGTGACGATTACTTTATATAAAGGAAGAAACGAAGAACCGCCACATGACTCCTAAATTTTCTTTTTTTCCAGAGTTTCCGTTATACACTTACGAATGTTCATCAGTCGCAATCGCAAACTACTTATACGATTGGTTTATAGAATATCAAAGCATATAAAAGATATGGGTAACCAAAAAATCTTAAACAAATTTTACCACGGATAATAGTAGAAAAGACAATTTTCTTTTAAAAAATGGAAACATAATTTTGACCAGGAATGACGATGATTACATGGATAAAGGGATACTGATTGGTATATTTTAGGCAGAATATAGAAAGAGAAACATTAGCTTTAAATACTAATTATAAAAGAAATATTTGAAAACATTCTAAGAAGTGACTCTGTCTTGGCGATAATAATCAAAGGAGGAATGAGTGAAGGGAGTTTGAGGGGAATGCCAGGAATGAAATACATCGAGCGAATAGCTAGCGACGCCAACTCAAGAAGCTATGAAGAAATGAAGCTATCAAGAAAATGAGCTCAAAAAAGTACAAAGTGGAGAGTGGCAATGGATGCATGGTCGGATGATTGGTGGCGATAATGTAGAGTCAAATGCAAAAAATATATTTATTCACACTTTGCCAATTATTTTATCCGTATTGAAACTTTTTCTGAAAATCAAATCATATTGGGCTACGAATTTTATCTTCTGAAAATATTCAGAATATGACCTCCTGAAAAGGAAATAATTTATTGACTCAATTAAAATTATTCTCTTCCTCTGCATATGCAAGGGAAAAATTCAGTATGACAAAATTCGTCTTTTTAATTTTTTGGTTAATTTTACCATTGTTCCCTCAGGTAAAAAAAATGCTCTCAACGAACCGCTAGGAACGATGTCAAATGCTTTATCTTTCAACAAAATTAGTCTTCAGTTGGTTACTGATGACACTAGATCTCTTCTCATTCTTTCCCTTCCTCTCTCAGTTAAGGATACCCTTCAAAATTGGAGAAATAACCTAATGAGAGACTGTAAATCTTGATAATCTGTGGCGATGTGTAAAACTTCGGGGTTTCCTAATGACCTATTAATTACTGCGAATTCAAATCCCCTTTAAGTCCTTGGTATTAACAGCCTGTGATTTATTGGGTGTTAAATTCAACGTTACTTGGCTGGAGGCTATCTATGGCACACAAGTAGACAATTAGAGAGGAGAATGAGGATGCATGTATGAAGAGGAAAATTCTTCAACTAACACTCTATGAAAAGAAGAAACAGATGTGACACGCAAGAGCGCGTGAAGACCCCGTTGGAATAACGGAAGAAAAAAATTAAACAAAATCCTACCCGAGGAAGGCTAGAGGAAATAATTTCCGAGCAAAATGCGGACAGAGGCGCGAGTCCGAAGTTATCCAGTGGAAAAAAATAAAAACATGCAGCGGAATAGGAAATAACCCTGAATGGACGATTGCCAATGGGAGGAAACCGCAAGAATTAAGAGAGGTAGCTGCACATATTTCCGGATTGAAAAAAAAACCCATCAAAGTTTTTCGTAAACGGCCGCAGTAGGAAATTGAAGCCCTCAAAAAGACCACCGGAAATCACTCCGCCATCTTCCCGCCCATCTCTGCATTCACTCCAGTTCCAAGCCCGCACGACTTCCATGGCCCATCCATCCCCATTCGACACTACCCCTTGGCGGCTGAACCACCCCTGACCTCGTTTCGGCGCATGATTTCCAGGGGAGGGAAGCTTCGCAACCGTGGCGGAGGAGGATGGGAGGAGATGAGCGACGATTCCGTTTATTTCCTCCCTCGCGAGACGCGTAAAAGGGCACGGAGATGGCAGAGTTGACTGAAAAAAGAGGAATTGATGGCTGCTAGACGAATACCGCTCGGGTGTGTTCTCCCCTGCGCTCCGTACATCGGTGAGCGTGCGGGACCTCCTTCGCACAAGTCCTTCCCTCTTCTTGTAGTTTTCGGGACGATGGGCGGGCGGAACGGAATCGATTTCGTTTTGTCTTCCTCCTCTTTTCCAGACCATCGACCCTGAAGACGCTACGCTGAAGCCTAAAGAAATCATCTCTCTCCCCCCCTCCCACCTTCCCCTCAAGTCTCCTCTTTGAAACGTCTCAATCTCGAGTTTTCCTGATAGAAAAAAGAACCTTTGAGGAGGAGTTTGCAAGCGTTAGATAGGGAATTTCTTGCATCTAGCCGAAGGACACCATATCTCCTACCAGTCAGGTACAGTAACCTTTGCATTGCCGAACCAAGAAAGTCCATAAGGAGCAGGCGTGTTCTCGGAAAATAAATTCCTGGGAAATGTTAGACGATACACGTTCGTCAGGATTTAGTGCCGTTCTTTTTTATGTAATTAGTACATAGTAACGGATATTGCGTTCCAAATTTTAGAAAAGAGAATTTTTTTCTCATTTTTATCCGAATTATCTTGATCCACCTAAAAGAATATGACGTCCACAAAAAATTATTGCGTCAGAAATATTAACTATCCCAAATCTACACTACTTGAAAACTTTTATTGTCTCCACGTAAATTTGTTCTAGAAAGTGCATACCTCCGGTATTTAGAATCTATCGTCCATTTATTATGGAAATCTTTGTTTCTATTTCCGCTACTGTGATTTAATTTTAGCAATATCTTCGGCAAACAGTTCGTTTGGGTATTTGTTCATTTGGAAGATTTTTAAATCGCTCGTTGAGTTTGATTTAGTATTCACTCTATATAACCAGAGAACTTATTCGAAAATGAGAGAAAAAAGCGCCATGTAACTAAATTCACGGCGAAATTGCATCTAGAACAAAATTTAACGGAATATTTTTGAAGTATTCATAATAAATCGCAATTAAAATCTTCCTCAGTTAACTGTATTCCAAATCTCAGACTTTATCGAGCTAAAATTATTCCTAGGGCATTTTGGCATTCTAACTATTTGTTTTAAGTAAGCATTCATAGCAAGATCAATAATTCACGAAGTAAGATAAAATAGAGAGAATTTACTTGCTATACTTTATTTTAAGATATTATGAGAGATCTGGATGTAATGACTATGCTCGATCTAGCCGTAAGTATATTATAATTACTATTCATTTTCTGTTCAGCAAATAAACATGTTTAGGAATCCAATTTTAAAAAGATACTATACGCCGCTAAAAATATATGACGCTAATTAGACAAATATTTATCAATGGTTGTGAGAAATGACACTGAAGGGGTTGGATAAAAAAGTCCTTAGGTTATTTCAGTGGTGAATATTAATGTATGTTCAACAGAAAATGATTGATGACAATGAAATTTTTAGATTAATACTTTGAGGACAGACTATAGTATTGAAAGATTGGAGATTGAATATAGATTCATATTGATAGAATAGTAAAAATGAGTACACCTACATAATGGAGAAATTTGGAGAGAATTGCGTCATGCGAGAGGAAAGGGCTGAAAAAACTTAGTACGATTAAATTTCACTCCTACAGAGTTGTAAATCATAGTATTGAAGGATAAAGAGAAAGGTTTTCAGGTAAGAAATGTTATAGACGGTCAAAAGTAGGATATTCGTATTCTACATACAACTATTCTTAATTAAGAGCTAATTTAGAAAGAAAAACCTATAAAAAGTTGCATTGTTCTAAAATAATTCTGACAAATTTTAAAACTCTAAATGATTCGGGAGACTATACACGCCAAAGTGTAATTTCGGGGAAACTTTGTGACCGTTCCATTTTAACCAAAGCTAATGTCTCCCGAAAAGGTACCTAAATATGACCCTGATTAACGAGCACAATATTACTGTTCTAATGGGTCGTAAATTTCGAATTTTATGACCTATTCCGAAAATAAACTCATTGCTTAATTCGACGCGTTTTAGAATTTGAGATATTTATGAGCGATGCATGCAGTCTAATTTTGATTTCTGTACTTATGCACTTCTCTTACACACACACACACACTCACTGGACGTCCATGAACGGGGGAAACTGGGAGCGATAAAAAATTTAGACGTTATCTCGAAAGGCTTGCGGGTAAAATACAGTGCACTCTTCCGAGTAATGGAGAAAACGTAATGCAAAACAGCATGACGAGCACCATGAGGAATAAGTTCCTCTGTAATTGAAAATGTACGTTTGCGCAGAGCAGCGAATGGAACGGAAGGGGAAAAAAAGTTAACGCATTTGGGTCATCACCTTTGCCCTATATTATTTTAATTTCTTATTTTCTCGGTGAATTATATTTTAATCACCATATAACTACTGGGTACCGTTATTCAGATGCCAATCTTTGTTTTATGATAACAAAAAAAAGATTTCTAAATATATAATTAATGGAATTACTTCGGTGAAAACATGCAAAATAATCCAATTTAAAAATTAGCACGTAAAAGTAAGTATACCATGAGAGATTTTTCAAGGGAACACATCGATCCAAGTTTTCCGAAAATGTGATTGCATTCGGATGAATCAATTTTATTATTAAATCAATTTAAGCCTTTGAATAGGTAAATTAATTTGATGTGAGCTCCTTAATTATTAGGTTCAATTAATCCTTGATTTAGAGAAAAATTAAGAGGAAAAAATGCAGAAAACATTTAGATACCGCCAGCAAAAAATTTATTCGTTCATTTGGATAACCGAAGGCGGGTTATATGCTTATAAACAAGTCCATGGAATAAAACCAGTCAACAGCATTTCAAATGCTGTTTTAAGTTATCACTTAAAGTACCTATTCTCTGAAATATAAATTTAACTAGGTGTAAGTGAAAAAGTTCCAAACAATGTTTAATATTCATTAATTAATTTAAAAGGGATTCTACATTTGGATAACATTGAAAGCAGTAACTGTTATGATTTAGTATCAAAAAACTAGATTAAATTTTCGATAGTCAAAAGAGATTCCTGCGACCCTAAAACAAAGTCATCTTTTCATTCGAACTTATTCATTGGATAATCCTCATTTTTCGAGAGTTTGCAAATATTAATGACAAAAAATGGATTGAATTGTTTTCAGAGCTAGGCATACTATGATTTAATGAAAATTTCATTTTCCACTTGGATGGGTTAAAATTACGTTTGTGGTAATAAGTAATGATGGAGTAAGAAAATGTAATATTTTTTAATGTTTCAAAAATTTACTCGCTGATAAAATGGCCAGTTTTTACAATGAAATGTATTTGACTCCTCGTAAAATAAAGATGGATAAGGAAAAAGGTCTGCATAGTATTAAAAAAGGTCCAGTATTGTTATGGCGAACGAAAAGTGTTTTATTTAGGCACAGCTCACGTACGACCACGAAAACTCTTTCCAAGATTTACTATCTATCAAAAAATTTATCTATTCCATATTATCCAAGATTTACATCCTTATGTTAAATAATCATTTACATCGCCAAACCTAAATTCTTTGAGTAATTTGCAAATTTTTGTTGACCCAATAGTAAGAGAGATATCTACAGATTATACTAACAAAAATTATGTGACACATAAGAGAAAAATTTCTTCATTTTAATAGCTGACACAATACTTCATAACAAATACGCACATCAAATTAGGAATAAACTATTTTTTTGGATTAATTTTGATCTCCAAAAAAGTTTTATTCCTTCCGATCATACGGTTTTGCTTCAGTAATTTCCGTTAAGTTATTAAACGCCGCAGAAATTCGTCACACTTTCCACATGACGGGAAGGGAAAATATGTTTGCAGTTTTTTTTTTGCTCACTCCAACCCAAACAATACGCGAGCCCTAAAAGATTACATATTGCTTCCTCCTGCCTCCATTAAATCACTTATTCCTCCCGTTTGGACACCAAGCCATTCCTTCCGACCAAACGGGATCCGCCGACCACATACATGCATGCATGTTTCAAACGCACTCCCTCCATCTCCCCTTCCTCTAAACTCCCTCCCACTTCCCCCTCCCCTCGCCCCCGAAAAAAACACTTAGCCAGTAGCCACACCTCAAAAGTGATATGCAAATGGACTCCATGCGTGATGAGAATATCAAAGCTTAAGTATTTCCTCCTCCCACGCCCTTCCCCACCCTCCTTCCCCCTTCACCACACCTTCCGCACTAAATCCACCGCCGCCACACGTTCCTGCATTTACCATTCCTTCTCTCTCGTTCGCTCTCCCACTTCCTCATTCATCACTTTCTCTCTCTCTCACCCTCCATCCCTTTCCGACCATCTCGGCCTCCGTTCCCGTTATTCTCTTATTCTTGCCACTTCATCTCTTATTTAACGGCCTCACCGGGCCCACGCCGGCACCCCATGGCCGCGAGCTCCGTACCCGAGGGATGGCGCGGCGGGGACGGGGAGGGGAACGGGGGGGGGAAGTGGGCGCTTTCGCTCGCCTCACGCGCTCAGCCGACGCGTGCGAAACAGGAGGTAACGCCAAGACTAACAAAGGATCCGAGGTGGGTGGTGACCTAAAGTTTTTCATAAAAATTGATCGCTCTCGGGCAAAAATGTATGGCGCTCGCGACTAACACCCAGGACGCTTGCTGCTTTATTCTGGTGGACTAAAACCATGTCGTATTTGAACATTATGCAGTTTTTTACGAATCATTAATAAAATTTGATTCAAATAGAGTGATTTATATATTGTTCTTATTTTTATCAAGTTAACTGTGTTTCCATGATTACTTGGACTAATCGGAAACTAAAGCTCAAATAGTACAGGTAGATAGATTGATAGATAGATAGAGGTCTTTATTTGGGCGAAATTGAGACCAAATGGTCCCTCTTTCCATTTAACCCATCGTCGTATACATATTATATTAGGTATTAAACTTATAGTTACATTCATATGTACACATAAATACACATAGACAGGCATAAATTCATTTAGCACAGATTTGCACATCGAAAAGAAAAAAGTATATATATATATATATATATATATATATATATATATATATATATATATATATACACACACACACACATACATAAACATAAACACACATACATACATATATACATACACATACCTACACATATACATACATATCCACACAAATACATACACACATACGCACATAAACATATATACATGCATGCATACACATACATAAATACATACATAATTACGCACATATACACCCTTACATACATACATATACATATATAAATTAAGAATAAACTTACACATACTCAAATTAAATGACAGTGAAGATAGAGAACCATAAAATGAGGAAAGTCTTAGCAAAGAATGAGGTTTGTGGGAAAAGCTAGGGAGAGCATGGCATTGCTCAACTAGTAAAAACCCACGCAGGAAAAACACCCTAGTAGAGTTAATCTATATAGTCATTTGTTAAATATTATGAAAATCTTTTGGAATACAAATATTTTGTACAGAAAACAATACACTCGTTCGAAGATATCGCTGTATTGCTTATGCATCAGTGACATAGAATATTGAGGATAGTAACTTTCGTTCTTTCGAATGTAGCCTAATGATGAACTCAAGCATAGGCTATCAAGCCTAGGAATGATTAAAAACAGCCCTTAAAGCTATCCGCTTTTCTGCTAACCTCTTCATTCCATCATATTTACCAACTTGCGATGACAGATTATTCATCATTGGCTTCGCGTATTTTACCCACAGCTTCCTTCTGAAGATCTTTCTTTCATTGGATACTTCCATTATGGCCATCAATAAATTACGTGCTCCACGATTGACCAACTTATTTTCCTGTAATTTTTTATGGTGCTTTCTGTTGATTCCTCCCTTCCTTTTCTTTGACTTAGTCACTTCTTTCTCGATTTATCCACGAAAATTCCACCACTCCTTGAGAACTTTACACTCCTATCTTTCATTATCTTATTTTATTTTAACACCTGAACATCATAGACATAGAGAAATCAACGTTCTGTTTAGATGTTTGCAATCAATTTCTTAAAATTATTGTTTAGACATTATATGCTGCTAGAAAATGTTTCATTTCGATAGAAAAATTCCAAGCATTGGGGTTCTGCTCAAAATGGCACTCCATTTTTTTCAACCAATTTAAGTGAAACACCTACGAAGCGAAGATAAAATGTTACATTCGGTTTCGGTACCTTATTTTACCGGAAATTTAATTTTATCATATAGAACTTAAAGTATATTAAACAACTATAAACGTATATATATATATATATATATATATATATATTTATTTATTTATCATGCATATAAAACTATAGTTATCAACCCGAAGGTCTGTTTGGTAGAGGAGTGAAGAGAGCTCACCAAGTACAAAGCCCTATACGGCTAGTGAAATACACAAATTAGGGTACAGGGGACAATTACATTCCCCTACCGGTGCTAGGTATGGTTTTACAGGAAGATGTGGCACCCGAAAAATCACACAGCTTTGGTGAAGCTGAGGGTGCCCAAAGGCGTTTCTGAGATTCAAACTAAGGCCCTTCGATCAATAGTTCAGCGCTCTACTCACTGTACTACCACGTCTCCTTCGATATAACGTAAGTAATGCCTAAAGATCAATCCTGCTCGGTTGAAGTAGTGACTATTGCTCATGAAAACTTGCTAAATCTTTTTATTGTTGAATTTAGAAAATATAATTAAATTTTCAGAGTGCATACAGGGTTAGCTACATTTTTAATGACTAAGATGGGAACATTATTACGGATTTAGATATGCAGCTTTAGTGTTCCATCTGATCGATAGAAGAGTGAGAGAAAGAATGAGATTATAGCCCTTCAATCTGTCCCGAAAACCTGACAGCCTGTCTCATACAATTTAACACAGGAGGTTGGCACATCATTCTTGATATTAAAAATGAAAGAAAATTATTATTTGGTAGACTGATGTTTAATTTAGGTTTTTCTAGAAAATAGGAATAATACTCTCACACTTAGTCTTACCTAAGAAGGCAACCTGACATGCACACTATAATAAAATGCTCTCCAATTTCGTATGCATTCATTCCATTTAAATACATTTACCTTCATTTTGGTCAGAAAACATAACAAAACGATTGCCATCTATAATTATATGAGATATCATGTTGATTGAAAGAATGAAACATAGCATTATGTACTGGAACTTCAAGTAGCTAAGAAGGATTAAACGATCCTTACAAAAAAAGGGAAAGAAAAATCCTCGTAAATCTAGAGTACACTGATTTCATCATTAACGTTGTTCCGAGGGTATTAAAAATAAAATACTTTGGTTAATAAAAACTCATTACTGATACGCATATGAAATTTAAAATGTATGAACAGGTGTTAAAGAAAAATTTCTGTTGAATGGATGAAACGTAGCAATCTCTTGTAGCCCTGAAATAGAAAACGACGCGTTTTGCTAAAATAAAAATACACCCCTCTACGAAAGGATTTTCTCGTCACATACACACGTACATACGAGGGTCATCCGGAAAGTAGTACCCGTTCGTGCCGCATGAAGTGCTGACGACGCGAGTAGCCGCTGGACGAGGTCAGATAGCTTCAGTGGCTTGTCTGCCTTCTCTGAGCCAAGTTGCGTGACGCTAGCATTGCCTGTGTTGTTTCTGTGATTGTTTACAATGTTTAAAAAAATTGAGAACGCCGCCAGTTGTGAAGTGAGGGCAGTGATTAAATTCCTCAATGCAAGAAACGTTCGCCCATGTGATATTCATCGCCAATTAAAGGAGGTGTATGGAGACAATGTAATGGACGAGTCGTCTGTTCGGCGGTGGTGTCGCAACTTCAACATGGGGAGGGGGAACACACACGACGATGAGCGTTCGGAGAGACCGTCTGTCATTACAGACCAACTGGTGAGCTCAGTTGACGAATTCGTGAGGAACGATCGGCGCGTCACAATTGATGACATCTGTGAGCATTTTCCCAATGTTTCTCGAACAATTGTTCATGAAATTGTTAAACACCATCTGCATTATGCAAAAATTTGTGCAAGATGGGTCCCTCGCGTATCTCAATGAGCTGGCGGCGAAGGACTATGCAGCAGGAATACAGAAACTTGTCACACGTTATGACAAATGCCTTAATTTGCTTGGAGATTATGTTGAGAAGTAGTTTAAAGTATCCTCTTTCAAATAAATTTTTTTATGTTTGTTAATATTTACTTTTGTGTCGTTATTTCACGAACGGGTACTACTTTCCGGATGACCCTCGTACTAAAAAATGATTATAACCCACACAATGAAAATGTTCATAGTGTTCACCTGTGCCATTAATACTTCAAAGTAATTAAGAAACATTACATCTGAATTGTTTAGCTTTTGAGCCAAATGCCGATGCGTATTGGTATGATTATTAATAGGAATTTCACTCGGTATAAACCGCAAAAACCGCAACCTAGAAACTCTGGTATGCATTGAATTTTCAATAACGATAATTTCCTTCTTGAGGTACTGATCTTTTCTTCGTATGATTAATTTTTTCAGTATGATATTTTCCTAAATTATTTATAAACATGCGATCCATTTATTCTTCCTGTCTCCCACCGTCTCTCGTTTTCTCTGCTATTTTCTTGAAAGAAAAACTTCCTCCGCCGCTCTCGTATAATGCACAGGGTACCCCATTCCCTCTCACACCTACTACCCTTCATGTTCATGACACTCTTACGCCCACCTCCCAAGTCCCTAACCCTCACCGGGATATATGGCCCAAGCGTACGCCTCCCCTGACCGCTAGTCCAAAAAAGTATACACCACCTCGTCTCCCAACCGTGTTTTTGCCAGCGTTTCCCGTCAACGCCCGGATCCTCCCGTCCCACCTCCTCCCCCACCTCTCCCCATACTCCCTCAACTTCGGACCAGGCTAACCCCCATCTCACCGTGCACCCCCATGGCAATGCTCCCCCCTTGCAATGGCAGTCCTGTCACCTTCAGGAGGTCAGCGCCTCGCCTTCTTCCATCATCTCAGCGAGCCTCGAGGACGCCTGCTTGGCGCTTGTTGCGTCGCCCTAGTCGACGCCTCTCCATCTACTCGCACAAAGACTGAGTAACAGCTTTGCACATTCTGTCTATTTATCTCTAAAGAAGCCATTTCCTATCCTTTAATTGGTTGAATTGCGAGAGCTGTTTCTTTATGACGGCAAATAGCGAAAGGACCTATTAACGAGCGAATGAGAATTTTCAATGTTATGAACCTGATGAGGCCGTATCACGGTGAAACGTGTTGCACCTAAAAAAATGAATTCTGCAGAAAAGTACTTGCTCTCTATCTCATTCCATGGGTAAAGATAATTAATTTTGCAAGGTTTATTTAAACAGACTTCCTCGAAACTTAAGATGAATTAAAAAAAATACATTCCATTTATCAATGATAAAATAAATATTATTAGTGTAGTATTTCTTCATTAGTTGAATGACTCTTGCAAAAAAATACTGCTTTCCCTGGATACGAAGTATAGTTATGTGTGTCTCGTCCCAGTTATGGGTATGTCCTTCGTATAAAGATTTCTCTTGTAATAAGATTTAACAGGTAGTTTGTCAATGAACAATAATAGTAGCTAAATATATAATCTTATCCCTATTGTTCATACACTGAGGTTCAATTCAGTTGTCTAAGAAAAAAATTTTAAATGGGAAAAAATTGTTTCTTTTTGTTTTTGCTGACGCGATCTTAAAACCAAAACCTAACAATACACTGAAATTAATGAAGCATAGGTTCATCTGTGAGACCCAAGTTATGTCTTTGTGTCGTTTACTCGTTATCGATTTATGGTAAGATCGAATATTAATGCCAACATGCTAGTTGATAAAATATATTACATCTTTCATCGTCCCATTTCACCCTCACGGTATATTTTCTCAATTAAATTCCAAAAGTTGCCCAGTACGGTAGATAAATTAAATTTGGCAAGGATTTTTAGTTTTTTCCACTCTTTGTAATACGGATCTGGGAAGACATGAGATAACATTTTCAACATTAATTCTTTCTAGAATGGAAACGTTTTCCACTTTGCATTCCAGCGGAGGCCTCATCAGTCCTCGGACGGAGTTAGACCGTAAGAAGTCTGGGACTTAGTGCGGTAACTACCGATAAAGTAGTAGCTCTAGTATTTCTAAAGACAAGACGGGCGTAGAGCCGGATGAAAGAGGACGGGGAGGAACGCACCACTTGAAGAGGGCCCCTGAGTGAGTCTCGGGGACATTAAATTTAGGGAACAGAGGGGGAATGCTGGCTTACATCGTCCTAGTCAAAGTCTCTTCCCCCTTTCCCCTTCTCTAGGCCCCTTCATTCTTTCCGAGTGTAGGTCTTGGCTCACCCTGTTTCCTCGAATCCCCGCCCACCCCGTTCCCTCTCGTCCCATCCCCCGCCAGGGCACCCATAACACTTATCCCATCATCTTAGCGAATCTCGACTCATCCAGCCTTGTCCTGTCTCGACTACTTTGCCTCAAAAACTATCCCTTTTCACCCTCCCACCCAACCTCCCCATCCCATCTTCCCCTCTCTCCGTCCCCACTCCCCGCAACACCGCTCTCACCGTCCCACTCCTCTCACCATCCTCTCACTTTCCCCATTCCCCTCTTTGACGAGAGCATCATGCCTTCAAGACCACTTTCTCAAAGATTCGTCCGTCCCGGTTTCAGAAAACAAATATAATACGGGGAAAATACAAATAAGTCTCGAGTAGCAGCGGGTTTTCACTCAAATAAAAAGGTCGGGTGCGGAGTGGCTCTGGAGTTTTAAGAGTGTTTGAGTGCCAGTTTTTAACTGTGTGCTCTGTTTATTTTGGATATGTCAGGGAATCGTTCATGCATATTGACGTTAATGATTAGGATGCCAAATTTTTTTTATGGAAATGGGCATCAATTCACTTCTTATGAAAACATGTATTAATTGAAATCATAAATGCATAGTTTGTCCCATGGTACCTTCGTCGGAAGTTATAGCTTTACCCTCTACCAGGAAAAAACATCGATGATCTGCTCTCTCTCTCTAATTATTAATTAAACGGTTGAAATAAAATACCAGTTTAAAACACAGTTGCACAGTTTAATGACTCGATAGTTGAGATTTTATATTATGGCTTGAAAAATATTTCATGTCCGTATTCATATTTTTTATGTCCTTTTACGCTCGCATGGATTGATATCAACTTTTTTCAAATATAAACTGAAACATTATCATAGATCTGAGGGGTGGAATTTGTTAAAATTGAAATTTCTCAGTAACTTCATAATAGTGTAATGGTCAACGGAGTCCATTACTCTATTTTTATTTATCAAAATTTGAAATCCAATGCAATTGCGATATTGGAAAAAAATTAAACGATTTTTTCCTTGGAATATGTTTTATAGCATTGAAAACGTAAATGGAATCATTTATTAAATACTAACACGCTCATTATTTTGTATAAATAACATAGTTTCAACACCAATTTATGTTGATTTTGCGAGTTTTTATTCGCCTAGTATATTTCCCTATGTTCCCCGTGGCGTTCAGTTTATTCTCGCGTCTCATCAGCTGTCGCAGGCAATTAAACGTTAATCTTTTATTGAAGCTGGTTGGAACATCATCACGTCGATTGTTAAAGAGCGTCCAGTTTTTTGATCGTTTTCAATTGAATTTCATGGTGAAAAAGACCCTGCGTAGGCAACGCCCGAAAAAATAGATGTCTCCATCCGATGAAAAAGCCGTGAAACATGTCACAGGAAAATCATATTATAGGCAAAAAGTTTCAGAGTGTGTGATTCCACTTGAATGCTATTATTTTGTGACAATGCTATGCTTTGGAATCAACACAGCGCTGCATTCATTTTTTATTCCCGTGAAAATGCACCCGATGGGAATCGTGACAGTTCCGCCTCTCTTTCATACCCCAAATCTCGACCGATCTCAATAAATCAATTGCCCCGGTCCGATTTTACATCTGTGACGCATAGAGCAATAACCAAGCCCTGAGTCCTGAAAACATAGATTAAAGCAAAGTTATTCCTTCTAAAATTATCGCTTTATTTAACCATTATTTTCCATTGAATTATTCAGGGAAACCTAACTCCTGTAGTAGTCTCCTCTTAATGTAAGCGCAGAAATGTAAGGGTTATGATTTAGTACCGTTCTGAACCACAGTGTACCGTTTCCTTAATGTAATTCAGGCCTCCGGAGAGCGCTGAATTAAACAGGAAGAAAAAAATCAATTAAAATATCATCGCTTTCAGCAATCAAACCTGGATTCATTGACTGAAATTCATCAAATAATCTATGTAACACGCACATCAGTTGGGCCGCATATTTCAAACGCTTTTGCACGAAATTTGCTCATGGATTTTATCAACGAATGCCAGTAAACGCGTATAATTTAACTGCCAATGCCAAAAGGGCCGGAGAGACGGAAACCGCAGATTAGCTCTTCCCGAAGTCGTCTCCCGCGTAAATTACCCTTTTTTTCCACTCGGCCACTTTTACCTATCCTGGGTTCCGCCCCACTTTCTTGCCCCACCGCTCCAGAAGCCTCCCCTCTCCCTACCGACCTCTCCCCCGCGACCTCCCTTTTCATTATCCGGGACAACGTTAATGGAGCCAAATGGAATCAAGGGAGAGATTCCGCCGAGACGAGGAGGGTCGCGAAAGTGCGAAGGGGGGGGGGGTGAAGTTCTGAGAGGGGGTGGGTGCAAGGTGAATGAGGGGAAAATGCGAGGGGAAGGAAGGGAGAGGGGGAGGGAAAATGCGAGGTGCACGGATGTGTGCGTGTCTTTAAGGAGATGACGGAGGGCGAGAGGGGAGGGGGGGGGGTGGCGAGGGATGGAGTTAAGTGCACCGGGCGGGTAGGAAGATGGCTGTTGCCCGGCGGAGAGGAAGCCCTCGAGTGAGAGGGATGATATCATCATCAGTGATTGCTTCGACGCGTCTGGGAGGGGGTGAGCTCTGGATCGAGACAAGATGATGGAACAAATTGGCTTATCAATTTCCTAGAGTCGGGCACTGGATAATTGGCAGGACATGATGAAGAAATTTACAAATGCAATCGAAGATTTTTTTTGCATGCGTGGGATTTGACTCTATCCTTGTCTCGGTGAGGTAAAATATTAAAATTATGTAATATTGTTATTGGCTGAAAGGTTGAAGGCTACTCCAGTCAATTGATACAAAGGTATACTAGAACAAAGAAATAATTGAATATGGGAACAGCCCGTTTTCGAGGGTAGAAATATATACAAAGGAAAATTAATAAAAGCCTTGGGGATATGAGTACACGATTTTGTATTCCTTTCATGTTTCATCGGAGTTTTTTTATCGAATTCCAGTGGAGAGTCAATTTAAATGATGCAAGTAACCCCATTCTACATCCCCATTTTCATTCATTCAACGTCTATAATTGCCACTCGGTTCGTTGAAGACCTGTATAGTTTTCAGAAATCATGAATAGCATAAGATATAAAAATAATAAAGTAAATTTTAAATTATGGTGGCCAAAAATGCGTCAGTTACATAAAAAATGTACATTGTAGTCTCATGTTTATGAGTGAAAACCTATCTTAATTTTTCAACGTTGGATTAACATCAAATTTGAAGTCACTTGTCCTCATAATGAAAACAAATTAATAAAAAATAATACAAACGAAAATTACAGATGTTATTGGAATCATATCAAAAATATGATTTTTTAAATAAAATTATTCAACCTGAAGGTCGGTTTGGTAGGTGACGTTAGAGTTTATGCAGCACTAAGCACGACGGAGAGAGGAATCTGCAGATCAGGGTAGAGGGGCAGTTTCTTTCCTTGTGCTGGTTATGATTTCCCGGAAAGATCTGGGACCCGAAAAATCACCGTACTTTGGTGGAGCTGAGGGTACCCAGAGAGGCATACCGGGTATGGAAATCAAACTTGACCCTCCAGCAAGCCTCCGGTCAGGCGACTAAAGGCGACCGTTAAACATATGGGTAAAGAAGCAACTGACTGGTTCGGCCACCGAAAATTTGGAATACGTAAGATACATTTGTATGTGTTTCTCTTTATTTTTGTTCGCTAGCACTATCTCGCTTCTCCAGTCTAACTATAATTAATATCGGTGAGACTTTCCTTCGATATATATATATATATATATATATATATATATATATATATATATATATAGCTAAAAAGTAGATTAAATTGTTTTGTTCTGTTGAATTACTGAGTAAAAAATAAAATTAGCTCAAGGTTCACAGGATTATTTAATCGAGGTAATATTCCCATGCTTAAAACTTAATTATGATTTAATTCTTATTGACATGTATAACTACCTAGCACCGATACCTAAGAAAGGCAAAGCTATTTATAATCCGTGAAAGGTATTTCGGTAAGTAGTTTAGGAAAATTCGGCACGACAGATGTTGATTTTGATAAATCGCTCTTATTAATACAAAATTTATCGCTAATTTTTCATCCCTAAATTGATTAATCGGGGAAAAATTACATCAAGACCGAAATATATGCGAACCGGCTATTTTGACTCAGAATTCTTTACAAGCCATTTATCATCCCATCCTGCCTAAAACTCTTCCGCTTAATGAAAGAAAGGCGTCCAAATTGCTGAACCCTGTTTGACACGTGTTATCCTCGGAGCTGATTTATGCGGCACTTTATGATGAGATGCTAGGCATAAATTGGAAAATTGCTTATCATGGGCTTATATTTTGCATAAGCTCATTTCTCATAGGTGATCAATGTCACATTATTGGCCTGGGATAGGATGTAGATTTTCATGGGTTTATACCCAATAGTCTCACCTGCGTACGTGCCGAATACGTTAAACAAAGATGAAAAAATCAGCAGACAAAAAAGATGAAGTGTGAGCGTATTGAAATCAATAGTGGATCATTAGAAAATATCGGGATTTGAAAACCATCGTTCTGGAACACTTAAAAGTGTTTCATCACAGTATAACTTAATGACTCTCTATTAAATTTCACTGTTACATCGTATCAAATAATTAAGTGGTCGACTTGAAACGATAGTCCGTCGGAAGATTATATATTTAGGAGCTCCATTCGTTTACGCGTTTTTTGGCAATTACAATCTCCATGCACGTTAATGCTCATATACTCCAATTACAGACTCAAGCGTTTCCCGAAATATCCTTCGAATTTTATACGTTCGCTTTCCCTCATAGTGCTCGAGGTCGTTTTGTGAGAAAAGGCAGAAATGATATAAACTGACCACAAATTTGACAAAAAAGCTCATTACTCATTTTAGAGATAATGCATTAGTGAATACAACTCTTAGTTCACACTCAAGTTTCCAAAATTACTATAGGTTTGGCTCCAAGTTTATTGTTGGTCGGTGGATAATTTTTGTGAATGAAATATGAAATTAAATAATTGCGCTAATGATTAAAATGTATCTAAAAGACTGAAGTAAAAAATAAGCTTCCCTACTTGATTACTTTACCAAAGATTAGGAAAATGACCGAAGAAAGGGAATGAGAAGTAGTGAAAAACCGTCCGAAAATCATAATGCTCCAAACTCATACGATAATTAATAGAGTAGCTGTTATTTTAGTATAGAATTAATTCTTTAGAATAGGACTATCGATTCAGGATAAGGAAATTCAGCCTTTCCTTCGACCAGTGTTTCTTCTTAACCATACTCGAATCACTATACGATTCAGCCACCAACATAGAGGTGAGAACTCGTGAATCCGCATATATATATTAGCTTCCCGATCTTTTGATATACCGTCCCGTTAAACCATCGCCGTTAAGAGTAACCACTAAATCCCATCCCAGAATACCTCGCGCCTCACCCGGATCATACCTCAAATTCCCTCCGGCCAGAACCTGAAGAAAGCTTCAGAGAAGAACGAAAGCTTAACCTTTCTGAAATGTATGTGTCCTTTTACGTGCTATGTATGTATGTATACATAATATATATACACACATATACATACACAAAGCTAAACATTAAAATAGGAGGGCAAAAACTAGAGCAGGTAGAACAGTTTGCGTATCTCGGTAGTGTTTTGGACCAACACGGTCAAAGTAGTAGGGACATAAGGAGAAGAATTGGGCTTGGCAAAGAGGCTTTCAAAAGGAGGAGGGAGTTGATGACAGGGACGTTGAGTAAGGATGTCAAGAAAAGACTCGTAAAAACTTTGATATGGAGCGTAGCTATGTACGGCGCGGAAACGTGGTCATTGAAACAGCAGGATAGACGTATATTCAGGGCTCTTGAAATGTTGAAGTGGAGAAATATGGAGAAGGTGAAATGGACAGAGAAGAAAACAAATGAGGAAGTACTTGGTATGGTGGGCGAAGAGAGGGGTTTGTTGGGAGAAATCCTATGGAGGCAGGAAAAGTGGATGAAGGGTGTATTGACCGGCAGTGGGATGTTGAAGACTGTGATTGAGGGGAGAATGTTAGGCAAATGAGGAAAGGGAAGGAACAGGATAGGAATGTTGGACGGGATGAAGGGAGGAAGAAAGTACTTAGAGATGAAGAGGGACCTGATGTAGAGTGGGATATTGTGTTTTTCTAGGGGCCACAAATTGTTGAATAAGTAATTTTGTCCATCCAAAAACCTAGCTTAACCGGTAGATTACCTAATAATAATAATAATACATACACACACACATATATATATATAAATATAAATATATGTGTGGGTCGCGGTAGTCCAGTGGGTACAGCGTTGGACTGCTGACCAGAGGGTCCCGGGTACGATTCCCGGGCAAGGCACTCTGGGCGCCTGCAGCTCCACCCAAGCTAAAGTGATTTTTCGGGTACCAGGTCTTCCTGGTAAACAATAACCGGCACAGGGAAAGAAACTGGCCCCTGAACTGAATATATATATATATATATATATATATATATATATATATATATATATATATATATATATATATATTCATTATATACATACATAAGCCCAAAAAAATAATCTTCAATTGAGATTAGTTGACTTGAATTTATTCTGTTAATAGGAGCTTATAAATACAATATTTTAATTTAAACGACGAATACGGCGTAAACAAAGGAGAAAAAATGGAAGGAAAAATAATATTATTTTTATTTTTAACCCTGAAATATTTATTGCCTTCGTTCACAGGAGAGAGGAGAGCCCGGTAACTAACCGAGACTAATATTAGCATATGTGCAAATTAGGCACCATAAAAATGGTCATGAATTATCCAATGATATCATTAGAAATCAATACGAAGGAAAAGGTTGAGCAGTCATTCCTATGGCGCTTGGAAAACAGCTACACGACCTATTGTTTCGTAGAAAGTACGTTTAACAGAATTTACGATGAGATGCATCGAGGAAGTTCAAACCCCTGAGAGAGCAGCTTCAGAGGGCGGTAAGGGGATTAAACCTTCTTCCCTTCACGCTAATGCCCTTTCACATCGAAGGGCAAAGGGAATGGGAAAAAAGGAAAGAGTGGAAGTGTGAGTAAAGGGTATTTGATCCAACTCGTCCTTCTGTCTGTACGTCCTACAATAAGGGATACTCGTTTGCAGAAGCATCATGCCCCAAAAGAAAAATAATATTATTACTTCAGTGGAGCAGGGGTGATCTAATTTTACTTTTTCCACAGTGCTGCTCTGAACGAGCTTTGTACTTAGCCTTTGGGCTTAGAATTTTTGGGTCAACTCATAGGTGAAAATTCGCATTCCTTGCACGCTAATGACACAAATTGCTATGTGGATTAAATACTTCCCAGGAACAAGACAAATGAAAAGTATCGTCACAGAAGAACAGGAATAGGCATGGCCTCGGTTGAAGCAAAATGAATGCTGCGTAGAATCAATAATTTATTACGTCGCTATACATAACGGATCTAGGATTCAGTCACTCGCGACGGTCGGACCCTGTCAATTGGAATATGCCAATTTTTCGAGAAGTATAGGACATTTTAACAAATAAAAGATTAAATGACGCTGCATTTTGCACGCCATGAAACTTTTCAACATTTTGGAAATTCAGATAAATATTTGATAATAAGCTTGATGAATGGAAAGAAAAAAAATGGAGCAGGATGATTAAATAAATTATTAAAAATTTTGAACCGTTTCCAGCGCTTTGAATTCTGCCTACCTGTAGATGGCTCTCATAAAAGTAGCGATTTTTACACTTACTGCACAGACGAATAGTGGTACTTGACAATCGAAACAGGTAGAAATTGGAATAATGGAACTGCGTATACTTTTGTGCATTTTAGTTGGATGCGTAAACTGAAAAACGTTAATGACAGCGATGGCAATAATCAAAACAAAAAAGATTTGCACTACGTGATGAAAAAGGTTTTATGTTTCAGTCGTGAAGGGAATGTGAAATATTATAGCCTTTAGACACCAACTGGTTTTAAGCCGAGCTAAAATTAGGTGTGTAATGAGAGACGCTGCTTACTGCAAGAACATTTTGGGATAATTACACGGTATCCATTATACCTACATACATAACGAGGGGTCAGTTGACATTAGTGGCATAGCTAATGGTTGGTCAGGTGGGAATAAACCCAGGTTCCCGTAGGGTAACCTCTGAAGAAAACCGCAAGTTACGGTAATGCAAGTGATGTCCGCGAGGTGGCAGTTGGGTTCCTGCGGATGAAAACTTAACGCTCGTATGGGCGCTCACATTTTAGTAACTACCAGTTCGATTAAATTTGGCGGAAATCATATTGATGATTAGGAAAAATATACCAAACCTCACCACCCCACTCGCCCGGCATGAATCTAAATTATTTTTTATTTTTAACCAACTACATGGTGGAAGCAGGTGTGAAGATAATGGATGACCAACGAGAGAATTTGTTAAACTGGCCATTAATTTTGATCATTAAATCCAAAGAGAAATACTTAAAAAAATAAGAAAAATAGATTACGGGAATGGGGAAAGAACGTCTAGGGTATTTGATGGTAGATTTGATCAAACATATTAACATACAGTCGGCGTGCGCAATATCTTTGGACCACAAAAGTAATTTGGTGCAGATGATCCGGAAACACTTGGTCATTTCATGCCCTCTATATTCAGTATTAAACTCTTCTAAAGCTGGAAATCAGCGCGTGCATGCAAAACATTAAGCCAACCATGATTTTCTGGATAGTTCAGGTCAATGGGGTTTCACTTTGCGCATCGTGTTAGGAAAGACCCCAGTCCGGGTCATTTGTTATGCCACAGTTAAACTCATGCAGGTGCGTTCCTGACCTTTCGTTATTGCTTCACTATTTCCTTTTCCCTCTGCTTCCACTCGTTTATTTCCCATTGTCCAATACCCAGGCCAAAGAGGGGACTTGCAAAAAAGCGGTTGAAAAAAAAGTTTAAAAAAAGCACTAATTTGAGATTACAATTTCAAAAAAATTGACTGAAAATAATTGCATCCATTATTTAAAAGAATGGACATTTTTCATGGTATACGCCGCTGCTAAGTGAAATGTATTTTTTTTCAAATATCAACAGTTTTTTGTGTAATTACGTCATATGCGTCTCAAAACCGTACGTTCTATGTATGCAACTAAACTAAATTCGTATTCGGGCTGAATTTAATTTCTAATAAAGGGCTAATTTGATAAAAAATAAAAATAACTTCGATCTAAACGATAAGTTAACCCCAAGATGAAAATAAATGTCAAATGCATGTATTTTAAACTATGATAAATATATGTATTAAGGCGTTCCGCACATAATTGGCAATATGTATATAGTGTCGCGGTTTACAAAGTGTCAGAGAGTTAAGGTAAATTTCGCATGTTCCTAAATTTAAACTTGGAGGAAAGCTCAATGGGAAAATAAATTTATTTCCTAAATCAAAAATAAGAAAACGATTAATGAAGTAATATGGATCATTCCTAAGACATGTCTGCTGAACAAAATAAGACGGTAATATCCATTCTAGTCTGGGTTAAAAATTCGAAAGCAGGTGTGCTCACTCATCCAAGGAGAGATCTCACAGACTATGGAAAGTTGTTACCCGTTGTATGAAAGAAGGCATTTTGTCATGAGATAAATTTAAATTAAAACAAGAAGTTTCTGATAGGTACAAAATCAACTAAGTTAATTTTTAGAAACAAAGATTGCACATTGTAGATATCGATACCATCTAAAGAAGTTGGTATATAGCGGACAGAATTTTTGGAGTGGGAAGTAAAGAAAAATTGAGATAATTTTGCCTTAAACCTTTACAACATCAAAATGTAAATCGATTGTACTGAATGAAAAGGAATTGCGCCCTAAATAAGCACTAAATAAGCATAAATATGGAAATTTTTTTATTGATTTTCGAAACTTTCATTTTATTCCAAACAGCCACAGGTATAATTAAACATATGTGTTTGTTTCGTGCGAATTATGGAGGCTCACGATAAACTGCAGTTTCATATTTCCTAAAAAACATAATGGACATTATTATTCAAACTTTTTACCTGTAAAATATATTAACTAAATTATGGCTAAATACGTGAGAATATTGGGAATACACAAAATGTACACGTATAATTTTATAGATACAAGCTTATCGGTCATATTAAGCGAGAATTTACCAATGCCTACTCGGGTGTCCTCGTATACCCCGGCCACGGGCACCATGAAAACTCCAATGGCTGCATTTCCTTTCTCTACCATGAAAATAATTACTTCACGACTAGAGTCTGGGGAGCCAGCCCGGCAATTTTCCCCGGAATCACACCTCCGCGCTCAATGGTATCAGCAGATGCCTTCGGCGGAGGGGCAAAGAGCGCAAAGGTTGACACGGTGTGGGGAAGACGTGAGGAGAGAGGGGTCACGGGGGTAGTTAGCCGCGAAGGGGGGGTGGTGGTGGGAGAAGACGGCACAGTATGCGGGGGGAGGGTGACGGGGGTCATTAGCGGACCACGGGTTGAGCACGCGCAGGGCGGTGGGCGGAAAAGCGTTAGGGAGGCGCGATGCAGGGTGTGTGTGGGGAGGATGGGATAGAACGCAGTCCGGGGGGGGAGGGGGGAGGTCGTGGGGTGGGGTGGGCCGGGACTGGGCGAAGCACTCACGCAATTGAGCGAGCTTAAGTGATAAAGAGTTTTAAGTGGCGGCGTGGAAAAGAGGTGCGCGCACGTGGGTTTGAGTGCGCTGCCTGCGCGCGGGGGTGTGTCAAAGTGTGCGCAGCGTGTGGCTTTCCGCTCTTCTTCTTTTTTCTCTCTTTCGGAACGGCGGGAGGGTGAGGGGCTGGGATGCGCGGGGTAGGCCGGGGGACGGGATCGAGGTACGTTTTGCAGAGGGCCAAAGGGGAGGCAGGCGTTGGCGATGGCGTTAAAAAAATAATAAAGGGATGCGATGGGATCAAGGCTTGGGGAGAAAGTTAAAATTTTTATCTATTTATTCGTTTTTTTTTCCAACGTTTTCGAGGGATATTCGGCTGAAGGTTATGTGGGTGGGAAAAGTCGGGAGGTGAGGCGAAAGGGAAGAGGGGACGAAGTGTCTCTATGCCCGTGAGTCGATGTTTGCCACACTCTCTCTATCTCTGGCGCGAGCTTGTTTCGGCTTGGCTTTTAAAAACGGCGGCTCTTTTCCCCACTCTGCGTTCCCCGTGCGTCGGGATGATTTAGGGTTTCTGTCAGCTATAGTAGGTTGGATCTCAAAAATTCTGACGGATTTGCCATCGGAGATATTTTTCCGAGGTGTCCAATCCTGTCTCGCGTCATGAGACACCTCACGTTTTTTCCTCAGGAAAATAGGGTAGTAATCTTGGATGCGGCAGATAAAACTTGCATTAAGCACTCACAAAATTGGCGAATACTAACGCCGTGTTTTTTACCGAAATACTTTGATATAAAACAGCAATCCTCAGCAATCGAACCAAACCACCATGAATTGACTTGAGAAGGAGATGTGATTTGTCCTAATGCAAAACTAATTGCACAGCTAGGAGTGGTAATTGCGAAGTGAAAATTCAAAAACAAGGTAAATCATAATTAAAGCCGAATCAGGGTGAACTCAATTGACAGAGAAGAACACCAATAATGAAAATAGAAGGATGCGGAGTTGAAAAATTCCTGAAGTTCTTCAAAATAATTTACTTACATAATATTCTTTTTCATTAACCAATGCTAATGATATGTAGCACAGAATCTTTTAAATCACAATGTATTACTTTCACCAACGGTGCAGTCTAACTTTTAAGCTAAGAAGATATCTACGTGAAATACAAATTCCATTTAAAGGAATTTATTTTAGCAGGATTTACTTCATATTTATGGAGGTTCAGTGAACTACACTGACACCAGTTTGTTTCTTGTTAAATGATATCTAAAAATCCCAGCCATTAACTATTAAAATAAAGTAAAGTGAATATTTTTACTTTAATGGAAGATTGAAAACTGAAAACTTTCGTTCAATTAAGAGCTTTTAAGTTATTTGTAGACTGATCCTGAGATTTCATTCCCATGAAAAAGTGTCCGCATTAATAATTTAACCTTGCAATTCACTCAGCCAAGATATTATTCCTTTAACTGCAGCAAAACCTCCACGAAAAGTTATGATTTGGACTATCTAACAGTCACATATAATCCCGGATAATTTAGCCGCTTTTGGACTTTTTAAAAACTCTTTTATGTTCGATATTATTCTCGTCTTTGGCGCTCCATAATGTTACAAATGCCCTCATACATTGCATACATAAATGTCGCTTCCTCCTAATCTGCTGAGAGTCTAGTGTCCCCCCCAATAGATGGTGACTTGGTTCTTCTCAGGATTCAGTGGGCAAAGAAGAGCCATTTTAGGCGCTCCATATTGGAACGAACAAAATCGAAAATATGCCATCGCATCCTATACGTTTTAATATGCTGCACCATACTTGAGCCGAATTCAATATGAATTCCAACTAGAGACACTCCTCGGCCTTGGAATTTCTTCATCCTCGATAAAATTCCATTTATTATTGAGCATCATTAATATTGGATATCTGGATGAAAAGTGTTTTCCCGTTTCGTGGGACCCGTCACAGTTCATTTCAGCGGAAGAGGCAAAATGAAAATTTTACAGTGATTAATAAAACAGGATCTTAATTCATGCCCAAAGATTTCTGTTGACGCAAGGGAATTAAATTTGTATTTTGCCTTCTCTGCATATTTTATGGCCAGAATTGTTGTTTGCAGCTTTCTTCATATGCTATAAGTCCTTCATTCCCAAATCAGAGTGAATTTCGCTCTTGCTGAAACGATTGAAAATTGATTGAGGAGTAGAAAATGCAGGCATGGTGACTCTTGAATAACTTCAGCAAATTTTCCATCCGAATTCCACAGTATTAGACCGTTCTTTAATAGAAATAGCCATTTGTATTTCAGTAATAGATATGTCTTCAATTTCCTTCAACGTCAATAAAACGTTATTCAGCTGCCTACGAAAAAACAAACATTGTTCCATCAGTAAGATTAACGTCATACTCTTTTTATGTAAGGTTTGTACAATTTTATGATATCTACGTTCGAAGTCTCGAAATAAAATACAAGAAAACAGTCGGACAATCAGTACTATTTTAGGAAAAAATTCCATAATTTCGGTGGAAATTTTTCGCAAAATAATTGGCTGCATAAAAAAAAGAGAACACTTTTTGGACTGAATCAAATTCGAAATTGCATAATCGTGACTTTTATACTATAATGGTAATATTTTTGCATTCGATATAAGGACGGAAGATGTAAAATTCAACCTTCCACTAAGTCACTCCTCTCACAGGAGTTGTCACTACACTCTAATGTCACGGGTTCTACCAATATCTCATCCCAAAAAGAGCCCTTTTATAGTCCACACGAATCCTTTCACTCCATATCTGGATAAATTATGACCTTAAATTTGAAAACGTTGTGTCTTTCGAGGATTATTCCCAGCCGGAGTCTAAGAGTGTTGCGCAACAGAAATATTTGAGATGTTGGTGTAGCTAGATGAGTCATTTTACCCAATTCACCTAGGTTGAAAAAGGAAGGACGTTTACTTTCTCTTTCGTCAAGTTATATGGGGAGTAGAGAGTGCGTGTGTGTATGTGTGTGCGTGTTTTAGATGGAGGGTGCGAGGGAGAACGCGCTAGCAAAGCAGTGAGAGTGGAGCTTTAATCGAATGAATGCGTTTGGAGAGTAACGCCCACGTTAGAGGAATGGTGCTTCCGGAAAGGAAGAAACGGGAAGGTGGGTGGCTTAAATAGGGAGGCTGGGAGCTTCTTTTTACCTGGCTAGCGAACCGGATAAGATGGAGGAAGATTTTGGAGGACAAAACAAAGTGGTTATGGGAGGGAGGAAAGAAAGACCCCGCTAGCTTTTGCGAGAGACGGGATTCAAATTGAGGAGGGGCGGGGGAGGGTCCGGGGGAAAACGAGCGGGTCGCCTTAAAAGGAGCAAGTCAAATTGGAAGGACGTCACTTATCTCGATATGTAAATATTTAAAGAGAGTTGTAAATGGAAGTTAGAGGCGGAAAGAGGACATTCGAGAGAATGAGGAAGTGTAGTAGATTTGCACTAGATAGCGGGCAGTCTAAGAATCGCGAGGAGGATTCTAATTGGAAGAGTGCAGAAAGGTTCTTCAGCATAGTTTTAATAAGCATGGTAAAAGGATAAGACATTGACGAAAATAACACATCCATATTCCATGTATACCAATGTAAGGATTAATTTTTTTGATCGTTCTCTCTAGAGGTACTGTATTCAAAACTAAATATTTGTTCAAAGATAAAACGTTGGCTTTTAGCGATATTAGAGGTTTTTTCACTGAGGCTTTTTACGAATTATATTTATTTATCCACAAAAGAAATAGAGGGGAATTCATTTTTAGATGATATACACCAGCGATCTAAGCAAAAGAGATAACTGCATCAGCTTCAATTACTTATGAGAATTTTCGCGAATATTTTGTCATATTCGCGCATAAATTAAGGCACTGATGAGGAGTTTTTACTTCTTACCATGGGGTACAAATTTCTGATCTAGATATTGAGGTAAGATTGTACTTTTTAAACTGGGGATGAACATAAATATCACTGAAAATATGTACCTTACAGGAGAAAGAAGAGAACTAGACCCGCTCTGCGGTGATATATCATTGAGATTGTGAAAGGAAAAAAGGGATGGGATAAAATGATATGATAGGTGGAGGTAGTTAGGAGAGAATAATGCGAAAGAAAGTTAAGGCAAGGAACAGAGAAAGCAAATTAAACTGGATAATTGGAGGTGACTTGTAGAAAAATATTACGATTAAAATGTGAAATAAAGGACTAATATATCTGGTTCCAATTTATGGTTAATAACTTTACTCAAATTAAAGTCTCCTCATTTTGAATAGTGCTCAGAAAATGCTAGTCAAAAAATCTGACGCGACACTTTAATAGAGTCAGCCGAAAGTTTTCTATGAATATTCGTCCAGTAGGAAAATTACTTAAATATGGATGGATCTTCTGTGCATCGAGGTTTGCATACACAGGAGTTTGCCTCATGATTTTAATACGGGGGAAAAATAGTTTTCCTGTACCCAGGAAAAGTTTTGCCATATAATCTCGTTGCTGTTCTACCATGAAGTTAAGTATCTTATTCCAAATGACAGTTGTATCTCCAAACTTTCGAAATTCAACAGAATTAAGCCATTAATTAGTATATTATGGTTCACTATTGTAAATAATATTGCCTTGCAAACCTTATAACCGTGATGGGATCAGTTAAAAATCTGAAATGGTGAGGCAGTAAGTATTCTATGGAATTACAACTGAAGTAAGTTTTGGAAAAAAGGCAACTATTAAAAACCATTCCGGCTATTTATGCAAATAAAAATTATTCTTTGAATAGTTTCAAATTTTACAAAAAGTATTTTAGCCTAAATAAAAGAAGAATGCTCCCATCTACGAACCATTCACTCCAGTTGAAGTGACAGAAACGATAAAAATATTCATGGAAACTTATTTTCCTATGCTATGATTTGTCTTAAGATTCTAACGGAGATGGAGTAAACGAAAGAAAGGCCGAAAGCCATAACAACTGGTCCACAAAAATATGAAAGTGGAAAATAATTATGACAGCAGGCAATAAAAGCTGAGGAACTTCCTAGAAATATAATGAATCGTGGTGCTACGAAGACTATACAGAGAAAGTACATTAATGAAAATGGACGAGTATGGCTATATTTTAAATGAAAATATGGAGAAAAAGATAATGTAGAAATAAGATCGAGGAGAAGGAACTACAAACGCTAGGCACAAAGCTAAGGTTATGAAACGGGCAAAATGAAATGATGGATGTAGAACAAGTAAATAATAAAGAATGCAAAAGGTAGATATGTCAACAGGGGTAATTTACATCAACTCTTGCCAAGTAATAAGCAAAAACCTATGCTTAGCGATACGGGAAGAAACTTGCAGACACAGAAGAGGATGATCAGAGTAAAACTGTTTGGGCTAGAATTATTACAGGAACGTAGTAGTCAACACTACAAAAGATTATGGCAAAGAAATCGTCCTTTGTACGAAGAGAATACAAGTCACGAGAGGGCACATGGAGTATGATCGGTGAAAAAGTGAAGAAAAAACGACTCCTATCGAAAATCTTGGAAGATTTCGGAGAAACTCGAGAGTCAAAGCCGAAGGGAGGATATCTGAGACACTCTTGAGGAGGGAAGAAATCGGATGAGGAATATGTAAACAGAAAAGACGGGGAGAAAAGAAGAAGGAGAAGAATATGGGGTGAGCGAAGAGTAGAGGGTGCCTGCCTAGTGCTCAGAAGTGTTTAAAGCAAAGGATTACGTGTGATGCGGAAGCAAAGAGGAAAGCAAACAAAGAAGGAGATCGAGAGTTCGATGTAAGGAGGCAGACGGGAAAAAACACCCCTAGGAGAATAGGGAAATCGTGCATGGCATGGGAGTAAATGAAAAAGAGTAGTGGATGAGGAAATTGAATCCGTCAGGTTTTTTTAGAAAAGATAAATTAGAAATGTTTCATGAAAAATTTGAATACGTGGGATATACATTGTACAAAACTTGTACGGTCTCCTAGTCATATACGAGAGAATTCATGTGTCTGAAATTGATACATTATGAAATTGATAAATATCAGTAAGGATAAGACTATTTGGTATCAGTAATTGCTACGGGTGCAGAAATGACATGAAAACCTTCGTCTACAAGATTTAAAAAAAATCATGTGAGGTCAGGCCGAGTCAATCGAGTCAGGTCACTATTAGCTCAATAGAAATTTCTATCTAAAGTTCGATGCACGATACAAAATTACTATAATGACAACCTTCCGGGATATTCAAAATTCAATGCATACACAAAATAGAATGATTCACTATTCAATTATTTGATTTAGTAATAAAGAAAGAGTAAGTAATACAAATCCGGGTACACCCGAGCAGTTGAATGTCTCTACGTCACATTCCCATTCTCCACTACCAGAAAAAATTCTTATTCCACATAATTATGTAAGATAATTGACTTATTCCTATGAGATTTAATTTACTGTAATTTACCAGTAATACATGATTATTCTAGTACTTGTTCCATGCTTCTGCCGAGGACTAATTCATTCCTTTATATTAATTAGTCATATACATAGGAAAATTTTAATGGTGCTATTATTCAATCACCGGAATACGTATCCTTACATCTCTAAAGCAATTTATCGCTCTGCAATGCTTTTATGTCGAAGCGTGGAGTGAGTATTATCACTTGGAAAGCAAATGTTGGGGCTCTGCCTAGCTTCAGGATATCCAGGCTTATGCTCAACCCTAACCATAAAATGCATAGAATATTCCGGAAAAGCCTGGGGAATTTGTGAGGAAAGGATTCCCTCCACCATTCCCTCTCCCTTCCGATGACTCTATAATCATAGCCTAAAAAATATGTCCGATTCAAGTGATCCCCCCGATGGAAAAGCACGCCGAAACCCAGAATGGAATCAAAGCGAGAGGAACATCGGGGAACGAGCTAGTATGGCACCGGGCCTCCAGGCCCCTGGCACAATAGCGACGGGTCGAGAGGAAGGTACGGAGTGCCGTGCTCGGAACGCGGTCGACTGCAGGTCACACACTCCCCGGGTGCCCGTCTTCTAGCCACCCCAAGTGCTGCTCCTCGGCGGGTATTCCGGTATTCCCATTCCTCTCTTTTTACAACAGATTTGGAGGCTGTGCTCAAGGAGGAGGGGGAATGCGTTTTCGGCACACAACGAGAGGTTAAAAGGACGTTCGTGAGGGAAGAAATCGGGGGATTTCAAATTGGAGATGACGGGGATGTGAGTGTGCATATACACAAACCTTTAAAGTTTTTACCTGCCTAATAAGGAAAGCTGCCAAAACCGAAGTGTGGTTCCGTTGAAGAATATGGCTCTAAGAAAGCGAATTTTTAAATCTCAATATCGCACAGTTTAAAGACGTCGTTCGTTAAAATCGGACGGATAGAATATAAAGTAGGTGTTTTGTGTCTCTTAATCTGTTGCATTCTAATCTGACATGGGTGGAAATAATATAATTTCAGAAAATATAGTCAGCTAGTCAGTTACAAGGTTGGCATCGCTTACTGATTTAACATCGACTATGATTTGCTGTCATCGGCGTAAAATTATGGAATTAACCTACCATGTTGAAATGAAATGAAATTATTGACTTTGCAATTCCGCACACGTTATTTAAAGCACGACCCAGGTTTCGACGTTGAACGCCATCATCATTTCAATGCATTTCAACCGACTATGATGGTGAACCCCTTGAAATTTGGACTTTTTTCGACCTATTTCTTTTTTAAAATTTCATTTTTTAATTAGAGAATTTTGATCCTCGACTTTCGTGTTTTCTTTTTTCGCAATTATGTGTATTTGTATGTATAGATAGATAGATACATAGTATGTGTATGTATATGCGTGTGCATATGAAAGATGGGGGGGCGGAGGAGAGAAGGTCGGAGAGGCAAAGCGTGGTGGAGAGCGGAGAGAAGCGAAGATGGAATGAAAAGAATAGCAGGGGGTGATTTGGAGTTAAGGGGGAGGGAGGGATGGTATGAGGAAGGATGAGGGGTGAGATGGGAGATAAAGAGAGACCGAGAGGGGAGAATCGTCGTCGCAGTAGTCCTCTCCCTCAAAGGAACGGATAGGAATAAATAAAAACCCGAGGAGAGGGAGGACGAAGAAAAATCAAGCTAAAAAGAAGACGCGGGGGATGATTTTTTTATCCCCAGGAGAACGAAAAAAATGAGTATGGAGCGAAAGAGAGAGAGGAAAAGAGGCATAAAGCGCGCGCGGGCGGGATGGTTCGTCGGTGATGGAGGGCGGCTGTGCGGGGGGGGGGTAAAGAATGCACGAGGGGTAGCGTGGAACAAAACGCTGGAGAGTGAGAGGGGCAGGAGGGTGGCGGCGAACGGACTCCGCAGGACCCCATGCGTGGAAGTGGGATAGGAATGAGTGGGGAAGGGATCGCGGGCGACGGCAGTACTCGTCGCGGATTTGCCGTAAAGTGGAATATATAAAATGGAGGAAAAAAGACTCGGGGGAAAAAAATGAAGGTGAAAAAAGGCGGCGGAGATGAGACAGGGGACGGAATGGGCGGGGGTGAAGCGACGGGGCGGAGGAACCAAAATCCCTTTGATGCCCTCTTTTATTAGATTCGGAAGTTGAGAGGGTACGAGAGAAAAGAGGGGGGAGGCGGATAAGGGGCAGGGCTCCGACTGCGACGGCGAGGAAGGCGGAGAGAGACATAAGGGATTACGAGAGTCGGGGGTGCGGAAGGGGAAAATTCGCGGGGAGGAAGGGGGTGGTGTGGGCAGGTCGACGGGGAAGCGTGGCGTCACGCGAGTCGTCCTTCCTTCCCCCTCTGCTCCGGCGGTTCGGGTTCGGCTCCTAAGGTTAACCACCGTTTCATTGTTCCTTCATCTCGCCCTCCCACCCATCCTCAACTCACCCCCGCTCTCTTAGCATTCTGTTTTTGGAAGGGGTCGGTAAGCACTTTGTTGAGAGCCGGGAGGACCGGGTTCCGCGACCCTAAATAAAAGGATGGTCGCCTATTTCCTAAACTAGTCGAATGCAAATTTCTTTCAGGAGAGACAAAAAAATCATATATTTAGTATCCGAGTTTGGAATAGATCCGCACACGTCCCTTCTACGTGCGTCAATAGGTTAGTTTTTTGATACCCAATTTCATTGTATCCACTCCGGAGGATGGATGCAGAGCGTATGGAAAAGCTCCTAAATCAAATGTACATTAGCGAAAAAATTCCCTATGCCGTCTATCTTTGGAGTGTATTTCCGTTTATTTTGCTGTATTTTTCTCGCACACTAATTGATGCTATAATTATTGCCTCCTCTGTTGCAGCATGGGTGGAAGTGGGATAGGCTCCTCTCACCCGTGCTTTTCAACGTACACCGGGAGAAAATGTCAAAGGAGGCATGGAAAGAGCAGCAGGATGGAGTGAAAATAGTCGGCGGATATTAAAAACCAGTTATATTTTATGTTTGAGGAATATGAGACGAACCTTCTAATGAGCACTGCAGTTGGTGAGCACATTCGGAAATCAATGCGGTAGATATGGGATAAAAATCAATGTAATCATCACAACATTAGTGAAAGCTAACTAAACCGTTGAAATCATATAGCGTAAACGGATTAGGTGGAACAGTTTGCCAATCTAGGAAGTGTTTTAGCTGAATTTAGAATAGATCTCTTTGTATCACCCATTAAAACCATTTAAGAATATGCTCTTTGTATTACCCATTGAGTAATTACACATGTGCAATATTCTAGCTCATCGTTGAAATTAAAGTACTGGTGGAATAGATATTAAAACCTAAGTACATAAACCTAAGACGTGGCTTAACATCTATTAGGGAAATTCAAAGATTATAGTATGTTACAATAGATATATTTGAATAATTAAGTTTTAAATACAATATCACTAAACTTAACAGTAAATGTATATAGAGAACCCAATTTTGCTGAAGATCTTTTGAAGGTCGTGCTGATATAAGAAAGAATTTTTAATAAAGATTGGTCCGGGTTTTCGGATGAAGGCAGCAGATCGGGGCGGATTAGGTACGTGTATTTTGAACGGAATGAAGGTAGAAAGTGTGTATATGGAATTTAAGATAGGTTTATTATAATGTGGTGTGTCACGTCTTTTCAACTTGGACGAGGCTTAAAAATATATGTTTTTAATCTATCTCTATCCAAAACCTACCTTAATTGGTTGACTAATATTGCTAATCTGCATTAGACCCGTACTATTTGTATTTTCTAAGATTGTGCATCTACTCTGCGCACTCATTAGTGGTTCTAATTTATGGATTTCCAGCAAATGCATGCTGCTATTTTTGTTCACAAAAATTTTGTAGAATCTAATAACA
Organism: Hetaerina americana; assembly: GCF_022747635.1. NCBI lineage: Eukaryota > Metazoa > Arthropoda > Insecta > Odonata > Calopterygidae > Hetaerina > Hetaerina americana. Next base: position 14,471,106 of record NW_027287316.1, read on the forward strand.
TTACCTTTTTTTATATTTACGCTAAAAAATCGACCTATTCTGTGCAAAGTTCCTATGGATAAGGCGCATACTCAGGATGCTATTTGACGTGTATTAAATCCAAGGGTACATTTATTCAGTTACACGGGCAAAATCGCACAAAAGAAGGTATATTTAAAGTCTAAGAGAAATAAAAAATCAACGGATAGATATTTTTTTCTAAGAGGGGGGACTTTTATGCGTATTTTCTCATACGTTTTTAGTTTTCTCGTGTGAATTCATCAAGGTGGTCATTTTTCAATGGTGGCTAAGTAGCCGACCCTAATTTCAGCCAAAAGAGATTTTAAAATTCCTTCGCATTACCTTATATTTCGTTAAGCTGGTGATTTGATGTTCCTCATTACATGAAATAACATATTTAAGCATCAATATTGAAAATTATTCAGCTGGAATATCAAATCTTAGGTTACACCTTGATATAACGTAACACGCATGCGGACTTGTAGAAAGTTGGAAAACTGAAAGAAAAACGGAATGGTGTGAGGGTAGAATTTTACAGGAAATTCCATTGGATGTACGTGTAAATGGAGAGTATTAGTTCAGTCAATGAAGGTCGTCGATCCAATCAGGATGAGGAAGACGAAAATTTCCCAAAGCATTCAATGTATTCCGAGTGTTTGCATAAATAACTTATTACCTCAAAACATATTTTTTTAACTTAAAAAAAACTTTTGAAAACTTAAAAAAAATAAACATGTATTTGATGCATCAAAAAATCATGGAGGTGTCAAAGGAGGAGTTTGGACACATTTAGGACCGAGAGTAAAAATAGCGACGAAATATTTATTTTACATAGCCATGTCATATCATAACGTGACGTCCATCAACGTTACGCCATTTAATGATAAAAAAATATCAGTGGCACTAGCACCTATCAGGATGTGGGCGAAACTCCATCGCCCATTTTTTGTCACATGTCGAAAATGAAGTATACGCGGATGGTAGAAATTTATATTTTTAGCTGACATCACAAGAAGCGTTGCAAGAATAAATTGATTGACGGCATTGCACATGGAGTCCGAATGATATTTTTCATGCCAAACGTTACCGAAATAATGAATGAATTTTTTCGATCAATTTCCCGCCGCCTTTAATTCAACTGTCGAGCATGGACTGATGTTTAGCAGCATTGATGCGTAAACAAAATGGCCTTTCAAAAAAAAAAAACCATTGCTGCACCCAAAAATGTTGATACGGAATGTTTGTTTAAGCATTTACAGCCCCGATGTAGAACGTATGCATTCCGTTACGGTCAGGAACTTCCTTCGGTATTTTTTCCCGGCCACGCTACCCGCTACTTGACGTTACTATGATTGCTCGGCTATATTCCGGGACCATTTGTTGTAGTGTCGGACGTGGTCGAATTATTTGGGAGCAGGCACGAGTGCTCTAGTTCGTCGGCTTCAATTTAGGGGCGACTTGGGAAATCCCAGCGCCCGGTTTATGGCGCCCGTGCACTTCCCTCGGCCCACCTCAAATCCCCAGAACGACTGGGATTAAAAAAAAAGCGCCATATGTCATAATCACGCCCGCGCGCCCACTCCCCCGAACGACCACCCAAAGACAATAAGTTGGCTAAGGGAGTTAAGGGGATTGGGCGCATGCGCAATGACTTGGGCGCTCGGCAACTTGCATGGGGCCTGTGAACGCTCATTCGATGCCTCCTGTTATACCTAACCTAGTAAATACCAGCGTGATCGATCGATGATGATCATGCATCTAAATATTCCCTTGAATACGTGCAATAATGTGATACTATACATAATAATGTGATGTGATACAATAATACGTGCAGTTTTCTAATTAGTCCATATTGTGCTGGCGGAGGTCTTCCATTCCCCCGTAAATTAATGATTTTCCGGAACATAATGAAGACAGCATTTACGGGCGTAGTTACAGTCTTCAAATTATTTCATCCGTCCTTTCACCGAATCGGAGGCCAAAGAGAGGCACAGTGTCCATATATATAAATATATGTGTGTATATGTATATGTGTATAAGTATATGTGTGTATATGTATATGTGTATATATACATACATATATATATATATATATGTATATGTATATATATATATATATATATATACATATATATATACACATATACATGTGTGTGTATACACACATATATATTTATATTTCTGCACACTGTGGCCTATATATATATATATATATATATATATATATATATATATATATATATATATATATATATATATATATACACATACATATACCCGAAGTTTAGTCTCAGAAAGCTAGCAATTAAACTTAATCCTTTCAGAGCGCATAATTTAATTTCTCGTACTATGTGAACTGATTTTTTGACACACTTGCCGTTCAACTAATTCTAAGCTTCCTCAAGCGTTGAACATTCTGTACCATGCAGTAGGCGGTCCGATCGAGAAAAAAATAATTATTTAATTTACCTAACATTTGTTTGTTCGGTGCTGAGGCTAATATTTGAAGCCCAAATTTTGAACTCAGAAGGACCAACTTAATTTATTTAATGTCTCAGGTACTTCTGCTTCCCTTTTCAATTTTAAGAGGTGAAAACTCTTAGGAATCTGTGATTTGTTTCCAATGTTGAGAATGTGATTTGTTTTCGTTCTCACCCATTGTTTTCATTTCTTCCTCTCATGAGTCATAATCGCCAGCGTATATCACTCAGTAAACACGCTATAATTTTCTCGAATGACATTAGCAGATTTATTAAAGCCACAAAAGTTAACCACTACTAGCGTAAGGCATCAAGCCACATTGCACACAACCAGCCAAAGTGCAATATTTATCGGTAGCTATTTATACTTCTACGAATTCAAATTTAAAATCCCCTCTCTCAACTTCTACGACAACGAAATTTTCTTTTGAAAATTTCCAATGAAATACAAAAAGAAAGTGGAATATAAAATTTACTCTAATTTAAGCCGCAATACTAAAATAAGGGTTTTTATCCTTTCATTATCTTTCAATCCAAAGGTTTATTAATTTCACCTCTACCGTATTGAAATTCTTTTATGTCATATTAACTCTGAAAATTTTTATGTTCTTATCTTTCCTTGCATACATACTCTCTTTAGTACCGTCAATGCTTACTTCTTTTTTCGATTCCTCTCCTCTTTCCCTTTTGGGTCTATCCCTTACATTTTCTTTCTTTCTTGTACCTGTCAAGTATACTTCGTTTCAAGATGCTCCCGATTAACCTGGTGTTCCTTGTATTCCTTCAAATGGTCGTTACCCCTCAGCTTTATCCTACACCCCCTCCTTTCTTATTTCATCCGTCCAATTGTGCTGAAAATTGCCTTTCACAGGCCGACTTCAAGGCACCGACGGTGAGAGGCAACAGTTTCAACGGGCCTGACAGATGGCTTATTTAAAATAAATCGATCCAATATCATATCGCAAATCAGTGAAAAAGTTTGAACTTCGCATGACCGGCCAAATATCTGCGATGGGAAAGACTACTGTAAACCATTTCATTATTCATGCTGAAATATATAGTCTGGAGGTTACAAATAAAACGTGATGACCAAAGGAAAAATGTAAAATCAGAGGCGACGGAAGAAAATACTTCTAGTCTTATTCAAAAAGTTGACTCAGAGAAACTCACCTTCGGAGAGTTTTTTTCCCATATTTGTCACTAATGTTGCTAATATATCCTCGATATTAACTATTTGGAATCAAGAGGGTTTATCAACTATATTTTCCACAATTTATTGACTTAGTCTAAATAGGATGAAACTGTCCAGAAGTTATATATTGAATTACCCTTTAATTAATAACGACTCATTAGATACGTAACGCATAATAGGTAATTGTTCAAGACTTTAAATAAAATAAAAAAATAATTTAACAAGATATCTCTAGTCTTATATAACCACCACATTTATCATAAATAACAAAACTCTCGTCATGTGGAAACAAACACGAAGTCATCAGCTACATGATTGTCCATTAAACATTCGATTTGTCCATTGATTAAAGGGTAGACCAGCACATATTTAATACAAGTAGTTGCATCACATCCTTTAAGGTCACTACATAAACTGTTACGTTCCAATATAGTTTTTACCCTTACCCTCCCGACGACGAAATCAACCACCTAGTAGCCATTCTCGAAACTACTATGACAGCAGTCTAAGAATTTGGTTGGAGGGGATAGCGATATCGGGCACCGAATTCAAAATCACAGCCTTGAGTCACTCGATTTAAATTTACACACGTCGAAAAAAGCCGACGCTTTGTAGGCTGTCCGCATGCCACAAGATCTATCCGTACCGACCGATTCCCGAACTGCCCTTGTCCCATTATCAGCTTTGTGCGAGCTGCATCGGAGGGAGGTGTAGGAAAGACGAGAGATATCTCTCTCCTGCTCCGTGCCCCACAACTAGGCGGGCATTAACGGCAATGGTTCCGGGACCTTTGGCCGAGGCACTCAGCTTTACCTACCGGAGGAGGAGCGAAGGAGGGGGGTGAGGGGAGGAGGGCAGGCAGGTGGGTTGGCAGTTAGGGTTGGAAAGGGTCTTGCTCGGAGAGGTGAGACGGGTTAGCATAAAGTGGATCGGTGATGCTGCTTAGAATCCCCGACTGTCCACAACCCTCCCCCCTCTTCCTTCCTATGGACATTACTCCTCGCCAGGGCCCCGTTTCTCTTACCCCTCTGAAGCCGCAGGGGCAAGAACCAACACCGCCACCACACCCACGGCCGGTATTCGGAACCCCGCAAAGCGCCGCGGTTGTGTGTCCCGGTGATGGGAGGGGATCCACTTCAATTGATTCTTGCGTCGGGAGTGAGGAGGGGAGGCGGTGGAGAGGACATGAGTGTGTCCGCAGGTGTGTGTCTTGGTTTCTGTATGTGTTTGCGTGGGTTCGCCGAACGGGGTGTGGGAGCACGGTGAGAATTGATGCGCACAAATTGAAACGCTCCACTCTCCTCTCGCGGTGGAGAGTACGTGCAACCACTTAAGACGACATAAATTGGATTCGGAGGGAATGGGAATGCAAGCGGTATCATCGGGGGGACGGCTGAGGGGTCGCTCCAAGTTTGGTCGTCGCCCCCCCCCCCCACGCTCGGAGTCGTTTCACGTAAAGGAAGTCATTCCGATCCGAGTCTTATCTTGAACTAATCTCAATTGAGATCGTCGAGAAACATTGGAGCTGCGACCTAAATATTTGATCCCTCTCGAATATCTCAGTTTACTGCACTTCTTTTCCTACCATTTGTGCTAACGATTACAGAGTCTCACAGTGATAATTGACGGCAGTTCTGTGAAGAATAATATCCAATTTATTCATTAAAATTTTGCTTCCTCATATCAGTTTGAATTTGACACTTCCATTGATATTATTATAATACATGGGCCCGTGAACATTATCAAGTGGTACACAGTTCCCTAAAATCACCATTGATTTTACACCCGAACGAATCGATTGTAATAGTAATAAACAAATAAATGTTAAGTGATATAATAAAATTACAGCAAACATCTAATATTTATCTGTCACCAAAAATAATTCCATCTCTTCACCAAAAGTTTCTATTACAAAAATATTTCAAAATTAAGCTGTTAAATGCAAGGGTATTCAAATAAATACGAGTTAAGTACCATAACATATCGACCAGAATCACACCCTATCAACTATGCTAAATTTAGTTTCATGATATCCCAACCAAAGGGTTCTGTGTTCTCAACAACTTGCATTGGGGTCCAGGAAAAGTACGCAGAACTAAGTGAAGGATATCTGGGAGTCAAATTGGACCCTAGTCATCGCTTTCCAAGGAACTATCAGATGACACATTGAAACTTAACGAAGAACAGGATTGGAGATGTTTCTTTTTCCGTTTTGTGGTGACAGAAAATATTTACTTACGAACGATTCATATCTTTATTTTTCGCCGCACACGTAGGGATTAAGATAAATTTATTGTGCACCATAACTTGCTTTATCTGAGTAGCATATTTAATTACCGAGGTTTAGAAATATTTTATACATAAGTATAGACTATTTGTTGAAAGCGTATTAAGAGAGCTTAATCACATACACAAGAAGACGGAGAGACCTTGCTTGTTGTAATAATATTTTTTTGAATGGTCTTGAAGGTGAATAACATTTCAAAGCAAAGCTTTTTCCAAAGGTAAAATCCTTTTATTATTTCTCATTGAAGGCCGAAAGAAATGAGACCATTTGTGGACATCCATATGCGCTGAAAGGCAGTTTCTAAGGTACCTTCTATCGTTAGGATGTTCATACTTATTGCTAACTAAATAATTGACTTGAATATACCATTAAAGACAATTTAAAACTAGATGAATTAAGGATTTCTAAACTTTGCGCTTGCCTCGTATGTCTGGGGAACATTATTAACACGAATACCGACAAAGATAACATTTCACTGTATCATGCGGCGATTTTGCTACGCATGAAATACAAGATAGCTCGTAATGATGGATAGTTGACAATATTTCAGAGTACAGCTAAGTGAAACATAAGGAAACGCAAGCGTCCAGGCTCTAATTTAACTAACTGATGAATGACTAGGGCTTGTATTCATCAGTCCCACTCATTTGTGAAGAGGATTTTGGCTCCCGAAAAATTAGACCTTTGGATTACTCATACGTCAGGAAGAGAAATGGAAGACAATTATTGGAGTTTAGTTGTAAAAATAAGGTAAATACGGTTCCCCTGGTGCTCGTAATAGATTAAGGGGAAAAGATTCTACATGTCCCTCACGTACCAAGTTCGGGATTTCAGGGGTAGGAAAAAAATATTTCCGGGGTAGCATTCTTAAGAATTCGAAGCAATTCCCAGTGTTGAGGAAATGCGATGGCGAATTCTTTTTGATGAAATATGAGATTCCTACCAGCCTCACCCCATCTTCACAAGGAAGCCCGAATATAAGGGCAGGTCTTAAAGATACATCCACGGATTTAATTAAAATTTTAATTTACCGTTTACATACAAGTTCCACTGTATGGTATTCCATGTAATTAATATTAGCACTGGTGTAATGAATATTCACCCACCGTCAGACGACAAGGCTCTTCTAATACGTGCCTCATTGTGACCGATGGCGTCTGGTAACAAACGGAATCACGCAAGCTGTTATATTAGTGGGAAATATATATTTTACTGTGCTGATGTTTTTTACAGTTACTCTTTAAGTCTATATTCATCACTCTTCCTGGAAAATGCTATGCGACCATCGACTTGTTTCACATTTGCTGATAATTTTGGTTTGTTTTAAATTTGATAAAGTGCAGTTACCATATTATAGAACCACCATAAATAGCATTATTTTTTCAAATTGATTTCATAAATATAGATGTCTATTTTAATGCAACAATTTCAGAGCGTAAAAATCATTCGCCTTGACTGGGACTCGAACCCAGATCCCTCAATATCCGGTCGAGTGCTTTAGCCACTTAAGCTACCGAGGCGTCCTCTTAAACTCTGAAATTTTGGGGCTTTTAAAGGAACTAGATGTTATGACGAAATACCGTACATACAATGTCACATGCATTCGTAGTCGTGCTTTGGAATTTGTCATAGATGTCTATAAAATAATTAGAATATCGGTTAATATAATGCATGCGACTTGTACCTAAAGGTAAATTTGCGAGATAAAATACTTAGTGCATGTAGCATTAATTTCATCAGTTTTTAATAATTTCTATTCAGTATGTTGCTACGTTGAAACGTAGTGATAATTAGCTAGAGTCATCATCAATTATCATAGACTCACGATTAAAAATAGGGCATCATGAAACATCCAACGAGGAAATTTCCATCCTCAATGAACCACAGTAAAATTCATGCTCAGTCCGCAAATGAAGGGGGCTTTTCACTCATGGCTAACAGTACTTTTCATCTAGAATGTTTCAAGTGATGCCTTTCGAGTAAAATCAAAGGACACTGAGGCACCTTTCAAAATTATCCATGCGGATATGGAACACTAACCAAATGCATCGTTTTCTACCCCAACAGCGCTCAAATTAATCTTTAGCTCTTTATACGAGTGTGAGCTTGCGAAACGTCAATATCGAGAAAAGATCACATCCGATCGCGACTTTTCACTGCTGAATCCATTGGGAATGTTTTTAATTTAGTCTCGTAAAAAGGAGCGCCACGGATTTAATTTCTGAATAGTCAACGGAGGCCAAAGCTTTGGTTTGGGGAGTACGGGAGAAGGGCATTTCGTTATTCCATTGTCCGTCACCGCGGCGCCGCTGCCCCTGACCCTGCGCCGACCGTCGCGCCCCGGTCACGTGACCCCTTTCGGGATCATATGAAGGGCGGCGTCTCTATACATCGTCCCGGGAGAATGGAGGCGGAGGGCGATAAAGGGAGGAATAACACGTATGTGTCGAGACATGTGTGATTTTTCTTTAAAAACGAATTTGGAAAATAAGATTATTTACAGCTCATCTGATGGGTGACTTATAGACAAAAATAGTTGGAATCCATTGGTTACACTTATATATCTAGTGGTCCTCAAATTATGTGTGCCATGGAACGTAGCTTTTGAAAATATTATTCAATCTAAATAATCAAATAAATAGAACCGGAGGTAAAGAAAGGAACTATTATTTTTGTATTGATTTCACGTAATCGTAATGAAGAAACTTGATGGAATTTAATTTAAGCAGGTTTCTTTTTGCAAGTAATGGCATCATCAAGGATACAATAATTTATGCAAAGCAATAAACAATTGTGTTTATGATGTAGTCAGGATGAGAAAGGCCGATCGTACTCATGTAAGTCTACGTGGAAGTGTGTAATAATGAAACACAAAGGTAATTTCCTATTAATGTTGGACACATATTTTTTTATTAAAAAAAATTATTTCTAGGTGTTAGCAGATTTCGTCAAGTAACAGGAATAATTTTGCATTTAGACAACTGTTAAAAAAATTTTAACTAATAACAAGCTAACACATTTTACCTGACCCACGCCAAGAGCACTGATAAATCATATCATAAAATATTTATCTCAAATTAGTGTTGGATAAAGATAAATTAATTTTGATAAGCCATGCATGAATTGCACTTTGTTTGGGGTAAACGTTGGAAAGAATTCCATTTGCAAACATTCGGCACAAGTACGCTTACCTGAAGTATGCGCACATAATTAGGAAAATATTTCCCATATCTAAATATATAATAGAAAGGCATTTAAAAAATCATGGGCATTTAAACTCGATTCAAAGACGAAATAAACTAAGCAGCTTAAGGATGTTGAAATAGTAACTTCGGTTAAAATAATTTGGAATGGTAGTATGTAGGTTGAGACCGTCCATTTCCCAATTCTGAAAATTTTCAAAATTCCATTTAATATTCTAGATAGAGAACCATGTTTCTTCTATTACTGAAGAATAAATAAAGAGAAGTTGTAGCAATAATTCTTGATTACATATGGCACTGCATTTATCATTTGAGTTTCCCCATTCATACCTTGTTTTTTCAAGAATTAATGTATTCGCAAAACACGTAGTGACACCTCGAGTGTTATCACATTATTGGTGAGTTTACTATCATTGATATCTCACTATCATTCTTCAAAACTTCACAGATTTGGCGAACTACTCCATGGTATAAATTCGCTAAGTAACTATGTAGGAACGTTATCACCATGGTTATCAATTTGACGGTTGTTCCTCAGCAGTGTCCCAAACGATCCTAATCACTGTCATTCTCTTCATTGCATCATATTTCTTTACGGCGAAGACTTCCACCACCTGCATCCCGCAACCCATTTTGATTTTTCTCTTATATGGCTGTCTTAAATAAACTACCGTGCCTCTGTAAGCGTGCAATTAGATTCCCTTTTCTTCTCGCGTCTCCAACAGATGTCCTTTTATTCATCCTCCTGAGCCTCGTTCATTCATTACTCCTTCCATACATTTTATTTGCATCATTTCATTTTTACCATGCATGCACTTCTTATTTTATTCCCTCGCGATATTAGATAAACCTTTTAAATGAGAAATTTATTTATAGAGGAAAGAGACTTTGGAATCCAGCTAAGAGTTTCCTATACATAGACTCCTTAACACCTCCCGGCTCATGCGTCTGAGTTACGAGTTGGTGTAAATTTCGGCTCCAGACAGGTTTTTGCGGTTAAGAGATGGAACAGGCGGTGACTCAAATAACGCGGATATTGCGGGATAAAATCGAAAGGCAGTTTCGCGGCATGGCAACCGCGCGAGTTTTAATAAATTCCCAAACGACCTGTCTTCCTCCCTTCCCGCCGTTCATCCTTTTGCGCCTCTACCCCCCCAACAGGCCTTTGTCACACAGATGGGGTGGTCTTGCCACTTGGCAGTCGGGCCATATTGGCAGGGCGTAGAATCTCGGCCGAAATGGGGTTTGGCACGTGATTTATGGAGTCCCGGAGCTGTTAAGGGGATGCGGTCGAATTTCGGGAGATATAACCACCGTTTAAGGGCCATTGGGCCCGGAAGAATCCAGGTGGAAGCGTGAGATTTCTTTCCCCCCCCCTTTTACCCACTCCCAAAGCTGCTAAAAAGGCAGAGTCACTGGATGTGGGTGGGTGGGGGGGGGGACGGGTGGGGGAATGGAGGAACGGGCGGTGTGCGGAGGCGGAGAAAGTAACGGGGAGTGACGGGGAACTTCCCGGAATGACAGGGATAGCAAATTCACGCGGTATTTCACCTGCCTCAAGGAATAAGATTCACGAGTACCATCATTCATAAGTTGCCTGTCGTGAGAAGATATTCGGCGAGAAATTCATCCTTCGTCACTCTTCCTTGATAGGAGCAATACTTTGAAGTAGAGGCTGTATCATTTTTTGGCCTTTGAAGGGAGAAAAATTACACTTCTCGTCCTATCGCGAGTAAAAATATATTATAAAGTCTAAAAGATACGGAAAGAATTTTTTTGAGTGCTTCAATTGAATAAATTAAATAACGACTCGGTCTTAGTTTGTTGGTTATTTGGGCTCCTTTTGTGATCTCGTTAAATTTTCAAAGTAATCTGTTACAATTATCGTATTCAACATGAAATATAAAAAAAAATAATTCATTTATTTAACATTAAGTCTAAACTCTAATTTCCATTACCTTGCGGAAGTTGTAAGTGTATTACTCGTTTCAAATTGGAATTTGATTCAATCCAAGAAATTCATCCCGCGTTCATTTTTGTATCTTGAAAATATACCCTAAAATTATTTTAAGGGGGATCGGGATAGCGCGGAGGATAACGTACAGGCTTCCCCTCGAGAGGGCCCGGGTTCTAATCCTGGATACAACAAATATCTTTCAGTGGTATCCCGATCCCTACTTGAGGTGCTTAATTTGGAGCAAGAGTGAGTACGAGGTCCGTCGGATGAGACGTTAAACTGCGGACCCTTTGGCGCTTTTTGTTAAGAGTAGGCTAATGCCGACGCCGAGTTTCTCTCCACCCTCCCTTTCCCATCCATCCCTGATGGTGAAAATGACATCAGCTGTCGGTCGCCTCCACAAAAAAACTACAATAATTTCTAAGCCAACTCATGTATGAGTATAACTTTTCCCCCAAGAATATTTCTTATCAAACATATCTGTCCTATTCCATGTAAATATTTTTCCTTATACGATGTGAAAACAATAATGAAATAACTTCGAGCTAATTTATTTTGCTAAAATAACATTGTCACGCCTTTAGGCGCCATCCAATAGGCAGGTGGCAAACTTTTCGGCTATTGTTCATATTTTCACAATAGTTTCACTCGGCCTTTATACACATTTAAAGGGGCATTCTATCATATTGATTTAATTTATCCAAATAGAAACAAATGTATTGCTTTCATTTTATATTGGTAGAACTGATTTGTAAACACATTTCTAAATATAAATGTTCTATAGGGACCAAACAGGGTAAATTTTTGGACGAGCCAAATGTGTATTCATAAAAAAGTTCACGAAAATGCACAGTGAATACTCCCATGCGCATGGGCACGCAAATAGTATTTATTCATCGCTTCGATTGATAAATTCTACGTTAAAAATATACGAGGACGGCATCCTATTCCTTTATGTTCTGGTCGATTTAGATTTATCTGTTGATTGGTGCATTAACGCGAAAACTGAAAAAACTGAATAAACACAACAATATAAATACTCAGGAGTTTTAACGTTTAAATTGGTAAATTGTATAAATGTGTTACTGCGTGATCTATTTGACTTTTTTAGGTAAATAAACTACTCTTTAATTTCTTACCACAGTAAACCATTTTTATTTTGATGGCAAAACTTGATCATCAAGCAAAATAAAAACTACAAAGTTTTCAATCTCCTCCAAATCCTGCTTTACATACTTAATACTAGCTTCTGTAGAGGCATCTTTTACTCGAAAAAACCTTTAAATAACATCACGTGTATTCTAACTTCAGTTTAAGGAAATTATACTCTCTACTACGAGCATAAACATGGAAACAAGACTTTAAGAGAACAATGAGATAGAAGAAATTCATCAAATATAAAAATCAGCTCTCCGGAGATATGCGTGCATTGGATTACCGTAAAACACGCCGTAAACGAATGTGAGAATTAAGGTCAACTGAAAGAGACGGAGTAGAAGAAGCGGAATAAAGTGAAATGGGGAATACGCGGACAGCACGGGCGTTTAGGGGAAGGGGGAGTGGGCGACGGTCGGAAGAACGCCACTCGCCCGGGTCGAGGAAAAGTTGGAACGATGGAACTCGGGATTTTTTTTTCCCGGAGCCTTAGCGCTCAAAAAGAAGTCCGCAAGGCCGGCCATACGTTTTAATTATTATTTCCTTTAAATTCCAAACACTGAACCGCAGAAAGGAAAAAAATAGGGAAATAAGAGAGGGTCGTGGGAGGGACTGGAGGTGGAGGGACACGGTGGTAGGAGGAGGAGAGATAGAGAGCAGTCGCTTTCGGTCTACCTGAAGGACAATAGCCCCGAGGTGTCCCGTAATCTCCCCTACTTCGGCCCTTCCCCATTTCTGCTGTATCTGGACTCTGTCCTTTTCCCTTTTTCATATCTCCCGTATGCCTTACTGTGCCTGTCTGGTCTTTTGCGGAACCTTCTCTCCTCCCACGTCACCCCACCCGCTCCACGCTTACCTGGTCCTCCCCCTTCGTGTCCCCCGTTGTTTCTTCCCCCTTTCCTGCCCCTTATCAAACGGGGCTTTCCCCGAATCCTACGGTTAACTTTCATCTAAAAAAAAGAAAATATGAGCTCATCCACTTCCGACGACGTCCTCGACTCCAGTTTCCTCCAAACCGTATCTCATGTCTTCTTTCTCTTTGTGAATGTATTTATCTTTTTCGTCCGGTCGCTCTTTCGATGACCCTTGTCGCATTATCTTGCCTTGGATTTACGTTTCACCACCAATTGACCCTCGAAGCATCGTGAATATTAGAAATTTAGACGAATGGAATGAATACCTTATTCCAGGGCCACCACACTGGTACACGTCGCCATGACGTGCCGCAAGACGTAAAACTACAGAGAAAGGAAAAACTTATTACACCCACTTTCATCCTTACAACAATCCATGTCCAGCGTCGATTGAATTAGTTTCATTAGGAAAAATGAAGTCTTCATGGGTTTGCCAGCCGGCTTCAATGAGTGACAGCATTATTAATACCCTCGGGCCGAAGGTGAATATACCATACCATGCCAATTTTACAGCCATGAAAACCGCGAGAGCCGAATAGAGGGATTAGATTGTTTATCGGCGTGTCAGGAGAAGGAGGATCACTTGAGTGTTTTACCAGGTCAATTATTCGTCCATCGAAGTTTCAAAAGCTGTCCCTGCCATTGCCCCAGGACGTTGGCAGTGCAGTCAGTCGTCGAAACCATGACAACCGAATAGTGAACGTGGAGGAACATTCGTGAAAACTTCATCTCTACGACACGCTGATATAGAACCAAATGTTCCTAAATAGGTGGGTGTTTTTATGGATTCTAAAACCATATTGCCCTTTGCTGGGCTCTCCAAGCACAGTGACTGGCCTCTTTCTCACAGAGTACATAGACGTTGGGAACACCATGGAAAGTATGTGATGTTTTTACGACCCAGCAGAGCTAAAGGGTGCGCATATTATAAATTTATTTACAAATTATAATTTATATTCATACTATTTTAACCGAGTGCGTTGTTTTGAAATGGCTCGCAAATGAAATGGGTCTCAGATCAGAGGTTGAGAGGAGAATGGAAATGAAAAGGAAATGTATAAGAGGCGTATAGTATTTGCCTCATGCCTGTTCTGCTACTCTAATTAGGATTTCTTATAAGAGAGGGGTTGTATTTGTATTACCATTTGGTAGTCTATCGTTTAAATTAGGCTTTGAAATGACTGACAGACCATTTTTTAGCCTCGCCTGGGATACAGTACAATGCAACAATATCAGAGTGTTAAAATCAATCGCCTTGACGGGGATTCGAACCTGGATCCCTCAATGTCTGGCCAAGGGCTTCAGCCAGTTAAGCTATCGAGGCGTCCTCTTAATCTCTGACATTTTTAGGGCTTTTAAATTCGGGTTCGAATCCCGGTCAAGGCGAATGATTTTTACACTGAATTTGTTGCATTGAAATACATATTAGCGGATGATTTCGTGAAAAGTTACTGATGTGGGATCTCCCGCAGTTTCTTGCAAGTTCCATACATCAATTAACATTCATTCAATTTTTCATATTTTCCCTTCGTTTCATCTTTCTACATTCATAATCCTATTTTCCTATTTATAGACCGTTTTTTCATCGTCCTTCCCTCCATCGGTCATCAAGTTGTTAGAGGGGTTGAGTATAGTGCTAAAATTTCTATCACTATCGCAAAATTGTGAAATACTGACCATTCAACTCCCGCCAAACATATTTTTAGCATTTTTTTCTAAAGGGATAGAATAGGATATAGGGGAAAGACAATTAAAGACAAGAAAAGGCCCTGAAAGTCGTACTCAATCGACCGTTCTTCTGACCGTCGTAGGAAATAGTATTTAAAAGAAATTTTCACCAAATAATTTCGACTGGTAAGACGTAAACTGTTTCCTAAGACATCTAGAACTAGATCGAAACGAATGTGGTTTAAGGAAGTAAAAATCTCTTTCAGAAACTGATATTATCTTTAAATTATATTCAGGAAATCTGCCTGTCTGATTTCGGGAATAAAATACAATAATGATTGCTTGCGTTTTTGACGAAATTTGGCAATCGTAAAAATTCAGTATTCTTCCCATGAATCCCGTCTTAAGCCTAACGCAATTAATGCAAAATTTTACAAAAAATGCAAAAGATTTTCGATTGATAGAGCTAGAATAATACTAGATGTATTCTTATATTAAATTGGTAATACTAAATCATTTTACCTAAAAAAATAAGGTATGGTGTGGAATATTGACAATCAAAATACATTTATTTCTTGCCCCAAGCTATATTTCATTGAAGACATTTACAACGCTTCCAATTTATTTTTGAAAGGTTCAATTACTCATTGCGCGGTTTTTCTGGAGGACATTAATCCAATTTCGAGAAATGTGAGACTTAATTTAGGATAAAACCCAACATTGGCCACTTGCATTGTAAAATTTTAAGGGCCTTAATTACAAAAATATTTCTTCCATTTCATAGCCTAAATGTTTTCAATGAAAAATGTGCGCGATTTCTTATGACCACTTGAATGTCACCGATATAAATAACAAGTTCTAACCATAAGGAAGTAGAAAAATATATATTTTTTGCCAAATGACGTGGTGGGCAAACAGCAACAAAAAACCCCCATCCCGCAATCGAACAACATCACGCACGCGCCCTTGGATGAGAAGGACAATGCGAGGAGCGGTCAAAAAAATGATTGCGTGCCGGCAAAAAGAGTAATAACAATTTTTCCTTTTAAAAAGAAACCACGTTTCCATTCCGCTCTGCGCGTGTACACATATTTGATTGCGTCCGTTTGAAAAAAAGCAACCGTTTTAATGGGAATATAGAACGATTTTAAATGGGGCCGTAAATTAAAAGCGGCGGGCGTGTAGGACGTGAAGAATGTCAGGCTATTTTTTAACTGGTCTATAAACTCGAATCAATGGGGGACCTACTGGAATTCAAATGGACTGAAAGTGGGAGTAAAAAGAAGGATGGCAATCAGAATTGTTTCTCTTCAGGTTGGCTTGCACTTTTTGCCTCTCTCTCTCTCTCTCTCTCTCTCTCTTTTCCTATCCGGCCTGGAATGCGAATTTCTCTATCCGGCTCGAACGAAATAAAGCGCCCAGTAGTATTTCGCATGTTTACCTCTACCCATTCCCCACTCTTGTGTTTCCGTACTTCACGTGTAAAAACCCAACCCCGCCTTTCCCCCCTGATTGAGTCGGACACGGAAAGCAAACGCTAAATGTTGCTGAATTTCGATAATATTTCTCTCGCCACCTTTCGCGATTTATTTTATTCCACCCCGCGAACGATTTAAGAGTTGTCGAGGTGAGGGAGCTAGCTGATGGGGAGCTTCCAATTCTCCGCTCGCTGTGCTCTTCATGTTACCCTCCGATCCAGCTTCGAAATTTTCCGCCGGGGCATTAAAAGAAGCAAATGCCGACATGGAACTTACACTGGCGCCTTCTGCTAAGAAAGGAGGGAGCATAAACCCGCGTCTCCGAGCGCGGATTTCGCAGCCGTTTGGTTTAACAACGGAGAATGAAGGGCGAAAAAAAAATAACGCTGAAACTCATGTCCAATAGCCATGATACAACGTCACAATAGTTTGCGTAAAACTCTTTACGAGCCACTTAAGATAGGTAATAAATCTTGTCCTGCCGACTTAACCCAAGGAAAACAATCACATAAAATGACTCGATCCTTGTATACTGCCGGGGAAATGATTGTAGACTATACAGAGTTAATTACACTTCTGTAAGTCTTTGACTGACACGCTTTGTGAAATTTATCACCATTGTTGCATACATGATTCAAATTAAATGGGGCCACTGTGTGAAAAATAAATATTCTCCACAATTTTCATAAAAAAATTTCATACACCACAGTCAAATTAATAAATTACAACTTTTCATGAACATTGGCGGGAATGATAGCAAAACATTCAAAGTTATTTGTTAGGATAAGTTGGGTTTTTTTTACAAGTTACAGATAACCACATCCCATTTTCCTTATTTTTCTAAGAATACGTTACAGTAGTTTTTATCTCGCTGAACGACAAATTTATTTGGCAAATATTACGCTCGATTTAGGTACAGATTTTGTCTTAACCATTGAGGTCGAGACTAGTACATATGTATATGGTGCCATGGACGTAATTGCAAACTTCAATAATCGACTGCAAGACATCACTTACACATTTCGTAATAATAAGGTAAAATGTTACAGAATAATCCTCGTATTGATTACAACATGGCTAGGATTCCGAGGAAAATTTTTCTGACAAGTTCCAATGGAGATTGGGAAGGTTGTGCATGTTTGATATCAACTTTTTTGAGGTTAGGTTATGTCCAGGGAAGTAAAAGATATGCCATTATTGTAAGGCTTGTCTAGTACATTTTTTGACAAATGTAATTTTAATACAATATTTTCTGACAAACTGTAGAGTTGATATTGACCAGAGCAAACAGTTCGCATTGTGAAACAAATAAAACTATCAAATACCATGAAATTTACCCTTTCATATACACCTCTATTCAAATTCATTTCGTACTCTCCTCTACCAAAATATTACGGTCAAATGGATTGGCTTCATTAAATATCTTATTTTGATGTTTTGATGTAGATTTACTTCATCTCTCAATTACTTATGCCATAGAAAGAATGAAAATTACCGGATGAAATAGGAATAACGGATGGATGACCTTACATAGAACACATAGAATCAGAGGCTTTCTTTATCCCAGCACGAAACAACAGGCGAGCACTCCGGGGCAATCAAAGGAGTCAAGAGGTTGTGATGGAAATTGCACAAAAAAAGATTACTAATCCGAGCATGGAATGCCGTCCTTTGATACATGGAGCAAAAAAAATAAAAATATGCGGTGGTGTTCCGGGGAATCTCCAGATTCAAGTGCAAGCACGCCGGAGACATAGCGCACGCTGTGTTTGCGGCTACGGACGAGCACCGAGCTCCTCCTTTGTTTTTTTTTCTGATTACTTCAGGAAACATCGCGTCTCGAAAATAGTCGCGAATAAAAAAATAAAAGATTCACGTTTCTATCCCGGCGGAAGATTCCTTTTTCCCATTTTTTTTATTGTTATTTTTCCGCAATTTTTTTTCTCTCCACCCTCGACGATACATTTATTTTTGTTCCAACCCCTCCCCACCCGCCACAACTATGTAACATCACACGATGGCCCCGGGACTTCGATCCCAGGGGGACATTGGACGATTCGTTTTCCTCCTCCTTCGGCTAGACTGAGATGCGATTTGGGAGGGGGTGGGAACCGGGAAGGGAGGGAGAGGGCACCAACATCACGAGCGGAAAAATGGGTAGGGAGTGGGTGGGTTTTGGAAGAAGGCGACGGGGGAGGGAATGGTGGAATGAAGGGGCAGAGGTACAGCGGGGAATTGTGAGGAGTGGGTAGGAGGGTTTGGATCTAGGCAGGTGAAAAGCACGTGGAGGGAGGGAGAGATAGGGTAGGGAGAGGTAATGGAGAAGGGGTGAAGACTTCAAGGGAGCCCTCCCTTCTCCGGTCTCAATTATATCAGATGTTGAAGGAACCCCATTCTGAGGGTGTCTAGGGGACGGGGAGCGCGGTTCTCAGGGCGGAGGGGAGGAACGAACATGACGGGAGAGCCTTAAGCTGAATGCAAAGGGAGAGCAGGGTAAGGTCTTCCCACCCTCGATCTCTCCCTCTCAAAGGAACGCCACGAAAAACAACAGTTTTAAAAACAAGGGCCTTAGAAGGAACGAAGAGGCCCTAATAATGAGCGAGCGTGTTAAGGCTACGCGGTACCGGATTCTGCTTTGAAAGGTGGCTCAGCATGACTGAGGGTATAAAACCTGTATAATTTCGCTCACCGTGCTACTGAGCCTGACTATAGCCTTATTTAATTTAAATGAACTTTTTGAACGAGAAAAATGTTTTTCAAAAAATATTCATGATTAAGAGGGCAGCTAAAATACGTGATGGATCAACTAAGATCATTTCTGTCGGGTTTAATATAATACGCAAGTTACAGGGAGTATATATATATATATATATATATATATATATATATATATATGTATATATATATATATATATATTTAACAGCGGCATCGGAGTACCGAAATGAGGATGGGGGAGGAAGGTTTTCTTTATTGGAAGCAAATATAACGGCATGCGGCTCACCACAGGAAGTTCATGTTACGTAATTTAGAATGTTTATTGGGAATTGGCAATATACACCTTCAGTTTTTAAACTGTATGCGCCCCATCATCACCAGTTTAATTTTCCTGATTGCCTGCGTGGTACAGTCGACATTTGAAATTATGAGGAATGACATTTTAATTACCTCAAACACCCCTAAATACGCACTGACAGTAGTGTCGCAAAGCCTTGAAGAGGTCTCGAGAAAGATGCAAGTCGAGCGAGTGACAAGTGGTATTACAGGAGTAGTGCCGTGGACCACTTAAGCGAGCAAAAGTAATGAACGCGTCAAATGGCAGCAGCGTTTGTTTTGTTAACCCACCCCATGTTGACACGATCACCCCGTTCGTTTTTGCACCGAACCTCGCCACAGATTACCAAACAAACCTACGTGGCACCACCAATCATCTGCTACTATATTTTCCCGCGACTATTAGTTAATGTTGGTTCCAACTATTACACGCATTGAATTAAATACACGTAAATATGATCCCATTTTTATCATCATAATATTTTAAATTTTTCCGGTTTTATTCGTTAATTTCACATTGATAATGGGGATAAAAAATATGCTACGTACCTTGTAAGAGACCAAGTATAAAGAAAAGATAGATCGTCACTCACCTGAAAAAGAAGAAGACAAATATGACGTTAGAAATATTTGGAACACCTTAACATGAGCATTGGAGAAAATTGCCGAAAGAATGCATGGAAAGAGGTTAAACACAATAATATACTACCTTGATCAAAAAGTTCCCGGAATAACCACCGTGTGGCGCTCCCATCGTTCCGATTTGAGTTCTGTTTTTTTTGTTAAATTGGTACATCTGTTGTTGATATTCCCTTTAAATCTTAGTGTCATAACTTGACATTTGCAAAAGTTACGTAGCCAAGAGTACATCTATCTCTGTGTGTGTTGGCGATTTTTTACAATTTCAGAAATGGATTTAAATTTGCAACAACGAACTTGTATTAAATTTTGCGTAAAAAACGGATTTAGTGGCGCACGGACGTTGGAAATGTTGGAAAAGTGTTTCGGCAACGATTCTCTAAAAAAAACGGTCGTTTACCAGTGGCACGAGCGGTTCAGAAGTGGTCGTGAGTCAATCGAAGATGATGAACGCAGTGGCAGACCATCGACATCGAAAGTCGGTGAAAAAATTGATAAAGTAAAAGAAATGTTGGTCAATAACCGCAAATTAACCATCAGAGAAATAGCGGAGGACTTGAACATTGCCTATGGATCCGCCCAAGACATTGTGGTTAATGATTTGGGTTTCCGTCGTGTAGCAGCAAAGTTGGTGCCAAGAGACCTCAATTTCATGCAAAAAAGAGACCGTGTTGACGTCGCAAAAGACATGATTTGCGAGGCTGAATCCGATCCCACATTCATCAAAAGGATCATTACTGGAGACGAGACGTGGGTTTATGAGTACGACACGCAATCCAGACATCAGGCAAGTGAATGGCGTTCACCAAATGAGCCGAGACCAAAAAAACCACGTCGTTTTCAGTCAAAAAAGAAGGCAATGCTGACGGTTTTCATGGATTACAACGGTGTAGTGCATCATGAATTTTTGCCAGAAGGCCAGACAGTAAACAAAGAGTATTATTTGGGCGTTGTGAGACGTTTGCGTGAAGCAATTCGCCGAAAGAGACCAGAAATGTGGGCAGAAAACTCGTGGATTTTGCACCATGATAACGCACCGTCGCACAGTGCTATCATTATTCGTAATTTTTTGACGAAAAATGCAACAAATACCATCCAACAGCCACCGAATTCACCTGATTTGGCTCCCTGTGACTTCTTTCTGTTCAATCGAGTTAAAAAACCATTACGGGGAACGCGTTTTAGCAGCCGAGAGGAAGTAATGGAAAAATCGCAGGAAGCACTGATGGACATACCGAAAACCGAATATAAAAAATGTTTCGAGGATTGGATCAAGCGCTGGCATAAGTGTGTTGCAGTCGATGGGGATTACTTTGAAGGGGAAAATATAGATTTAGATGAATAAACTTGTATTTTTAATTTTGTGAATAAATTCCGGGAAATTTTTGATCAAGGTAGTATTTGATTGATCACACTTCTTCATACCAAACTGTTCCAGAAGGGGTTCAAATTTAGCTTTGCAGTTAAAATACAATCTTCTAAAACTTACTTTATTCATGAATACCGTTTGGATTGGATTTTTATTCAACGATAAAGATCACTCGGCTACCTTAGGGAGAAAATTAGCTTAATTAATCCTTGGCTTAATTTTAATGTACAAAATGCGATTTGCATTGAAAGCAAGGAAATAAAGATTAAAGAAAAGTTAGCAAATTGATCGCTTAAGATGTTGCCATCACCTTAAAGATTGTATGGAATACTTCGTTTTCAACGTGAAATGTTTTATGAGGGGTGATCGCGAATCATAACTGGGGAAAATGATTTTTTTAAAGTAAATCGACGTGTCTTACACTTATTTTGGCTCAATGGTAAAACACTTTGCAAAATTTGGATTTTTTAAGAAGGACACAAACTTTTTAAACAAAACAAACGGAAACGAAAATTTTTATTTTTTCATTCAAAACCATTTTGACGAACTTGACCGCATTTATTTTTCCCAGTTCCTTTTCCAAGACCAGTAACATTACAGCGTAGCTACGCGGCAGATGAGCCATCTCGCTGGAAATCACCCTCTTCTTTATATTTAGACAGTTTTCTTCATTCAGCTCTACGTGAAATTGACAAAATTGATTCACCCTTCATCCACCCGCAAGGCATAAAGGTACTCCAATGGCAGTCTCTGACAGGAGGGCACATGTAATATGTTAGTTTAAAATATCGCGTACAATTTGAAATGTTGATTTTAAGACAGTTCACCAGTTAACAGCACGATAAGGCCATACCTATTTCCAAAAAAATATAGGAATACTCATTGCTATCTTTTTAAAGAAACTTCTCCAAGTGCCATGAATAAGATGGCTGAACAGGCAATGGACTAAAAATGAGAAATTATCTAACAGCACTCAGCCCTTTGATGATTATTAATAAAATTTTTATTTATTCAAACTCATTAGATAAATACGATATTAGAGCTATTAAAGTTAAAGCCAGCCTCTATTATTAATAAGTAAAAAATAAATAATATAAAATTTGGTGGACAAGCTAACAAAAATTTAGGATTTATTAGAAGAGTATTGGGTGACTGCAATGAAATGGTCAAAGAAAAATGTTATCTTCTGCTAGTTAGACCTCATTTAGAATATATTGATAGTGTATGGGAACCTCACGAAGTTGGATTGATTGCCAAATTGAATCGTTTCAAGCGTAGAGGATCCAGGCTGGGAATCACTCACGGAGCGAAGGTTAAATTCCAGATGAAATCTCTTGTATAAATTGAAAGGACGTCCCTTTAGCAGTGGTGCTGAAAATGTATTATTACTCCCATCGTACTACGATAGGATAGATCATGCCAATAAAATTAGGGAGATTAAGTGTAGTGCAGACAGATTTTAAATGCCATTACTTTTCACGAACAACAAGGGATCAGAATAACGTTTTCCGACCGCGGTAGGGTCATATTCGGATCAAAATTAGCCTGTTGTGTATTCAACCCCTGCCACACACCCTAGCTGGGCTTGCGGGGAAATAAAATATCTGTTTATTTAAAGAGTTGATTTTCGCCTGGTGAGAAATTTTCGCCGATTACTTATTGTCTTTCACTGTAGACACTATCATAGATTAAATCATAAAAAACATTACCATATGACTATCAAAAGTCATTGTGTATTATTATTATTGTTTTTATTAAAATTTACATGTGAAGATAGACAGTGTCAGGTGGCACACGATTCCCAAGTAATCACAAAAAATAATAGATAAAATCAGTCAGTAAAACAAAAGTGCACTTACAGAAAACTTCAAAACACAAATCTATTTCACAAAACAAGAAAATCCCCATCTCATTTACATCAATCAATCAGCAAGGAAAAAAAAGATGAAATAAAAAAAATGAGAATACATTTAACTGTTACAAATAATTTTACACCACACATCAATCAAATTACTATATAAATTCCTTACATCTTTTCTTAAAAGTATGCAATCTGTTGGGAAAGGGCTCGAATAGTTTTGCAGGTAAGGTGTTCCGATCAACTATTGTTTTATTTAGAAAAGAAAATGTTTTAAATTGTTTTTGTGCCCGGCATTTTATCTTGAATTTGTGGTCATTTTTTTCTATAAAATTCAGGTCATATGGAATTGGTTTGATTAGGTAATTTTAAAAACGCAACCACTCACATTTCTCAGGGAATTACACTAAATTACAGTGCAACTGGAATGCATAGGTGGCACATAATACATAGTAGGCTGTAATAGTAAAAACAATAATAATTATCGATCCACACAACCATCTATCTACTTTCGCTTTGACTCGTGAGTCATCATGCAGAAGTTGACGGACTCTTGCTTGGGAGAAGACACTTATTAGAGGGAAGCTTTGCACAACGCATTCCACAGATTGACATTACCCGCTGGAAAATTTAATCAGCTGTTACCAAACTCGCTCCTATTGGGGAGGGAGAAGAATTTCTCATTCCCCACATCGCTTTCAATTATCCAATAGCTTCGTCAAGCTCTACTCTCCCTGCTGTAGCTTCCGTCGCAAATCGATCAATTAGCTTCAAAGTGATGTAGCCGTCCAATATTTTCTCCTTCCACGAAACACATGCCGAGCAATTTCAGACATAATGGAAAACAGCCTCGGGATTACATCCTTTCACCTTGAACATCGCGGATAGTTCATGTATGTCGATTCAACCGGCCACAGAGAAGATATTAAATAACTTAGATGCTTTCACTAACCGTGCTACATTCGCTACGATTTTCTAAAATATTAACGCTATATTTAAACGATTTGGCGTAAAATGTATAATAAAAACGACAAAGGCAGAGTGAATATCGAAGATGCGGAAGAAAAATCAATCTGTGAATGAAATATTGCCTTCTCTGTGGGAAATACGCTTTGGTCAAGTACGAACATAGCAAAGGATAAAATTAATATTCTCTAGTGTATTTCAAATGAAACTAATCACAACTACAACACTTTATTGCCAAACTATGAAAATATCCTATAGTACATCGACGCTCACTTTCTATTTCATACGGGCAAAGATTCCTCAAATAAGCTGTGGCTGTGTTACGTGATCATTTTAGTAAGTAAAATCGAAGAACAATATGTCTTTGTATATTACGGCAATCAAAACCAAACGCTTAAAGATAACAACTTCAATTTAGCGCTAGGAAACAGATGCAAAACTAATAACAATATTCAGTCAATAAATATTTAGCGGCTTTGATCATTGCGACATAATACCTGTATTAATACCTGTTTGCCTTAAAATATGAATTAATTTATTATAAATGTCAAATGTTTATAGTATATTCGCGAAACATGACTCCTGAGGGTGTTTTGAATGGTTTTATATACAAGCCAACGAAATCTACCTAAATTTTAAGTTTATTAATATTTAACACTGTTCAATACTCAATCATTTTCGAAAGTTTTTACGATGAAAATGCCTAATCAAATATAACCATAACGCAATGGAGGTGGTAAGTCAATGGCCTAAGCTATCAAGAAATAATCAACGCCTCAATCAATTCACACGTATGATGCGTATTTATCTGCCGAAACACAATCAAGTAAACTTCCAATGACTGTTTTGAAAATTAATAAAACATCTTTCGCTTGTCGAACAGACGGGGTTGCCAAGTATTTGTTCTCCACGGCATGGAAAAATTTTTGAATGAAAGACTTTTAATCAGGATGGAGACAAGTTAAGCAACAAAAAAATAGCCTTTACTCGTACGTATCAGTAATGCAAAGTGATAACCGAAACGAAATACGAACTCTTGATTGGAATTTTAAAACAGCCATCAAACATAATTACGCACACGTATCTCTGAGTAATTCAACGGGTTAACTGAAGGATAGATAGAGCCGAACAGATGTAAAAACCAGAAAACGACAACTTCAATAACTATCATGGGAGTTGCTTTGGGTAACAGAGGGTGCCGATTCCAAAACGTTCGGTGAACCAGACGCCGCAGCCTCAACGAAATTTGTGCTCATACATAAATTGTAAAACAATTCCCAAGTCCCTTGCCCTCATCCCCCCGCGCCCTCAGATGCGGCCTCGTAAACGTCGGCTGGGAGCATAAACAAAGAAAAAACATATACTAAAGAGCGTTCCAAGAATCCCTCAGAATGACACAAATTATTCGGCTCGCCGGTTTCTTTAAACAAATCCACGACTCCGCTTATTTAAAGATACGTAAGCCTCTCTCTCTGTGTCTCTTTCATACACACACACCCGCGCGCGCAATCCTCCCCGTACTCCCGGAAAACCCACCCTCCCTCCGCCTGCCCCACCCGTTCGCAAAACCCAGCCATATCCCAACATAACCCTACTCACCCCACTTTGCTATCAACGACCTTCCCTTCCCATGTCTCCCCGAGGGTGTTCTGAAGTTAGGATCATCTTCTGATTAGGCAGATGGAGGGAGGGGCTGGAGAGAGAGAGCGGAGGAGGAGGGGATGGGAACGGGTAGGGTGAGGATAAGGGGACGGAAAGGAGGCCAGGGAGAGGGTGGCGTACGAGGGTTTGGGTCCATGGGGTGGGAGGGAGGGAAGGGGGTGGGTGGAGGGAAGTCGTGGATGGGATTTTTTGGTCCTGGGGCACGGGGG
The DNA here is from genome assembly GCF_022747635.1 of Hetaerina americana. Classification (NCBI taxonomy): domain Eukaryota; kingdom Metazoa; phylum Arthropoda; class Insecta; order Odonata; family Calopterygidae; genus Hetaerina; species Hetaerina americana. The sequence continues at coordinate 14,497,195 of NW_027287316.1, forward strand.
CGGGGCCTGGGGAGGCTTCTTGCGGGTAGGCGGAGGAAGTTTTGGAACAGGATGGAAGGGAGGGATGAGGAGGGGAAGGCAAAATTAGATAATGAGGAGCAGAATATAGAATGGACGGGGGAAAGTTTGAAGGCGCGGAACACGGGGGGAGGTGGGGGGGGGTTGGTGAGGGGGTGTGCATAGGAAATAACTGGGTGCGGGTGGGACGGTGGGGTGGCGTAGCGCGGCGGAGGTGGGGAAGAGAATAAGCCTAGGGAGTGCGGGGCAAAGGGGGGACGGAGGAGGAAAAGGGGAATTGGAGAGGGGAGTGGAAGGGAGAGGCTGGGAACCGCCTGAGAGATAAAAGATCCAGAAAATGGGAAGAAAAGATTCTTGGGAGGAGGAGGAGTTGGGGGGCGGGGTTGGAGAGAAAAAGTAACGACCTGTAATCCCATGGGCTGGACGAAGAGGATAGAAAGGGAAGAGGGGGAAGGAAGGATTGTTTGGGCAAAAATGAGGCAGAACTACGCTCCACTCATTTGGGGGAAAACATTGTATTCATTTAAAAAAAATGGAGGGGATACGGTGTTAGGACACGGCTGTGGTTATTTTATTTGGGATGGTGATTTTTAATGTACTTTTTACTTAAATATTTGTCAGCAATGATTTTCTTTCTACTGGACTCTCTGAGTAAGTACTATCCATTCGCATTGCTAAATTAGTGCGCTAATATTTGAGTACGAGTTTTATGGAGATATTCTCAAACTAAAACTTGACCAAGATAATAGAAAGTATAGGACAAGTTATTTCAGCCCACGGTTTCCAATATATTAGTCTTAAACTTAAAGAATACCACCTTAATTTAAAGTAACGCGTTTAATCATTCATAGTATGCTTTTTATTATCTTGAGAATAATGAATAACCTAAGGTTAATTAGGAATACGAATTTGGATTTGATGGTTTTTCCTTTTTTATTGATTAATAAACCATATTCTTAAAACAAATTCCTAGATTTTCCTTTTTATAATTTCATTAAGATTATAAAATGATTGAATCCTCATTCAGCAACAATATAAAATCCAAATTTGCTCACATTGTTTATCAGTCGTAATTATCCAAATCCAGCAGCTTAAAAATTATTGCAAATATTGAAAATAAATTTTGAATTACTTAAGTCCATCTCTAGTGTAACCTGTTTTTAAAGCAGAGCCATATGAGAGATTTTTACGGCCATATAAAAGCCAATTTCGGCCTGTAAAATATCACAATGAAAGGAATAATAATAAATTATATTTCACCAAATATTTATCTTTCGACTGAAGCTACTTAAAATAGACATTATAATATAAAAATATGGAGGCCGAAAAGAAACAGAATACATTTACCAAAAGTTCATGATTATATATTTGCCAATTTTACGATTAAAATATATTTTATTATTATTTTTATATAAATTTTGATAACTACTACTATTTTTCATGATAGTCCAATACCATAATAGTAATAACAGGGTTTAAAAACTTCCCATAATGGCTTCACTGAAAAGTAGTAAACCCTCATGGCCTAATTCTAAATTCACGAAGAATATCAAAACTGCGCGATCTTATTTTGCAGTTTGCCGCACGTCAAAGTCATTAACTTCACTTCCTGGTTTAGATCATTTAGAAAAATCATACTAACACTTCGGATTCTACTCTACGTCGAATGGAGTAGTGTATTGAAATCTTGAACCAGCAAAATTATCATAGCCAAACGTAATCAAGCTGACTAACGGAGGAGCTCTTTTTGTCTCTTGAATAAGAATGTGCAAAAACTAGGGATAAGGACATATAGTTACGAAACGTGATGTAGTAAAAAAAGACAATTTTCGACAAGGAGACGCAGTATTTGAGGAACCGCGGCCAGAGGAGGGAGTCGCAAGAGGACGGGCGGCCATTTCGCAACCAATGGGGTGTGGGGACATTATGGGCCGAGGAGGAGAGGAGGGCCGGAATTACAATGATGAAAGCCCGACGGAATTATTCAAGGGCAGCCGGATATTGATGGGGTCGATCCCACGTCTCAGCGGGGGCGGATTTGCGAAGGCCCCCCTTGGGACCCCTGAACGTTCGGCTGCGTGTGCTTGACTGGCTCGCTTTTCCGGTGAATGGAGGAACGCAGCGTGAGAATTATCGGGAAAGGTGTCGAAATCATTTAATCCCTTACTAAATATTAAGGAATGAATGATAATATTGAGAAACTTTCTCTTGGAGATTGAGAAACGTTACTGATCATGTTTTATTTATCCGTAATGCTGACTTTCGACTCTTGATTCTACGGATTTATCTCCTGTTTGAGAATGAAAGTAGTCATCACGGTGACCGATAAAAAACCTAAAAATATCTACTTCTTTCGCGGCTTGAATGAGACCTTTAATGCCCCATGAGGAAAGCGTACCAAATCAAGGAAAAGACCAAGCAGTAATGCAAGCTTTCGTACTTTTCTCTTAAGTAGCACGCTTGAACTTGAAACACATGAGATGGGGTTTACTTTGTTTCAGTTGTGAAATTTTAAGGTTTGGGAATAATACAGTACGTAAGTGGGAATAATACAGTAATATAAGGGGGTACAGTAAATGACGCGCGGATAGAAGGTAGAAACATATATTTCAATTAATATTATTAAAAGGAGTTTCACTAACGTAGAGCGTAGTCATTGTTAGAAACAATAAATAAAAATAAGGCTTAGTTAAATAAAACATGCGCAAGACTATAGATTATGTTATATTTGGTTAAAGTGTACAAAGCATATATCATTAAGACTGAATAATGTCGGAGAGAGAAAGTTAACAGAGAAAGCAGATAAACCAATGATATGAAAGAAGTACACCAATATTACAAAACTAAAATTCGCAAAAGTAAATGATACAAAAGAAAACTTATAATATTGAGCAAGCCGTATAAGTTTGCCAAATTTTCAAACAACTTTTGATGACCGAATCTAAAGATGAAATGGTGGGACAAAATTATTAAGAATTCAAACCCTTGAGAAACAAGCACAATACTTCGTGAATTATGTAAATTAATTTCCAATCTCAATATATACTATTATTTATAAAATGTATATTTATTACTTATTCATATTTATTGATCCATTTTATTCTTCCATTACGAAGTCAGTATTTTTTCCATTATTTCCGTCGATATAGAATCCAATCTATGTAGAAGATCTAATCAAGAATTTACGTCGATATATTAGCCCAAAGGTAAACTGCTGCTTATTGCTGAATCACCTAGAAAAATTAATAATATGTTGAATACAGCTAATCGTTCGATCCTATGCGCAGTAGAAATAGATTAGGGTATTTATTATAGTATATTTTAAATATGGATACATCAACGATGCAAGCAAGACTATATGCAATAGATAGATAGATAAAGAGTAGTTTAAATAAATAAAATATGATGATAAATACTCTAACTGTTTATGGATAGTAATATTTGAAAAAGGTATTCAATTTGACAGTGAAAACCGAGTGGGCATATGGGATTTTATTATCAGTGAATAAACCCGAAAAATGTTTCCATTTATGTCAGACATTTTCAATTGCTCCGTTGTACTCTTGAATTTCTTATCAGAAGAATATGAACAGCGTTTCGGAATTGCACAACACAACAGTGTATGCATAAAAGTTTTCCGGTAAACAAACAACATTTAATTATAATATACTATTGCCAAGCGGTTTCTTTTCCGACTATACGTATACCGTATGAAAAATTAAGGCTAACGTATTACAGAAATTGCAAAATGAAATGAGATACAGTTTTAAAATTTATCTTGAATGACAAATTAATGCTTTAGTTAGGCACGACGAATTTTGAGCTGAAATTAATCCTGGATGGTAAGAACCCATTTAATGGAAGCCGGTTTTATGCCATACCGTAATTGGTTGACGGATAGATGGATGGTTGGGCAAACTGAGGGTAAATTCTCCAAATATCCATGAATCAGTTTTTTATACAAATGCAGATGGTTTTTGACATTTTTAAATTTGCCCCTAAATTTTATAACAGTACTTTTATTTATGACAATGAAAGTAATCGTGTTGGAGGTTCTTTCTTAGGTGGAGTACAGATCATGTTGCATTCAAATATACGAGTAATATAAGAGAAGCGTTAGATCATGTTTCAGAAATTTTGAATTATTTTTGTGAATGGAGAAAGTTCCTATCAATTCAGAAAAAATATTTTAAGGCAAACATAGAGTCACAGGCTTGTACTTGTAAAAACCTTCCATTGTGGAACGGAGAACGAAAAGTTTTAATTTACATTCAACATTTTTATTTTTACGAGAACCTGAAGATGACACATTGTGTTGAAACCTAGATCGTTAAAATGAAAAAAAAACTGAGCGGAAATCACAAAGGGTTTATTTTTCCTTCTATTAGTTGAATACGATAAAGGCATGAAGCAAACGTTTCTAAAATTCAACAAGATAAATTAACAAAAAGAACGAAGAAAAATTATAAAAATGTTTCCCCTTTAAAGTTCTCCAATTATAAATAAAGGCATATAAGGGTCAGCCCGAACATTCAGATGAGATATAGTACGTTTGGCATATCCTGGGATTCATAATCTAGCGTTTTCCTGTTTATTGCTTAAATTTCCAAACTGACACGTATTAGGAATTTGACATGACAAAATGACAAAACCCTCAGGCAGAATAAATGAAAGCCAATCAAAAATCAAAATCGTGATTTAAATTATGGACCACAATGCCCTGGGTCATTTATTATCCCAGAATACTTTGTCAGGAAAAATGCATGCAAAAATGAAATTCGTTATCTGTTGATTTTAACCTTTAAGGGCAGGCCAGTAAGTAAAGTGAGCTTCATCCGAAAAGCTAAAATATTTAAACTGCATTAAAATACAGGAGGTGAATATTTAACATCCTGCGGGCATTAATCAGAACCGCGAAAAGAACATATCTCTTGCACAAATAGATAGATTCTTATGCCTATCAAATACTTCTATCTCTAATATAAAAAAATGTTCCCTTCCGCATTCAATGAGCTGTGGACTAATGAAGAAAGGGGCAACAGTAAATGCCTCAGCAACTGGAAACTCAACTTTTCCCAACTCTCTTTCGTCACGTTAAGAACAAGAGAAGATTTTTCTGGGGCCCATCGCCGGGGTTAGCGCGAAAAAGGGCTAGGGGTGGTCGAGATGGATACTCCCTCCTTCCTCGCCAATCCCCACAACCACCCAGCCCGTCACCCCTTTTGTCTCACGGGATTGGGGCGCCCGGGCCCTTCCTCCCCCCACCCTTCATCCCCATTTCGGAGACTAAGCCGGAAAGAGACGTGTTGTCCGCTTGTGACTCAGTTCGCCCCGTGAGCGGGAGCCCCGGAGGTGGGGTTTGGATGGAGGAGGTGGAAGTGGATTAAATGCGGTTTTGGTGACGGAGACGCCTTCGGGTTTGCCGGGGTGGTGATGTTTCATTTCAGTGAAGGGCGGAGTGGTGGAAGGGCATGCCCGGCGATTCGATTCCTCTCTCCTCCCCCCACCGCCAACCCCTCGCCGCACCCTTCCTCGCGCGGGAGAGAGAGAGAGAGAAAGGCTGAAAGGGAAACACGCGGGAGTAGAGGGAGGGATATTGAGGACCCGACAGGAGGAAGAAGAGGGGTCGAAGGACGGGGATAGTGGACACCGGGAGAGGTCGTTGGACAAAAGTGAGGTGGGACGGATCGGACGGCCTGGGGGAGGGAATACGGGAAGGGATGGAGGGGTCGTGTCCGCGAGAAGGCGGGAGAAAAAGGACCTGGAAACTTGCTACTTCCCCATTTCTCATCTCCTTCCCCGCTCCTCGGACCCCCTTTCCTGTCCCGTCCGCCGCTATTCCCCTTCCCCCTCGGGGCCACCGGTCGCGATTGGCCGAGCGGTCATGAAGGAGATTTGGTGCGGGATGGGATTGGCGGGGTGGGGTAGGAGTGGGAGGGTGGGAGCGGGGATTTGAGGCGTATCACCCCAAATTGAACGTTACATTTTGAATTAGGGACTACTCGACCTCGTCCGCTCACTTTGTGCCAGGAAGAGTGGTGAGCGGTGGAGGGTCCAATTTTTGGGGAGGGAAAAACCCGTGGGCCCGAGACCCGTGCAATTGATAATTGAGGGTGATGATGAACTCCGGAAGTTTTAATTGGAACGGGAACTGACTCTATTAGTTGTTAAGGGCGAATTATGCACTGGCCAATGCTGTTGCCTATCGTAAAAACATACTATTCTTCGAGATAGTGCTCTGAACTATCTAAAAGCGTTTCATGGATTTTCGAAATCTGTGATGAATCCGATTAGAAAGGCAAGATTACATGCAAGACCCCAGTGAATGTATATTCATGAACTGGCGGAATGCTAATGGCTTACCAGTGATTGCAACTCTCCGCTACCTTGTTAGGAAATTTCGCATTAATAGATTCACTGTCTTACAAACCGATTCGCCAAATTCCCTTTTCCTAGAAAAATTCGCATACAGCTGTAGAGAACAGCACACAAAAACATTTAACTATCGTACGTGGGGGACTTTGTAATCCCTGATTAAGGTTCTGAATTTCATGATCAACAATCAGGGCTCCGTGAAGGTTTGTACTTTATCTTCCCCGGTGTATATGCTTATATATCTGGCCATATCAATGGTGCCGTTTTATAGGCCGCGAAATATAAGATTATATTTGCAGCGAGGACTGAGAAAACTGAATGCAGACAATAATCAGTTAAAGATCGTTTCTTGGGTTAACGAAAATTAAACAAGTTATTATATCGTGATGTGTTGGCAAAAATATGAAGCGCAAAAATTCGCATTTTACCCCCATATTTCTGTCAGTAAATTTGAGGAGAATCAGAGTATTGTATTTTAGCAATTTAATGGTTTCACAATGACTAACATTTAATCACAAATTTTCAATACCATATTTATTTTTTTCAATAACACAATATAAAATTTACATTTTAATATTATTCATTAAGTGATAGAACTTCTCTTTTACATATTAGTAATACGCGCATGCCGAGGAGCAGTTGCGTATGCCTTGCATAACAACATATATTCCGGATTATTATTATTAGGTAATCTACCGGTTAAGGTCGGTTTTTGGATGGACGAATAAAATAATTTGTGACTCCTAGCAAAACACAATATCCTACTCTACATCAGGTCCCTCTTCAGCTCTGGATACTTTCTTCCTCCTATCATCCCGTCCAACATCCCTATCCTGTTCCTTACCTTTCCTCGTTTGCCTAACATTCTCCCCTCAATTACAGTCTTCAATATCCCAATGCCGGTCAATACCCCCTTCATCCACTTTTCCTGCCTCCATTATTCCGGATATTATATTAATATTGAAAAAAGAAACGTTCATTGGTGTTAATGCATTCAATTTAACTTTAAAATAGCGAATACATCAAATAATAAATAAAAGGAAAGCAACAATTTCTGGAAATATATGGGAAACAAAAACCTTTCAGCGAAATGAAAAAAGAATCATGTATACGTCAATATGGGAGGCTAAAAAAGTTAGTTACAAAAATTGCAAACTGAAGGGAACCGAAAAGAATTAACGGTACAAACATTTTACTGACATATAGCAATGATAAAATAACGTTCCAATATTTTAATTTACGATATATTACACGATTTCATTCGATTATTCAGAGCTATAGTCAATGAAAGCCATAGTATACAATCTTGTAGCTATTCAATACCTACGGGTGCTTAGGGTGGCGAGATAAACCTTCTAAATTTCAAATAACTAGATTAATATTTTAGCTATTACTAGATAGACTCTATTTATTCATAACTAGACTCTAGATAGTTATTCACTATAGATATAGCCTTCATTATTGCCAACTAGTCACATGCATTTTCAATTGATAGTTAAAATGTATCGGGTTTGGATGGATAGACATAATGTTTACTCAATTGAAAGACTATCTGCAGATTTATGTCTGTTGAATTATAGAAAATAACTCCCTGGGAATATTTTAACACGTTTTATTAATTTTATACATGTTAAATTATGTATCGAAGATGATATGTTGACCGAATTGTTATAAAAGCTGTTGAGTATGAGCGTGGCAATATTGAAATTCATATTAATTACTGCAAATTTTCATCTCCTACATGCGATTCAAAAGTCGATGAACCTTTGTCAAAGAACTTCTTAGTTCAAGGCGCATCCACAGGAAGTACTCCGAAGATTGAAACTCGGCCGAGGCGAGGAGATACGAAAAGAAAAGATTGAGGTGACGCAAGGGTCACCACTCCCACTTACCTTTCTCTTAATTCCAGCGTTGAAGTCACTTTCTTGAAACAAATTTTTCGGCTCGTGGCCACCTATGACGGATCGAAGACAATAGCTCATCTTAAGGACAAGGAGGTGGTCGACTGAAAGCCTTTTAATCGAAGTGGAGGCCGAGAACTGATGTTGCCTATGCTACGAATTGTGGAAAATAAGAAAGAGGAGGATGAACAAAGAGAGAACGCTATAATGTTAGGGATTGGCTCATGGCGTGATACTTAATCACGAAGAGTGGCTCAGAAGCGGGGCAGGATTTGGGTTAAGTGATGCCCTTCTTGATTAGGAGTTAGCTCAAAGGCGCGAGCTAAGATAATGGAAACGAGAAATCTTACTCCGGAAATCGAGCCATTAATTCAGTTGGTGATGGAAGGGCTTAGATGTTTTAACAAGAATTTTTCGAATGGTATTACTTGTTTTGAGAGAGGAATGAAAAGCTTATGATCAATTAGAAGACTGGAAATACAATTTATTTGAAAATGAAGAGATTTGAATCAAATTTATAAGGTGATCACCGTGATTACAGCCATAAAGTGGCCAATATCATTATTTTATGCATGCCATGTACACGTTGATGCCAAATTATTAGCTAATTAGCTAACCCCAGTCATGTGGCACAAACTGATGCTCATAAACTACTATTTATAATGATCAGTTTGAAGTGTGCTAGTCGTTATCATTTTGCATACTCCTAAAATTTGTTTTTATTTAAACAATGTATCTGACTATGGCAAGGACGCAGAAATAAAGATTTTTGTGACTGTTGAAGGTCGCAATTTTTCCCCAGGAAGAGTAAATTTTGAGGAAGAGAGAGACGTTCCAAAAACAATGCAGTTAAAACGTTACACAATTATTAGTAAACAACCCAACAACGAAACCGCCATTATCCTGGAAAGATTAACATGGAGTGCGTACTCAAATGTAAAAAAAACACGCCTACGTGGAACTTGTGTTCAAACGAAATTCGTAGGTGAAGTGAACATGCTTCAAATTTTAATGGTTTCCACAGACGTAGTACCAGCGGCCAAACAATGATATCCGCCCCACATTTGCATGAAGTATTACGCTAGGAATAAAGCCATAAATTAAATTTTTGAACATGTAATTCACCAATAAATATATTTAAAATCACTCTTCATTGATCACAGTTTGCTTTATTTCAAATGTGTTTGTATACGCATTTTTATTGATTGACAGCTCTAAGAATTAAAATAAGAGTTGGGAAGCATCGAAGAAAAGAACCCATGGAACTAAGATTGGGCGCAGCAGCGATGAAGATAAATTGAGGCATGAAGTAACTAATGAATTAATTCTTCAAAGATGAAGTAAACGTAATAGCCAATGATAGTACAGTCAATAGATGGAAGACATATGAGGCACATATTTCACTTAAGTCCAAAAGGAAGGCTACAACAAATTCACAAGATAAAAATTATTGATATAATAATCAGAGATGGGTGTGAAGGATAGAACTGAGTGAAATGAAAGCACTGAGTTTTGGATATATTTTGAAAAATCATGTTCAAAGTACGGACTCAAGACGGTGAAAGTTACAACAGGGCTTATGTTGGCAAATTTTCTGAAGGAAACTACATATTTAATGAGTGTGTGGGATCGTGCTTTTTTCTAAAAAAACAGCAAACGTATGGAAGGGACGAAAAAGCCTTCAATACACAGGCCAAATTGCAAATTCCATAATAATAATTATAAATCATAGAGCAATACTGAATTCCCTTTTTTTGGTTTAAAAAACGAAAGAGAAAAAAACCTTTCAAATTCATGTATATATAATGAACCTTTTAAAACTCTTAATTTCTATATTTCAGTGACTCTTAAATAAACCAGGTTGGAAACACAACGGAATTATTTAATAAATTAGCCAAGCAACAAAAGCTTTTAACATTTTAAATAAAACAGAAATTGAATCCAGAGCAAACAGATGTAAGGCAGGATCAGTAGCGAAAATGCAAATCCAGATATTGATAGTCACGTAGTTTTGGCCTGATTCGTCAAATAAACTCGGACCGCAACTGCGGCCATACCGGCGTATAAAACCTTCACTAATTGGACACGTTTGTTAAATTTATGACAATTGCACGTAAGAGACGTAACCAAGAGAAATATCCATTCGGATGGATTTTTTTTGTCTCCCGTACAAGTCGTGGGCATTTAAAATCATGTAATATTGAACATTGAAAAACCAACTATTCTTATTTACCAAATCGAGTTTGCTAAAACTCGGAATGTGGTTTAAGGGGACCTGAAATACTTTCCCTTTGGTTCGTTAAAGCCTCAGAAAGGCCCGGGCTCGATTCAATCGAAAAGTAAATGAAGGAGAACCTCCGATCAGCCAAAAGAACCGGATTTCCCTGTTTTGATTAAATGGGGAAGAGGTAACGAAATCCTTTCACGTGCGTGGAGCCCGTCTTTCGCCGGGGATTCCGGTTACGGAGTGGTGCGTGGGTGGAGGGAAGGGAGAGGAATAAAAAAAATAACAACTGGGACTCGAATCGGAATGCATCAGCCACCTCCTTTTTTTAGCGACCGGAGAGAAAAAGTGAGTGGAAAAAGAGATACAAAAAGAATTTTAAAAAAACAAGCGGAAAGAAATAGGCACAATTTATTTTGATCCCCACCCTCACAGGCTATAGAAGCCATCCGCACTCTCCCTCTCTGCTTCCCACCCCACCTACCCCCCCCTCGCCAACCTACCGATCGTTTCTCCTCGAGAAAACCGAGCCCTCCTCCCTTTTTCGCTCCACCACCAACGCCCTATCCTACACGCCTCCCGCTTCTCCATTCCTCCACTCCTCCCTCCGTCCCGTGTACAACATCCCCTTAAAAGACTGATCCGGGATGCGGGACACGTAGGGACCTCTCGAGGGCACATCTGCCGCCACCGCCGGAGACGCGGGAAAGCAGTATGCGTCGCCAGGGGGTGATGGGAGGGAGGGTGGCACAACAAAGGTTTTTTTTCCATTTTTTTGCGAGGATTTGTTATGGAAGGGATAGCAAAGAGGGGGAAGAAGGAGGGAAAGAGTGGGAGCGAGAGATGGGAATGGAATGGTGGCCAATCGCCCACATTCTTGTGGACGTGTGAGTACGTGTGTGTGTGTATGGCTAGGCGTGTGTACGAAACCACGAGTAAGCGTGCGGGGACAGGAGATAGTTAAGAGGGTATTAGCGAAAAGTCTCAAGGATTCGTGCCGCGGACAGGCAGATTGATTTCTTTTGCCTCGTGTTGCTGATCTCTCGCGGACTAAATTATGTGGATTCTCGGAAATTCACGCGAGAGGGCAAAAAAGTCTTAGCGAGGTGGTTCCACAAAGAAGGGAAGAAGGACCCCAAAAATATCCTTCCGCCCCGCAGTGTATTGGAAAATACTAAGATTAGTATTTATGCAGCAGAGCGCTAAAGACCTTCGGTACACCCCATGAATTTTCCTTCAATATTTGCCGTATTTTTTTACGTAATCTAATGCTACATTTTTTATCATTTCAAAAACTTTCCATATTTATTTTGTTGACTTGATCGCAGCTGGCTTTTCTTTGATTCATCAAGTCAACATTCATTTGACGCCAAGTTATTTAATTTCGTCAGTTTTTTCTCATATCATCTGATATTGATTTCGTAAAATTTTCCTGCTTCACTCAATACTAGCGGTTTGTATTTTATAAACTATTTAGAATAATTTTGAGCAAAACATAAACCTCATTTAAGGCACCGTGCGACTTGCAAAATTTAATGGCAAGTATAAAAGTGGAAGCAAGAAATGAGTGATTGGTGTATTAATAAGTAAATATAAATAATTATTTTCATTTAACTTAGAAATAATATCACGGAATTAAAATTGATAAAAAATATTGGATAATATATTCGCACGCGTCTGTTTAAACAAGAAAAATATTTTTTTAAAACCCCGAATGTATACGTTTGGTAATAATACTAAAAGAATGCATATTAATTTCAAGTTGCACATGATTATTTAACACATATTATAACTGTGTAAACAAGCTAGAAAATGTGTATTACTTAATTTATGATATTATGCTATAACTAGGATTAAAAGTTATGAACCCAGGCGAGGTGTCCGAGGCAAGTAATATCAGTTGTAATAAATAAAAATGTGAAGGTGCTAAGAGTTACGCGAAGTAAGCAGACTAAATCCAACTGAAGGACGGCGGATTTTTTGTTGCTATAACTGATACGCATAATTTTCTGAAAATGTACCAATAAGGAAAAAATTTACAAAATTGCGGACGTAGGTTACTTGCATTAACTTTCGTGTCAGCCAAATGTCGCATATGTATCGTAGAATGATTTCATAACTTGGAAATCAACTAACTCCGTAGCAAGAGATTTGGAATCTCTTTAGCAATACACGATAGAGTATCTAATGTATGTATGTATATATATATATATATATATATATATATATATATATATATATATGATCAGAACTATACGCATCAATCAACAATAACTCACAAATTTCGGTATTAACTCATAAATATGGGAGACACACCGAGTTGCTTAGTAATGTGGAACATACCAACCAATTAACATTTCAGATCCAATTTCCTTTACAGCTTTACTAAGCTCACTTCCCTTTGAATGGTTACGAGCGAACTCAATTCGTAGATAAACGAGAACTCCTAGCCAGAGTTGAGCGCAAAGGCAGTGCGGCCACGTCACTCTAGTTAGATTGTGTAAGATTCCAAAACGTGAAAGTAAAGAGCATTATGAGATTAATAAGAGAGATAGATGAGAGGGCGAGCGAAGTACTTCTAATTACATGAGAGCTATGGGAAAATTATAAGCCCTTTGACTTACAAATCATTGGCCCTCATATTCATTCTTGCACGTAAGTGTGGAAATAGAAATAAAAATGGGATAAACCCAGAGATCAAAGAGCGTCTGACGTCTCTTCTACTTATGATCTTACTTAGGAAGCAAATTTCTCGGAAAATAAGGTGTGTAGCTCCATGCAGTTCACGCAACCACATGTTTCATCAAGCTAATGCTCTACCCACAACTCTTCAATAGGAATTTCAGGTTAAACTTTCTCTAAAGAAGTGCATTTTGACATCATTTTCATTAATTAGTTGAGTGACGGTATTATAGATTATATTTAGTTAGTTTCAATTTTTACTCTATTCATATACCCCTTTTTATATTCTCAGTAAGTTATAAAAAAATATCATACACCAACATAAGTACGTTAAAGCCTCCAAAAGATGTTCGAAGCAGCTCTAGGTTTGTCTATCTCACACCACCGTCAAAACACAAACACGTATAGGTTCTTTAAAGCGTATATAGTGCTATCGAAAGGAAAGCAGATGGATGATTATATTAGGGGAATCTGGTGGCAGCCGGTGGGATTGCTTCACGTTAAATAATTCATGTAAATTGAGCGATGCAATAAGGAATAACGTTTCCTGCTTTAAATTAACATTGAATTTCAGATTAATTTGATGCCGAAGACCAATTATTATAACGTGTCTGCAAAATATTCGGAATGCACATATTTAAACCCAAGAAAAATTCTGAACTTGTAATTTTAATTCACATAAGTCTTATCAATCACTTTGACTGACGTTTATACTCTACGTCCCCCCACACTGCAAAGTGAATCAGTTAAAGCTTTTTCCTGCAGTGATAAGTTTAAAAAAAATTTAATCACAGTAATTTGTGATATGTCAAATTACTGTGATGGACAAACAGTAGTACTCTATACTACTGTTTCTTCCGAGGAAGAAGGAGCTGAATTCCGTCGAAATTATTAAGAAATAACGTGTGAGTGTTCTTTTTATGTGTTCTTATATTGTTTGTAGCTATATATATATATATATATATATATATATATATATATATATATATATATATATAGCTTAATTTTTAAGTTTTTATCGTGAAACCCCAAAGGATATTCCATTTACCTTCAAGGGCACCAATGACTCAGACGATTAAATCATATTTTTTAAAGCAGGAGACGAACAAGAGGGAAACATTTTGAGAAACAGGGGAGCGGAACCCTTGGTTTTAGAGAGGCAAGAACCGCTTCTGCGAAAATTTCCACTTTTGAAGAGACAGCAGTCGAAAGAGGGAGGAGGAAGCAAGTCCTTGGGACAGACGGTGGGGTTAATCGTAGCATGGAGAATGAGGACGAATGCGGCGTGGAGTGGAGAAGAACGATGATGGAGGGAGGAGGGTGAGGCAAATGACATGACGGCGGAGAGGGGCGGTGCACATAGGAATGGTGCGGAGGGTGGATGCGGTGCCTGCGTTAAGAGATGGGCGACGGATACCGAGAACACGTAACGGTAGATGGAGAGGCTCGGTAGGTGGGGGGTGAATTCGTCGAAAAGGGGTCACGAGTCATTCGCTAATGCTCTCTCCCGCGCTATTTAAAGGGGTTCCGCGTACGTGAAGGTTGCTGGGAGGTCGCGTCCCGGGACGGACGGGGATGCGCGTGAGATGAGTATAGTCAGCTTTTGAGGAGGATGGAATTTCAGCGACTTTTTTCGGAAGGCGGGTTAATAGATAGTGTGTGTGTATTAACATGTGTATAACGTATATAGTGTTTGTATTCATTTGTACATACATATATAATATAAGTATACACACACAGATATAAATATAAATATATATATATATATAATATATATAATATAAGTATACACACACAGATATAAATATAAATATATATATATATATATATATATATATATATATATATATATAGTACAATACACAGTAACACACAATATAGAAACACAAAAAAAGAAGAACACTCACACGTTATTTCTTGATATTTCGACGGAAACAATCCGTCTTCCTCTGAAGATATAGTATATATATATATATATATATATATATATATATATATATATACACACATGTGTGTGTGTCTCATCCACCATCTGATATTAATTTCGCAAACATTTTTTATCATTTAATTATGTGTGGCCACTTACATGCCCGGGAAAATTCTTAAATTATGGTATTTTTTATTTGCATCGTGGAATAAAGATTGTAATTATATTACTGTTGTCTCTAAATGTGTTACGCGACGTAAAGAACGCCTATTTTCAACAAGTCACCAAGTTATTTCTTAGCAATTTAAAGGAATAAAAAACCTGAACCGCAGCTGCAGTATACGAGAAGCTACAAGTGACAATAAAAAGGCAAATAAATAAGAGTTGCCCTCTGGCGCCCTCGAGAATTTCCAGGAAATTTATGCGAAAAGTGGTTTTTGCCTTGGGATACATATCAAATAAAGGCTGCTAATGAATAAGATAGCTCGAAGATAAAATTTCTTAGTTTTAAATATGCCGACAAATCTTTAAAAATACGGCATCTATGAGGAATTAAATTGCATAGATTAGTGAATTTTTGTAGATACCAATCTACCAAATAATAAGTTCCTGAAATAATTAAGTGATTTCTGCAATTTTCAGCAGCTCAGAAAATGTACGAGAAGCTATAAGTGGTAAAACTGACGAAGGCGGTAGTTTGTAACTTTTAATTTTTAAGAAAGTTAATTAACTAATTACCAATTGAATGCACACTATCATCATTTGATTTAAGTAGGGGTAGCGAATTTTTATAGAACATACTTCTAACTCTGAAAATGAATCTCTTTGTTTTGTTGGCTTAAATTATGGCGATTTTAATAATTTGTATTGATTTATGCTCGACTTAAAACGAGTACAGCTATAACTTGTGCCACACACTCTTAATTTTAACATTCGTTAACTGATCGGTCCCTTAGAGAAATCGGGAATTGGAAAATTACGCACTAGAATGAATGTTTACATGTGATATTTACG
This sequence comes from Hetaerina americana, assembly GCF_022747635.1. Lineage (NCBI taxonomy): Eukaryota > Metazoa > Arthropoda > Insecta > Odonata > Calopterygidae > Hetaerina > Hetaerina americana. Next base: position 14,513,336 of record NW_027287316.1, read on the forward strand.
TAATTTATTTTCTTTATAATTCGGTTATACAGTGAGGAAGGATATATCAATATAAACAGGCATAAATACCACTTGAGCAAAGATTGAATTCAATAGTTTGACTGATACATTTGGGTGGTCAATATTTTATCCATTCAATTATAATAGCAACATAGAGTTTTCAGACTGAGAACTACATATATTTTAGGATATGTTATACTAGTAACCCCCCAGAAAACTCAAAATAAGTGGACACAGGACTTATTGCACCCGAACATATTTGTAAACCACGATATAATCAATGGCACAACAGTAGTTATCGTGTAATAATGAGGCTTATTTCGGTTTCGTCCTTAGGTTTTTCAGTTACATTTAACGCATACCCAACAAAATATGAGGGTATATTTGTGATTGAGTGTTCATAAGGTATATATTCGTAAGATACATAATGGCTAAAAATGGATTTGGCTTGGATGACTTTGATTTGAAAATGGATGGACAAACATGGATTTGTTGCTTGCCCTGTGTCTGGATACAAATGATTTTAATGTCTTTTAATATTTACATTTTAATAATGAAATTGTATATGCAATGTCTTGAAATCAATTTGGACGGAGAAAAGTTTTTTCATTACGTACTTTTCCGATAAACATCTCATTTAAACAATTTACCGTAGATCAATAAAATGGAGTCAAGGAAATGCGATTGAATAAAGTTGAACGAAATGTTTGATGGAGGCGGAACAGCAAGTGAAGAGGAAAATAAGAGATAAGTAATTAGAAAATATTGCCCCCAGCATCCAACTTCTTGACCTCCAATGATGAATGAACGAATGAACTAGGTATTCCCTACTGCGAAGAAGTCTCGCGGAAGAATGTAAGATCGATGGTCCTAGGTTTCCTCCATGTTGGGGGCAATAAAAGTGGCCCCTATGGAGGTTTTCTGAAAGATGAAGCTGCCAGGGCTGAAACCTCCGAAACAGAACAAACCAAAGGGAAAGAGACGACCTTTAAAGGTGCGCCTCTCACCATTCTCTTCTTTGAAATATTCTCTCAGAAATCACCACGAACATCACCTGAGGGCGTGACGCCAATTTTAGGCTCAGCTCTTAAAATGTCTTATGGATTAACTACCATGCTCCTTGGGGTGGAAAATCGCCCTAAAATTTTGCGTGAGGCTATAATTTTAGATCTAGCTGGAAGGTGGGTGAGGAATATGGCCAAGGAATATTTCACACAGGTAGGAGCACTTCTATACGAGGGCGATTCGAAAAGTAAGGTCTCCAATTTTTTTCATGAAAAATCAAACTTATTCTCAACTTTGTGTACATTTTAGGAAAGGCTAATCATTTAGCTATTATATTACATAGTCGCCTTGACGATCACTCAATTTTTTCATCCTTGTAACCAGCTTTTTAATACCGGCATCGTACCATTCTCCTGCCACGTCACGAAGCTAACTGACGACTGTGTGTTGAATTTCTGTCCTCCGAGATGTTTTTATGAGCGGGAAACAAGTGGTAGTCGCTGGGGGCCACGTCCTGGCTGTAAGGAGGGTGGTCGATGATATCCCAGCCGAATTTATTGAGTAGGGTGGTCGTTTGATGTGACATACGTGGACGTGCATTTCCATGATGCAAACTCTCCTTTGGTGAGACACCATGTTACAACCGAGGACCTTCGACACAATATTCTGCGTGGAGAAGTAGCCACTCTCTTCATTAAGGTCTTCCTTCATCTCATGAAGGGTAACTCTCCGGTTATTTCGCACCATCTCGACAATTGGAGCCACCATTGATTCCGGCAAACTCGGCCGTCCCGACCGCTGCTCATCGTGGACGTTTTCCCGGCCATCAAAAAACTCCCTGCACCACTTCCGCACGTTTTTGATGTCCATACACATCTTACCGTACACTTCCACTAAATGGCGCTGAATTTATATCGGAGAAGCAGTTGGCTTCGCGATGCGGCGGGAGTAAGGTACGACGCCGGTATTAAAAATCAGCTTAATTGGATACAAAAAGTGACTGATCGTCAAGGTGACTATATAGAAAAATAGCAAAATGCTCAACCTTTTCAACGATGTACGCAAAGTTGACAATAAATTTTCTTCTTCACGAAAAAAATAGAAGATTCTACTTTTCGAATCGCCCCGTGTTGACTTCGGTTTGCTTCCCTTGGTTTAATAGAAAACGACTTATTTCTATTTCCGTTACGTTAAAAGAAGCCATTACCCCTTATTAGCTCAATATAATATTCTAATTATAAGCTGTAGCTGATAATTTTAAGTTAGGTCGTCAAAGAGATTAAGGCATGAAACAATTCTTATACCTATCACTACACGAATTGAATGAGCAAACAAGGCAGTCCCCATTGCAAAGAAGTCTCGCGGGGAATGCAATACCGACGGTCCATTGTTGTAAAATATTTTCTGGTTTGACATACTTTCCTGCTCCTAATCCTTTAAGCCCTACCCACGTAATCTCCTATTCACCATTCTCCTCTCATCGTGTAAATGTTTTCTCCTCTATCATAAGCTTGGATATCTGTGTACCGCTTAGCAATTAGGCCTCTTAATGGAGAAGAAAAAAACCCATGTATCCAGATATGCAATATAACGACGAGATCTTCTTATCTAACGATTAGCACTCGGAAACTACGCATTTTTGTTAAACAAATGTTGCGATGCTAAATGAATGTTGTTCGAAAATGAAGAATTGTTTAGAAATTGTTAGAAAGTTTAATCCTGAACAAATCGTCTCCATGAAATGATTTCGTATCTAATTTACAGAGTGGTCGTTACCTAAGGTCAGAAAAAGTACACGGTAATGTTTAGGTCATAAAAATCAATTACTTTTGTTAAGACACCCCTTGAAATAGAAACATAGTGTGAAAATTAATTTAAACCACGATCTCATAAGTTGAAGATTAACTGACTGTCTTCTTCCATATTTTCCTTTCCTCTCACACCTTTTTCTTCTTGCTTACTCTATGAATTACACATTATACGTGTTTTCTTTTTGCCTTACTCGTAAAAAACCTTCCTAAAATTTTCTCTTCCATTATCCTCCCTTACAATTCATTGCACCTAGGTGTGGTTCTTCAAATGATTCAATTTCTTTTCTTCGTGGTGTCCCATATGTCTTTTGCTCTTCTAAATATCTGTATACCTTCTTGTTTCTCATGTTCACCTGTCCATTGGATCTTGAGTGCACGTCTCCTTTATCCGACTCTGACCTGATTTTCCAAAAAACAGCATTTACTCTTAACGGCGTCCTTTTGGAGCATTGTAACATCCTCCACATCATGGACACCTCTTTTTACTACGGAAATTCTGTACTTAACGGCCATCGAGCGGCTCCCATTTCATCTTAAATTGCCTTTCAGCTCGAAAAAAGAATGTACAGGCTCTTACGAAGCTCTTAATTCTTCCCTGTTAGTCCGATGTCTACTTTGAGCTTCCTACGTACGCTATATTTATGATTTTCTTTTTGTTATCTCCAATTCACTACCTTAATAGCAACTAAAACACGATGATTTGCTTGAGCATAATTCAGGAAGAGCATCATGTTGATTCCTTAATCATTTCAGCTTTACTCCTTTGGAGTCCAACCGGTTTCCTTCTTAATACCTCTCATGGGCATTCATAGAGTTAGATTATAAGTAATTCAATCATCGCCTAATTATTTGACATGCTTAAACTTCTATTTTTTAATTATTTCACTTGTTCTTGCAGATATTTGAGTAAGTATTAATTTTTCTTTACCACCCATAGACAGTTTCTCGAGCCATGTGAAGGTTTTCCCTCACCACGCCACCAAATCAACCATATTCCAGGAATACCTTGTTAAATGCAATTGAGCCAATTAATAATTTCTACTAGTATTTTCAACGCAATTCTTTCGCAACAAAGTTCCAGATTTCTCACGGAATATAGTACTGTATTTCAGGTACGCTGCCTTCGATTCCTCCCAATATTTAGCAGGTATCAATTAACGTTAAAAATTTGGGCACTTTAGTTTGTTGTTTTATTGAAAATCATACTTGTTCTTTTTAAGTCCTCGAATATTAACTGCAGTTGCCATCCCCAATTACATCAAGCTGAAATGGTATTACCTTTGACTGTTTTTGTTTCCTGGTGGATTTGATTTGTTTCAGGGTCCTATATTTTATTTTCATGAATAAGCCACTCAATTTTGCCTACCCGAGAAAATGAATACAATGTGCTGCGAAACAATCTTGCACGGAAAATATCTTTGTGTCTGAATGCTTTCGTTATGCCTTTAAATATCATCCTGCTCAAACTTGAGTGAACTGTGGCCCACAGCATCGAATCAGTATTGAGAGTTCGACAGTTATTGAAAAAAATACCAAGTAAAGGTATGTTATATTACTGAAATCTCAATGAATTAAATATTCTCGAATGTTTCACCTATAACGCAAAGCAATTCCGGGCATTAGAGATCTGGTAAAACATATTTTACAATATTATTATCAATACTCACTTATAATATAAATAAATATATATATATATATATATATATATATATATATATATATATATATATATACATATATATATATATATATATATATATATATATATATATATATATATACATGTATATATAATAAATTCTCCCACAAACACGAAAAAAAACGAAATGACGAATATATATTTATTCATATTGATTTAGATATAAGAAAAAGGGATAAGAAAACAAATAAATGACGTGTTGTAATAAATATATATAAATATATGTTCCTATATAATAAATAATGTGTTCCTATCCCTATATCCATGTGCGTGTGTATATATATAATTATGATATTGATGTGTATACGGATAGGAACACATAAAAGACTATGTATTTTTATTGTTTATTTATGAAATAAAAAGTTTTACTTTAATGCTTCTTAACATATTGTAATTGTGTTCTGTTATATTTCACGAAATATATAGACCATGGATAAGAGTTCCTTTTATTGGTTATCTGTTATTATTATAAAGGTAACCTTAAATTCTTCTATAAGTGTACAAGGAGATAAACCTACGTCGTTTTAACGATCGTGTACCTAAATACCTTCCTTAACAGAAAAAAAGGTTCCCGGCAAAAAATTCGACCCTAACCAATCGTAAAATTATAATTAAAAAAAAGGATGGAAATGAATTAGTGAATAGTTCTAGAAGGCTACTATCAACTCGCTCCCGCAGCTCTCAAAACAGATAGAAATGCTGAAAACGTGTTCCATCAAGAGAGACAGATGGAAGAGAACTCAAAAGATGGGAAAGGACTGGAGAATGAACGAAGACTACAAGGCCTGCGTGCGTGAGCATCGGGAAAGACGAAGCGCCTCAGATCTGCTCCTTGGTGACTCGGCATCCGTCCCCAGTAGACAATGAAAAGTCACGCACCTCCCAACAGCCGCCTGCGCACCAAACCCCCCTATTCCACCCACACATCGACTATTTTTTCGTCCTCTTCGGCATCCAACCACTCGTTTCTCTTTCCTTCCGTTTTTTTACTCAAAGAAGGAACGAGAGAAAGAGAGAGAGAAACCGATCTCCTGTCTATCTCTTTCTTCCCCCTTCTATCTCAGACACACCCTTCTCCCTCTTTCCATCTGATCCACACCCCTCGACCACCATGCTCAAGATTCCGTCACCTTCTACCCCCCCCCTCTTCCGCCACCCCACCTGCCTCCCGCCTCGACGACGCGTTTTTTCCCCCAATCCCTCCGCTATCGGTGGTGGTGGTGTGGGGGATGCTTGGGGTTGGAATGAGGGGGGAGAAGAGAAGGAAGGCCGGGTTCGGAATGGAAGTAGGAGGGAAGAGGACGAGGAGAGCAAGGAAGTGGATGAGAGGGGGAGAAAGAGATTGAGAACAACGGTGGGAATTGATAGTGGATCTGTAGATGCGGGTTCTTGGGGAGGGGAGGAGAGGAATGGAGGGCAAAGTCCTGGGACGAGAGAAAGTGGGGGTTGCAGGAAGGGGATGGAATAAAGGGAGGGGCAACCCCCCCTTCCCCGTAGCTAAAGGTGTTGTGGGGGGCGGGGAGGGAGATTGGATGCTTGGGGGTGGAGTGGAGGACGAGGAGGAAAAAAAGAAAGAGTTGAGGCAAGTAGGTTGGAGAAGAAATCGAGGATAAGAGTGTTTGCTGGCCGTAGTGTGAGGTGTGATGGCACCCTTAGGGGCCTGACTCTTGTCACTTTTATAAGAGAGCTAAGGGAGCGGAGCGCTTCCCTCCAGCATTTTTTTTCCTCGAGTTTGGAAGGAAAATTACAAGGAGAATGGATTGGATTTGTGTATATATGCTTTCCCTTCGCGCGTGAACTACAAGACAAAAAGTAATACTAGGAAACGCTGGGAGGGATAATCCCTCTGACTGGGTTTTAAAAACTGCAATTTTCTTACTGAATTATGGAGTGGGTGGCGTAATGTACTTTTCCAGTATCGAATCACAGTATGTCGTACTTAGACTTAAGCTCGTATTCGGAACATCCATTGCTTGGTTGGGGTTCCATTTATTCTCAGAATAGATTGAATAAGAAAGTCATGCATTTTTTTATAATGGTTAATGGCTTAAGAAACATAAGGTAATCCAATACTTTTCCATTTCCAGGTCTCGGGTATATCTGAATACCCTGGATTTGCAGTGATATTATTGAATTAAATATGCAAATGTAGATGAATCTTTTATAATCAGCTAGTAAATTAAAAAGTGGATTCTGCAATAATTTAAATTGACAAAAAGATATTGCAAATATGATAACTCATATGCTACCATTTTTTAATTTAGATAAAAACAATAAAAATGTTTTAAAGCAGACATGCCAAAGGGTTATGTGATAATGGATATACTAACAAATTTGAATAAGTTTAGAATACTTATTATATCACAGAAAAGTAAAATATCGTGACAATGCTATGAATTTATTGGAATTCATTAACTTTAATGCGACATTAATTTTATTTAATGGTTTTTAATTCTAGGATAGAGAAATTCATTAAAGTCTGTTTTTGGTATTACCATAACCAATATACTAAAATATTATCCCAGAAATAAAAACAATGGAACCTTAATTGACCAGATTTTATTTTTTCATCAATGAAAAAGGGTTCGATGATTGAATTAAACCAGAGGCTAATTTAATCTTCCAAAATTCATATTATACAGATGAAAATTGACTTTTTATGGCCTTTGATAATAATTTTCCAAACGGCTTATTAAGGTTGTAAAACTCTGATTAAAGCTATGACAACATTACACTTTAAAATCGCATTAGTGAAGAGCTTCGATGCAAGTCCCACGTGAACGGGGCTGTTTACAGTCTTCATCGGTCCTACATTCTACGCTACGAGAGGGGACTCAACGGAAGAACCTAATTAACTCAAAAAGGAGCCCAAAATAATTCTCCGAATAGGGAAAGAGAGCCTACACGCATCCCTCGTACTAGATTCTATCCTTGAAGGAGCAAACCCCGAGATTGAATCTAAAAAGAGAGCAAGAGTACCTCCTCTCCCTTTTAAAGTCTTCCTGCTATATAAGTTACGTCAGATTAGCAAGGAAAATTTCTCTAACGACCTTAAATAAGCTCTTTCTCATTTCCCCTCATGCGATATTCACGCCTTCCTATTAATCCCCTGTACCCCTCCCCTTTCCCAATGCCTCCCTCTGGCCATCCCCCCCGAAATCCTGCCCTCACCCCCGCATCTCCCTTTTCCCTCAACCCCCCCCCCCCAATCCTCCCCCACTCTCCTCATTCCTTCAACTCCTTTCTCCTTTTAACCCCATTCAATGCCTCCCTTTCTTATTTAAATATGCCATATTCCACATTATTTCCCCCCTCCCCCGCCTACGTAATTTTTTTCCCTCCCTCCGCCTTCTGAGCCCACGCAACGGGGCTATTAGGCTTAAAAACTTCTTTCTCGGCTTGTGCACCTTCTCTTTCGATGGCGCCTTCATTTCCATCGCCTTGTTCTTCCCTCCTATCCTTTTTACCCTGTTTTACCTTTTTTCCTTGCTTTCCCGTCTCTGTTGTCCTTACCTCCGTCTTTCTTTTCTCACGCCTATCACATTCAAACCAAGGGTCGCGTCCGTGAAGTACGCTCGGTATCTTACCGCGACTCTTCTGTTCCCTACAGTTTCCCTACGGTACTACGTGAGGGTGTAATATGTTACCCCCATGCCACTCCCTTTCCCATCTTCCTAATGTTCCTCACTGAGGAGCATTAGTCACGCGAATCTAGCGTTCGACCTGTCGGAAACATCTTCTATCACTCCGCTGAATGTATACGGCCCGTCACCCATGGCGACGGAATGAAAGTATCTCATTACGTACGTGATTCCGGCACTTTATTAATGGATGAAAGCGACAAGCTCAGTTTTTGCGTCGCGGGACCGACCCCTGGGTCGGCTTAAATAGGGTTCAAAAGGATCTCCGAGCCCATGGAAGTGAAACTTCTTTTTTTCCCCCCTCCTCCCAGGAAAAGGGTGAGCGTTTCGAGTGTGAGCTCGGCCTTTTCAAATGGTTTAACACACGGGCGCTCCATTGGACGGCTCAGCATAATTAAATCACATTCTCCAGCACTGACCCGCGTCAAGTCGAACACGACCACGAGCTCCCGATGAGCCGAGCACGAATCCATCGAATCACAAATGAAATTCACGTCTCATGGTCACGAGTTTTCGTGATCGAATCACCACAATCGGCTGCGTAATAGCTGATGCTACAATCACTACCGGAAAATGCTGATTGGGATATCTTTTAGTCCGTTGAATTTTAGTTTCATTTCATTGAATTTTTTTCACCCCCATAAGCCTTAAAATCATCCCTGACGAGCATGATGATGAGACCAAATGACTCCACTGTGTTTAAGCGATAAAATTTCCCCACGCTTTAAGCAAATAATTCGTCTTGTTTACTATCTAAAATTAAATCGTACCCGGCTTTACTTCGGAGAATCCAGACTCGGAGAATTTTCGGAGAATCCAGCTCACGACTCCCCAGTACTCCGCTTTCAAAAACATTCCTCTTTTCAACTCGCCCTATCCAAACACACGTTATTTCTATTTCCTCTCCCATTATTCCTCCGTCATCCTCTTCTTCTCCGTCTTCACTGCAACGACTGCAAATGAATGTGCTTACCTGTACGCACTTGGCGCATTCCCTCTCGTTTTCTACGAAAATGAGCCCATCTAAAAAGCCATCTCCTGCACGAGGGAGTTAATTGGCTGCGTAAAATGACGATGGCCTCGCATTTGCTAAACGGAAGAAAATTACAAGGCATGAGGTCTTATAATGTCCCAAGGCTCTTTGTGGAAATAGTGCACTGAGTGCACGGTTTAGCACGGAGTGCACGAAGTGCACCTACTAAAACAGTGCTTAAGTATTAATGTCATAACCAGATGACATCATTCGTTAAGACGTAATTGAAAGATTTCGTGAGGTGCCTAAAGATAAATCAGAGATGCACCATTTACTGTGTTGATAAATATTTCCTTTCTCATGCACTAAGAATATTTGATTTCGCTTTATCCATATCCGTTGCCACGATTTCTTGCAGATCTACTCTTTTTACATGTGATGTATAAGGTAATCGGGTGATTGACATGGTTTCACATGAGTTAATAAAAAATATGGCTTTATTAAATAAGAGATTTTTGCTTTGAAATGTGAAATTTACTTACTGTACGCTATAAAATTAAGCTTATAAGTGTGATGACATTAATTTAGTAGCTGAGAAAATCTTTCATGGGAAATTAAGATTTACACCAATAAAAAATAATATTTTCCCCTAAACATTCTTCAAATGGTTTTCAGGGGCAAAAAGGAATCTTATTGTCTAAACCACGTTCTTTCAACGAAGGCGGCTCTACTGTGTGAACGTAAAAAACTGTAGCAAAGCGAAAATTTAGTTAAAATTATTTCCAGGTGAGAAGGCAGGATGCAGGTTATCAATTTAAACAACGGAGGTAGTATGGGTTAAAGTTTTCTTTAACTCTGTGGTTTTAAATAAAAAGATGTCCTCTGCCCACACGTTTAAGGGATCCTGGATGGTTGCTTGAAAAAAAAGGCAGCAATCGCACCTAAAAAAAGGTCGTATTTTTTTACCCGATATCATTACGTAGGGGGAGGTGGTTAGTTTACCCGTTCCACCTCTATTTTCTCCATTCATTCGCTGATGATGGATAGGATGACCACTCCTTCCAGGGTCTCCATCTAGTGTGTCCATAGCTCTAATCCTTGGAGCACTGACCATCTCAGTAGCTCACTAGTCTCCGTCTCTTCTACTCCCATCCGTACCCCCACCAGACACCCCTCCTTCCTCTCGCATATTTTTTCTTGCCTCTCATCCCCTGGCCGCTAGAGGAAATCCCTCGCAAGAGAATTATAATCTTACCCTCATTAACACCTTCGGCGGCTCGTGGAGGAGGACGGTGGGGCACGACCACGTCGGTGGCGGGGGAACATGCGGCGCTCTTTCCCGACTATGGAGTGGGAGATATTTTGGAGACTGCTGGGGTTAGGGCCTCCCTCGTTGGGTGAGTGGACGTGGGGGATAAATTGGACCGTGAGATGGTAAAAAAAGAGGGTAGGGAGTGAGGAATACATGGGAAGAATTCAAACGGGTCAGTGGGAGGCTGTGGGCTATGGCTAAGGGGACGAGTATGGTGAAGAAATACCGCTTTCTTCATCTTATGTGATGTTTGTCGACAGGGAGGGCGTGGTCTTACCGAATATGGACCGCCGGGGGCATTTATGAGAGTAAATGCTCAAAGGTAATTCGTAGTCACCGACACCTTTGTTTTAGCCTCCAAAATACGGCCCGGGATACTCCTGGATCGATTTTAGACCGATATTTTGAAATATGCAGGGTTCTAACGACTGAGGACTAATGAATGATTGATAAATTTTCTTTCGAAAAAAATCTTGCTTCATTGATTTCTCGTAGTTACGCAGATTCAAATTAAAAAATACAATTTTCAACATTAAGATAAAAAAACTGCTTGGTTCATTTATTCATATCTGGAAGAAAGCACAACACTTGAAACTAATTTTTTGCTTGGAACGGAATATCGATATAGTGTGCGTATAACTAAATCTTGTTGAGTCGCGCAAAAACTACAATTTTTAACTTTTATTTACGATTGTTATATAGTATTATGGAACATTCAAGTGTTGACATTTCTCAATTATCAAAACCTGTGACGCTAATCAAGTGTAGGTAAAATTTGTCGGCTTGGCGTGCTTGGAAATGTAAGATTCCTTAAACTGAGAAAAACATTTTTATTATCAGTTTTGCTTTCCATATTAAATCAGAATAAAATTAAATTAAGAACAATTCATGACATTTTTGCACATTAAGTGATGTAGTTTTCAACAATTTTTTCTCCGTTCGGTATCAAGAAAAAAATTTCTACACCGAAAATTTGACGCTCACGTAAAAGCACGGAGCCCGGGTTGTTGCAGTGTTGTCATTCCGAACGCAAAGCGAAAACTTATTGTGAAGCGGGCACGCCCATCTCACCACTCGCACCTCATCCCCCATCCCTCACCCTGCCGTCCATGAATTTTAACCATCACTTCCATACGCGGCCCCGCATCGAGTTTCCCGGGAGTAGACAACCAAACTGCGGGTGCAGCACAGATGTGCCGTGGCACGGCGTTTTGCCAGACGGCTTTAAACGCGGAGAGTGAGAGTAAGGAGGAGTGAGTGAAGGCGACGGTTGGGAGTGACTAGGGGAGCACCTAGTTTGAAAGCAGTTAGACGAGGTGATGAGAAGCAGGGTGGGTGGAGGTGATGTATCAGAGGAGTTCATAATGAGAATAAGGCGAGGGTGGTGAGGGGAGGGGGTGGCGGGAGGCGAGAATTCGGCCGGGTGAAGAGCACGTAATTGGTGCGAAAATAGAGCGAAGGTGTTAATTGATGGGAGGGATGGAAGGAGGATGATGGAGTGCGGAAAGGAAATAACCAAGGAACCGATGATGGCGTCTTGGTAAAGTTTCAGAGATAGACGTAGGTAGAAATACGCGAACGAGGTAGGCATTGCGTTGAAATACTTATCTTTTTAAGCATGTAATGTCAATTTACTACTATTTGGGAATACTTAAGAACCTAATTATTTCAGTTTAGGTAAAAAAGTGACTCCAAATTTCCAAAAATATTCTAAAAACAGTGTTGAAAATTGGGGTAACAACCGACGAAACCCATAAAAATTTTACAAATGATCAACTGGATGAATTTTTAAAGCTATATTATATTTAATATATCAAATAAACCCTTAAAATTTCACGTTTAAACGTTTTTTACAGCAATAGAAGTTTCAAGTGCAAAAAAATGCTGGCAGGAACGATGGAACTTTCGAATAAATCAGGTACTCTTATTAAGAAATCATTCAATTTTCGTTTTTCGATCATGGAAAGTACGGAAAGGAAATCACCTAGTTTTTGGCATTTATTTTATTTTTTACAACTTACTGCTCTTTCTTTAACTTTCCTTGTCATGTGAAAGGTTAAAAAGTGTCTGTTTAAAGTTTGGCCAGGCAATGCGGTTCATGAAAGCCACTTTTAATGAGAACAATCGTCTGTCTTACGGCGCCCTTATTAACTCTAACATGTTCTCATTCTTTTGTTGATGTGAAATTTTCAAAATGAAATCAATTAAAAACTTTGAAACAAAAATTTTCTAATAGATATGAATTTTTTCCAAACATTTTGCACGAACACGCCAAGTTAATACCAAGAATTAAGTTCATTCTCGATATTACACTTTTTACTACGGGACGCGATGGTACGCAGACATATATTTTACGCTCCAGTTCTATCTCCCGGTCGAACTTTATCATGAAATAAATATAAAACTCAAATAGTTTGTAGTGTGTTTATTGTTCCTGCATGCGTGACCAAGCTCAATCAGGTTTTTTCCTCATTTGAGTCTGCATGTTAATACAAGCAGGAAAGAAAATGATAGAATGCTAGATGGAATTTTCTTTTAAAAATATTTAAGTTAAACGTAAAAAATTGATGATATATTTCTATTTTAAGCTATAAAGTTTTTTAGGGCGCACACCAAAACATATGGAGGAAAAACAATGAGCATTTATTAGGAATGGGTACCCATTCCTAATAAATAATATAAATATAATAATATAAATAATAATTTATTAGGAATGGATACCCATTTAAATAATAGTATGAGAGTGAACATGACGAAAGGATCGAAATCAAGGACGAAGAAGGACGAAATCAAAAGGACGAAGGAAATACATTACGAGCACGAATTTGATTAATAATATTGGAAGCGTTTTGGACTAAATTGATGGAAGTTATTCAAAAATGAAAATACGTGTGCTTAAAATGCCGATCCTTTAATTTAAAATACTAGATGGATTTCGAGAGATTCTGTGTTGTCACATTCATTATATTGCCATTGAAAAGGTTTATTTTCGACCGCGGTGAAAATATTTGAACTGGAGAGAAGAAGAAGAAATTAGACACCCCCAATTTATTAGAAATTCTCAACTTATAAATGGCTTGACGGTTTTTTTAAAGAAACCCTTCTACAATCATGGATAAAACATGACGATTTATACGACTTAAAAAGTACTAATTATATCAATCACATGCTATTGGTCCCTGCTACATTATGAACTATGTCCTCCTAGAAGAGTCTTCATTGAATGGACATTTTTATGAAAAGACTAAGTCATTTCCGACGTTTATTACTCATCATATTTCCATTAAGCCTCGAAATCAAAAGCACTGATACTAATTCTAACAAATATTTGAAAATGGAGAATTCACTAAACTGGTATTATTATCCTGGCTCTCAGAATTGACCAAATATCAAAGTGTAAACTTTGGGTTTTTACCCTACGCTTTACTCTTCATAAAATCTTTAATTCTTGTCAAACGTGGAGTGATTTAATTCATCTATACTCTTCGCCTTGTTAAAAGAACCTTGCAATATCAATTGAGCTCGTCGATAGTTTCATGCAAAGACTCAATGAATGAGCCAACTTGAGTCAGGTCAACTATTGCAAACAAAGGTGTTAGAAAGTTGCTCCACTTCTTACTTCCATAATGTTACGTATTATCCGCATAACTTCTATCCCATTTGTTACGAGGCTTATCACAATGTCACTGCTACTTTTTATATTGGTCACAACATAACTAGCAATTTAACGAGTTGCCTTTTTTCAACTTATTTGTGCAATTAAAAACGGCATGAATGTATAGAAAATGCAGTTCCTGAAAACGCTATCTTATTCATCTTGAACGCTATGGAACTTGGTGTTGTTAATATTGACAAAAATGGGAGATTCTGTAGCCAAAACAATAAAGATTTTATTCGAGAGAAACGGTACAAATGCCATGGCGGTAAACGAAGAAAATAAATTGCTAGGAGAAACTATTGGCTGGAAAAGAATTAATTTTCAATTAATAATGCCGATAAAATTTTGGAATTTTGTGAAAAGATCTTAATTAAGACCTAAGGGTTATAACCCATTAACTTGCTGCTTCACGAGAAATATTTAAATTAAACAATAAAACAACTTAGAGTTATGGAAAAATGTCCACCCAATTTAAGTAGTACAGCCAGTTTGAAGTTAAACAACTCAAGAAGTTCGCGTAGCGGAGGTTTTAGCTCATAGTACGGTAATCCTAACTTAAAAGAAATCAAATACTTCATGGCAAATAACTCATACCGTAGGGGAAATCCGAGCCTGATATTATAGAATTCCTTTACAAGCTAGATTACCCCACGGAAAGAAATAACCATCCGGAATCAATGATGTCGCTAAGAAGGACAGAAGTGAAATCGAAAACCTTAGGTCAGCATTGGTTAAATATATTTTCTAAAAATCAGGTAATTTTAGATCCTATCAGATTTAAATGTGGGACACAGAAAAATAAAATGCTCGTCTCCCCGAAGAAAATAGAGAAAACTCCTTCACTTCCTTAATTACTTCCTGAAAGTTTAGACCTCCACTGAAAAATTTGATTTTAATCAACTCTAAGTAAATACGCACTTCCCGCATTGACGTGCGCCGATTAAACGAAATAGCCACTGACCGATGCCGGTTGTGAAAGCACAGCGGCCGAGGAAGAAGAAACGAGGAAGAAAAATATGTATCCATGGAGGAATTCTGACGTCACGCTCGAGGAGATGAGTTGATGTGTGACGTCAGGGATGGGGCGGAGGAGGTGGAGGGAACGTCGGCCTGAAGGGGAAGAGCGGGTGGACAGCGGGGTAGTGGGTGGGGAGGGAGGGGGAGAGAAAAGAGCGGGTGGGGGTGGCGGAAGGCGGGAGGGGAGGAGATGATGAGTGAAGCAGGACGGAAGACGAGGGAGGAGAGAGAGAGAGAGGCGAGGTGGGGTTGGGAAATTCTGGGAATTAGCGGTCCCTGGGGAGTGAAAATTCACTACACAGGCAAGTTCACTAAGTGACTTAAAGAGAGGAGGAAATGACAAAAGGGTTGGTTTAGGATGGGATGAGGACGGGGACCCTCTCTCACGGAGTGATGGGATGGGAGGGCTTATGTCGATGGGGTGGGGGCGAGAGGAGGGGTCGCATGCCATAAAGAGGACCGTCACATCCGGGGAGGATGTAATGTGGCCGGAGTGAGGCTAATTCGAAGACATGGAAGGGGGTCGAGGGGAAGTACTCGGGAGTTTATGGCAATGGCACTGATTCCTGGGGGAAGAGTGTCACAATACGGAAAGCGGGATATTTCACGATTGAGCCGAAATTTCATTAAGTGATTAGGAGGGAAATTGAAAGGTCAGGCAAGGTTGGCAATGGTAGCTCCGCTGTCGAAGACTACACCAACAGCTCCCTGCACTGATAGACTTCCAATACTCGATATCGGTTTATACATACTGATTGACTTTCAGTTACACTGTATATCGACCCCTATCTCGATTTTGCGGTTAGTGTTGTCTTTAATTAATCGATACATCCTGACTGATTAATTATGAAGCCAATCACTGCCAAACTCATTATATTTTTAGTAGCAGGTTAGCATTAAACATTTAAATCTGGCATTCTCTTGATAGTTGCTGAAAATTAATTGGGATCTCCCCTAATTGCCACTAACATGAAAAATAAAGTGTTTTATAACGACCAAGGTTTCATTAAAATATGAGAAAATTCTTTGGAATTAAATCTGTGTCATCCAACTTTCTGTTTCCCATTAGGTTGGAATATCATTCTACTTATCGCAGGGGTTTTTCATAGCCAATTGAATAAAGGCTATATATTTCTAAAATTTGTACGTACTGTCGTAATCTCGAATCGTAAACAAAATCAAAATATTGGATGATTTGTTAGTTCTTCAAATCCTAAACTAAACATAAAATTGTATCAATGGTTCATTTGTGGATTTTTTAATTTATCATTCGGAGAAATCAAAGAAGTTGGCAAATGTAAGAAATAAGGGTTTCGACCTGGGAGGATTACTTTTAGACGAGAGAGTGGTTTAAGTATTCGGGCGAATTTAGAGTAATGAGGAAACTTCGTATGATTTGGCAGGGACATGGAAATATCATGAGAGAATTTACGCATGTAAGGCCCAATCCCTTACCGGGTTTATAGGAGCTCCTGAACTTCAGCAACGGGAAAGTTACTTGCTACTTGTTATAGGTACTCATAAGTTACGATCGACCTGTACTAATGGAAGTTCTCAAGGGGTATCGATTTCGATAAGTGGTCCCATGTGAATCGAAATGATTTTGTTAGCAAGGTTCGAGAAGAGAGATTGCTGTTTATTAGATAGGAAGGAGACATCTTTGGTTGAATCGAAAACTTTTCATTTTGTCCTTAACCAGTTTTCCTTTTGGAGAAACTTCAAAAAGCGTGAACTTATTCGTAGTTTTGAACCAGGAAGTGATTTTATAATGTGACATTCAAAGATAATACACCTTTTGAATTCGCAAACATTTCTTCAGAATTTCTTTTTAACTGCAAATGTTACTGGCTAAATGAAAAAGAAATAATAATGACATGTAAATAAATAAATAATAACGACGTGTAAATAAATAAGTTAATTCGTGACTGTTCATGCCTTTCCAAGGTTATTTATTCTCTGGAAAATAACTCAGTGAGAATTTTCAATTATTTTGAAACCAGTTTTAGCGGTTTTTTTTATTTGTGATTGAAATTCCTCCCGCTGATCTCATCGCAATATCTTCAATTCACACATTTAACCTTATAAAAAAGCTATCCAAACTATCACTCCTGTTTGATTGGAGTGTATCAGAAACGGGTCCCCCATTGGTGTTTGAGTAGAGTGAGAATTTTAAAGTTTATGAAGAGAGGGTAACGATCTGTAGTTATGTAGATTAGAGTATGCTTACATATTTATGGTCAACAGTTACTGCTAGAAAAATTAACCCATCCTATACCGCAATATCCTACATGATTAAGGAATACATTCAGTAGAAGTGTCACAGGACTTGCCTTACGAAATAAAATCCTATTAATAAGACTTCTGTAATAAGAAGTGGTAGAGAACACTATTAAAGGAAGCAAAAGCGCTTGGTAGCTGGCGAAGTTAATAAGAGATGTAGGAGTAATAATAAAGATCAAACTTAAGAGAAAATGCAAGGACTCCTGAATGAATATCAGTGGGACACAATAAAGGAAGAGCTAATGGCATGATACTTGTGGACACCTCGGAAATAAACGATCCGTCTGGAAGAAAAAAGTCGGTAAAAATGACTCGTATTTAATACGTTCATTTAAAGCCAAATCAGTTCCCCAGTCGACTGGTTAACTCGGTCATCGCTGTCACCAACCGCGGGTCATTTTAGCTGGGCCTATTTCCTTGGCTGTTTCAATTTTGAAAGCATTCCAGCCTTTTTCTAATTCAACTCGGCACGCTAATATTGCGCGATTCGGCATCGCAGTCGTTCGGAGGCATGCGAATTTTAATTATGACGCTTGTCAATTATGAAGCACTAATTATGAGAATATATTTTTTTGAATTATAAACGAGAATTTGGTGAGATGCATCTCTGGTCTACCACAATCACTTGTGATCTGCTTACACCCCTGATTATTATTCATCATAAAAAAAATATGAGAAAAATTATT
This sequence comes from Hetaerina americana, assembly GCF_022747635.1. Classification (NCBI taxonomy): domain Eukaryota; kingdom Metazoa; phylum Arthropoda; class Insecta; order Odonata; family Calopterygidae; genus Hetaerina; species Hetaerina americana. The sequence goes on from NW_027287316.1 coordinate 14,531,418, forward strand.
TTAAAAACTGGTGCATAGATGTCAAATTTTAAAATTTGATTTTGACAATTTCGAAAATTTTCAAAATGCTATGATTTCGTTTATTAATAATATTTACCACTGATAACTATTTAGCTTAAAAGTAATACTTTACACAATTACCAAATTATATGCATAAAACGGAAACTCCCGCTAACAATAAATTTTGAGGTGAATACTGAGTGTAATAATCACAATTCTTTTTTCCATCGATGACAAAGTTAAACCTATTCATGCTCCCACACACACGTTGATATTATAAAATTAAGTCGTGTGGCACTAACTGCAGAAGAAAAACAGTGGTACAGTTGGTATGAAAACTATTATTATGTTAGAATATGCAAATAGCCAGAAGAAATAATACCCAATAATATTCACAACGCTTAGCTACAAATGGTTTACCAGCGGTTTTAAACAAGCATTCTCTATATTCTAGAATATCCACACCAAAAAATGACGAAAAATCCGAGAGATTTTTTTTTCGCTTTTACTGCGGTTGAAGCAGAAAATTTAAGAGTCAGAAATATTAGAGCATTTAGTACAGATGTGTGCGAACGGACGAGTAAGAGGACGAGTTGACCGGGAACACCGACGGTTCCATCCGAGCCAAACGTGGATTGATGTTTGGGGGATGAACTGGAAGAAGGGCGACGTCATTGGATTCGCGTAAAGTGCCCGATGCTTGATCAATGCGGTCGCATCCCCGCGGGAAGGAATGAGTAAGCGAATGACGACGGATAGGGCCATGTTTTAAATGACTGGGTGCGAGAAAGGTAAAACCGACTCCGAGAGCCATTTTGAACCACTGATTGATGTAAGTGAGGCTGTGATGATGCCAACAGAAGGTCGATACATTCGGGGTTTATTCAAATGCGAGCGATGACAATAGGCCATGAAGTGTTGACATTTCGACTCATGCCGACTTCTCATTCGATAAAGTTTCGCTTTAATAATGACATCGATCTGACATAGCTAGATAAAAAATTATGAAGAAACCAAATGAGCAACTAACGAACATTATTTAAGATAAACTTTCCACCCAGAATACGAATCCGCACTTTCTTTTCTGAGAACAAGGGTGTCACTAGCTATATTAAGAAATTACTTTGCACCCAGCTAAGTGAAGATGGTATCGTGAAAATATACTTTCCTTCATCTTGTATGTTAATTCATTCATATTCTAATTGAAGATTTTAGAAATGTGAGTAAAGGTTAATTCATTTGAACAAATGTAGATAGCTAAAATTGGTCAATTCATAGAGAAAAACCCCACCTAATCAACTCACGTCTTATCGGACCTATTTAACGCTTAATTTAGGTTTTCAATCATAAGGAGGAGAATTGTTTATCTGAATGCAGGTTAAATACTTTTTCACAATAAAGAGAACGTGATAATATAAATTTTAAAATCTAATACATTATACATGACACCAATTGACCTAGAAGAAATATTTAAATGGAAAAGGAAAAAGATATCGTTTAGGGATAATTGGATAACACTAAATACTAAAGGACTACTATTAAATCTTAATGTAATCGTGATTGAAAAAGAGGTTACCCCATAAAATGGAGCTTGAAAAGGAAAATACTATGATAAAGCTTTACTAAGGCGCAGGATATTAAATGTTATACCATTGTGGAAACTTAATTCAATATCTAAAATTACTATATCTTTCTATGGATAAGTATACTCTTTTTCATTTAGCGTGAAAATTATACCAAATTTAATACGATTAATGCAACGAGGGATTCTAAACATAAAAGGAAAATTGCTCAGTTTCAATTATTACTAGAGGTGTACGTGAATGCTTTGAAAACAAAAATGTCAGTAATAAAAATGAGTATTGACATTATTGAAGTGGTAAGTAACACCCAAGATGCCAGGGGAAATAGACAAGATTCAAAGTAAGAATAGGAACATATGACAACACCAAGTGCAAGTATTTTTGAGACACAGATATTGGACTGTTGGTTTACCATCTTCTTCTTACGCATAGGCATACTTGGGACGACCCTTGCTCAACTATTGACCTTTGATATTTGCCTTTGAATCTTCTTCCGGCCATTCCTCTGACCAGATGGTACTTTTATTCAGAAGTATTTTCTGAAAACCGAAGACCTTCTTCAGAGTATTGTCATAGCCTATCTTTAATCTCATTGGAATATTTCGTATTTACAATGCATATTAATTACTTTTCATAAATATCCCCTGGGAAAAACCTTGGCCCTTTCCCATGGAAGTTCTTTCTCTTTTATGAGGTTTTACATTTTACATATGACTTTTTTGCAAAGGTGTGACCTCTAAATTTCTAGATTTTCACCTTGAAGAGTGAGCTTTTCTTTTAAGTCAACAATTTCGGCAGTTAATTTTCATGATTACGAGCATTTTAACCGAAGACATGATATGATTACCAATATTGGTATTGAATTAGACGAACAAAACATTCTTCCTAACCTTAGAAATCATCCAAGTGAAAAGATGTGTAAGAGCCGCAAAGAATGCCTGCGAATTCCTCGACTGAGAAGCTGATTTGAAAGATGTATGCCGGAGAAATGGGGAATGGGCGGAACGGGCTTTGAGCGTATTTGAGGATATCCGAATGCGTGTCCTCTTTGAAGAGGTTCCTCGGAGTTCGAGTCCGGGAAGGAGGGATGCATAAAAAAGAGGAAAATTCATCTCCTAGCGAAACAAAACTGCCTGTTATTGCCCCGCTTCCGACAAAACCTCCGCCACCGCCACGTCTCACAGGGTTTCTTACGCTTAAATTCACTCTCTTTGGAGAGAAGGAACCTATCATTTATTGGGGAAGATATTTCAAGCGAGATATCCCTATAAATGCTCTTAGAAAACCATCCCTTTTGAAAATTCCGACTTGTTCGGGACAGATAGATGGATGGGTCCGCTAATAAAACGGAGAAAGTAAAAGAAGAAAACAGAAGATGTTCCGAGGGATCAGGGATCGGGGGTGAGGGGATACGTTCCCTGCTCTGGGGGAAGATAAATAGACGAGTAGGCGTGGCGTGCTATTATTTATACCTATCCACGCTCGGCGCCCAATTTGACGGCAGATTAGGTGTAATGGGCGAAAGCAAAGCTGATGCCCCTGACGTAAGATGAATTGATACATAAGCCGCGGATATCAGTCCTCATTGCGGTGTTTGAGCAAGTTCCCCAACCCTGTCGCTGGGAATAAGTCATGGATAAGCCAGCATATAAAAAATAGAACAAGAATCCTCTGTAATTCACATTTTATGCGAATAAGATCGACCTGAATTGCTTATATTAACTTCTTTACAACCATAACTCACGATCCGCACGCAAAATTGACTACGTTTACGGAATTACGTGGTTAAAAATTCAGAGATGCCGCATTTTATTCGTAAAATGCTGACGTTTTGGAAATGTTTAATAACTTTGAACCTTTAGCGAAGAATATTCCGACGAAACGACCAACTGCATAGGGCTATCAAATGTTATAAAATCACTGCTATTACTGGATATATTTCAGCATACAAATTAATTATATGACTATAATTATTCAGCCAAGCAAAATTTGACGGACCAGAGAGCACTAGTTTAAATATGATTTACAAATGCTGAATTGCAGTCAAGACCTTAAAATCCTTACCCTAGGTTATTGTGGTTTATGCATAGGAAAATCACACTCATTGAAATAGAAGCCATATACCATTAATTGGCTAAATAGGATTACAAGAATGATAGTCTTCAATGTGCACCGACGATTACTTTCTCCTTAATGAGTGTAACCCTTATTAGTCAGGCAAAAGGTGGTCATATTTTGTCGCCTTTTTCGGCCTTATGTATCCCCTCTGTGGCAGTTAAGCATACCCCTATTCACACCTGTAAATAAACACTAACTTCTCCTCCTCTTACTCTGACTGTTTCCTGGAATTATTCTATTTATTATGAATTCCTCTAAAAAATATGGCACTGTAATGCCCCCTTCACTAACAGCAAGGCTTTCTCTCTCCCTGAATGATTTCATCTGCTGCAAACTACCCTCTTAAAATACAACATTCTCGTCCACATTCTTATTCCTTAATCTAGCCATCTTTTTCTCGGCAGTGCCAAACTCAGTGCCATATGATCAATGACTTTGAAGACCCAACGTCATCCGTTTTTACAACACTGTCTGGTCTTCTGCATATGTAACAGATATTACTTTCACTTCATCAGATACTACACCCATTAGACCTGACAGTAAGCAGTATCCTTAATTTACTGCTGTACCAATCTTCTCATCAGTTACCTTTTCCTTTCAAACTTCCTACATTTCCTGCTTTTTTCAGCATCATTTATACTTTTCATAAATAAGTTCATTTAAATTCACTCAATGAAATACCTATTCAACGTGTACGAAACATATATACAACCACTTTTTAACCTCCAATGTTCTCTCCCGAAGTAATTTCCTTATGGATCCTAAAAGATATGCATTCCTGTGGACGCTCTCTATGTCTATGTATACATATTGCAGAACATGTATGGGTGTTGTTCTATACACAGAGCAGCGGCAGTTCCAAAAACTAAGAGATCTGGAAATAAATTACTGGTCTGGTATTATATGAATGTAATTATAAATATATTTTTTCCGTGAAATAAATAAATAAATAAAAAGATAAATAAATAAAAAGAGAAATAAATAAATATATATATATACATATACTTTCTCTCGCAAATATATACAACCATAGACTGACTTCATTACTATAGAAGAATACGTCAGTGATTACCGACTGCTCTAAAAGCAGACGGCACGATTCTTTACTTACGTTGGTCGCAAAATGAGCCTCGCGAATGCAGTTCTAATTAACGGGAGAATCCTTAATGACGCTTTATGTGCGTGAACTATTGAACAAAGGAAAAGCAGTCACGATATGGAAGGGGTGAATGGTGAGAGGAGGGACTCTTGTGAGCTTTGATGTACACCCGTCGCAATTGCACGAGTGAAACGGTAAATATATGCGTAGTATGCCGTGTGTATATAACCCTCAGGGGAGTGGCATTATTATCGGAAATAAGAACCAACGGTGGAAGTGCAGACGGCACTGGAGGAGTAAGTTCGTAAACCTGAGAAGAAGGCTTCAAAGAGAGGCGTCGCATTTAATAGCGGTGGGCAGAGTCAAGCGGGTGGGAGGGAGGGGGGAAGTGGACGTGGTGCCAAAATATGCTGATGAATGAATAAAACACGCGTTCATAAAACATCAGAGTTTACACAGAAAAAGAAAAATATTGAATTGTATTTCTATAATACCTGAAATATTACTGTTTTCCTAATGCTATGTCGTATATCAGTCATAGATAATTAAGCAGTGGATTTACTATTTATGCTGGTGCGTTTACTAAATAACAGGTGTAATATTTTACAATATCTTACTTTGACTACGTCATTGTATCTTAACTTGAAATTCCTGCACCCAAATTACCCGTTCCGATTTTTTTCGCAGACTTTTCTACTTCTTGCTGAATTGTAACTTTTGAAACATTCATATAATAAAATATTCAATATAATTCAGGACATTATGTGAAATACTACAAGTTGAAGAACACTTTTGACTGTTATTTTTACATGTTATATAATCAACTTTTGTAAACCTTTGAAGTTTCTTACTCAAGAAAAATATTTGAGCAAATAAAACATTCCTTAAATTGCTCTTCTTAGGTAAATCTTTTAGAAGCTGAAGAGGCGCCGAAATTTTAGTAACTAAGTTCATTTATATCTTCAGCTTCCGCAATGTTTATTTCCCCCTTCTCAAATTTCAAATATTTCTTAGAAAATCGTAAAATAGTTTGACTGCTTAAAATATTCCTTCCATCCTTACTGATATTCGTTACTAAAGAGAGTTAGAAAGAGAATAATTCAGTCCATGATTGATCTCAAATAGCTTGCTCAGGATGTTGAAAAATGTTCACCAGGGAATATATAGACTAATCCATATTCCGAACAAGATTTCAACAGAATAATTATGCGGAGCTCAGTTTGGGCGTGAAGTGCTAAGGATATGTACAATTGAAAGCGCCCAAGATCCCTGAATTTATGTCATAATTCGGTGACCCGGCTTGGTTTCCTTTCGTTATACTCTCATGCTTAGGCAAATGAATAAATGTTTCTAATATGGTTAAAGAGGGAGAAAGATAAGGTTTTGTACCTTCAGGTGGAGAAGAAACAAATAATCAGATGGGAGCCTATGGCTATGACTTCATATTCCGTCAGCTAGATCATTTCGAAAGTATCACAGAGAAGATTCAACCACTTCACTGAGTTAACCGAGTTCATAGGCTTACTGTTAGAGTATTACGGTGTTGCTCTTGTTTATGCAACAAACAAATTAATGTAGGAAAGCATGTTTGAAAATAATTACACAGATATTTTTAATAGTTCCATCGTGATTCATTTCAGGATTTTCTGCTTGTGAATTTAATTAATGAGAAGTTTCTGATTTTCTCGTCTCTTAGCGTTGCGATTTCAACTGCTACCCGAAGACGTGTATAATAGATAAAGAAAACTAATGGCCCTCTTCAACAAACTGGAATTTTAACCCGAAAACTCGCCGATTTATTTAATTCTATTTGCTAGAGTTTCAAATACATTAGACGCATACGATATTTTGTAGATAATAGAATTGTGTGGACAAGTAAACAAATATTCTATGCTTAAATTTACAGTAGATATATCCGCCTAAAATTGTGAAACTAGATTTGTAAGTCTGGAAATGGCACAATGATCATCCATCAAGTGTCAGGAAAACTACGTGTGCATGTGCGTCGCTAATATAAAAAGGCTTTTTCCCGGTCACGCCTATCCAATGTTTTCATTTTTTAACTTATTACAGTAATCACATTATCCTTATGGTGAAGATCAAATGTCTGCGAAAGGATAAGGGTAAAGAAAATGGCTACTTCTTTCCCACTCGCAATCTCTCCTTTCCTACCCCTTCTCTCTCATTCAATCCCCTCTCGCTCCATTGTTAAGAGCCATGGACTCCCCATCGTTACTCAACTCAGCACCCCACTCCGTCTGCCTTGCTACGTATTCCAGTTCTTCTTGACTCTTTGACCCGGTTGCATTGTGCAGTCGGTTCGGGAGGAGGAGAAATACTTCGATGCAGCCTAACAAGGTAAACAATTGAAGCTCCGTGAACCTCACTTATATTAAGAGGAATGCTTCCTACCCTGGGTCTTTTTTTCCGCCCCTCGCCCTAAAGAAGGGATCAGGGACAAAGAGAATTTGCGAGCAGCCTCAATAGAACCTCGGCAGGGTTCACACTGGAGGATACCATCACGCCTATTTCATGGCTCAGAACTTGCAACATGCAATTTGGACGGCGGATAATTTCGAAAACGGGTTCGATTTTTTTCCCCGCGAGATGGTGTTCTCATAGTCGAGACTGCTGCGGGGATACCAGGGTGAAAATATTTCAGGATACATGAAAGAGCCATAGTTTAGAATATATATGCACTGGAAATACTCTCTGATCAATGAAGGAATACGAGGGTGGTCTGAAAAGTTTCAAACCTAACAAAGATACAAGCAATTTTTTCTGAAATTTTTGAGGTCGGAAACTTTTCAGACCACCCATGTACAAGTGGGAATACATTTATCCACAATAAATGCAAAAAATCATTCATGAAATTGCTTGAAATTAGTTGAATTTTATTTTAAAAACAACGGATTATAATTGTTGGTATATTTTGATGAATGCCTATCCTGAGATTACATACATGTCCCCCTACGACGTACATTCATACAATCGTTTTAAATGTCTACGCGTTTTATTATCGATAAACTAAATTATCCCCGATTTTTAGCGTAATCCTTTAAAACTATTTGTAATATAATGAAAGAAAAAAACTTTGCTTTTCATCATAGAATATTTTTATTACGACCTAGATTTCATTACAGCGCAACATCTCCATGTTACGCCTGAAACTGTGGTATTTATTTGAAATATGATTAGGTGGAGTATTTACTCCACCTAATCATATAATGTTTTATTTTAATTTGCTCAATATCAATTTACTGGCAACTTGAGAAGAATTTTTTCAGTACACTTAATATTTAATACATCTGAAGATTAAACCCCAAAGGTGTATGAAAATGAATAATTTTGCAACTTTTTGAAGATATTCAACCATCCCGAATAATTTAAGCAACCTTAACAGTTCTTATCACTGTGGATGTATATCCCAAGCCTAGAGGAAGTATGCAGGGGAAGAATTTAATTAACATCAATTCTTAATCAGTGAATGCAGTGGTTCCGTTATTCTTGAGGATGGCTGTGGGGTCTTCCACTCGTGCAAACGAGCAGTGTTGGCAAATCCATCAAGAAGACAGGATCCCTCTGGTTTCGATTTCAACCGGAAAGTCCCTCAAAATATTTCCATTAATTTCGCTCCCGGGGTAATATATATGGAGGGAACTGGGATGAAGAACACGATTATTCAATCCCTAGATACACACTCAAATTGCACGGCACGGCAGTCTTCCTGCTTCCCCCCGCGTCCCGCGAATATAACCTAGATATTGCATGTTGACGCCGCAGAGGGACAAGCTAAGGGCATCTAAGATGAATTCTCTTTCCCAATGCACAATGACTCAAAAATGATTTGAAAATCGAGTTTTTGAAACGGATTATTTTATTAAATTGTATTGATGACCAACATTATTCACTCCTTTGTTAGTACAAAGTTTTCCCAAAATATATACAAATTGCTGATATTTAGATATCCAAGCATATTTATTTCACTAAATGATCTCGGTTCTCAAGTAAAACTCTCTGGTAAAATATGATCCGGAATCACAATATCACCGAACTGGAAGTGCGGTTTGACTGAGGTCATGTCTGATTATTTTCATAGTTGAATTTACTACGGCGCTTTCTTCAACTATATTATAAAAACTCTGAGACAAATATCAATTGAAGTAGATACGTATATTATATCTTACATTTCTATGAATCGCAGATTTACTTACTGCTTGATGAGTCGTTTCCTGTAATAGTATAACCGAAGGCGCCCACGGCCCCGAAACGGACAAGCATCATTACGTTGTGGCGCATATTCTACTCGTATCTCGCGCCTTCAGTGTGTAAATCCCTCCCTCAATCGTATCGCGTTCAATCTCGCGCTAACCATCTAGACCTGTGCCGGATTCCTCTTTAGTATCTCATCCATTTTCACACTTACACAGCACTCTCCTTCCCCACGCCAATTTTCCTCTTAGAACGTTGATGATGCAGGCATTTGTAACGCCTAGGAGGTCGGAGTGGAGAGAGAGAGAGACGGAGAGGAAGAGAGAGAGAGTGGCATACAGAGAGCCCTTTCCCTAAATTCTTCATGCAAAAACCCATGTTACATATGCGATATCTCGTTCATCACCTCATCGTCGCGTCCGCACCTTCATTTGTTCCGTTCCCTGGTAAATTGGTGGGCCCGTACCCCACCGCAATCTCCCTATCATCCCTTAACTCGTCTCTACCCGCGCTGGACTGATCGATGTGTGAAAACATCCCTCTCCGACCTCCTTTCCCCCACCCCCCGAGGGTTGTGGGGTAGACGATGGTATGCTGAGGTCGTGTGTATGAGAGGGCGCGCGGTGGAGAAAACCTTCAAAACGGAAGATTTTACTGCCATCCTTCCTTCCCGGCTCCTACCCGAGTTTACCCCCTACGACTCCCACAAACTCGTCCCCCTATAGTTCGGAGGGGGTGGGGGTTGGAGTGAGTAGAAATGGGAGGAGGCGAGGGGGAGCCCAAGTGGGGGTGGGAGAGCAGGGAAAGTGAGCCGAGACCTAATCTCCGGGATACATCCTGTAGATTTCACATTAGTCACGTTTTGTGCGGAAGAGTTCTTGGTGTTACACCTGGCGGCGAGGGAGGGAGATACGGTGGAGGGTGAGGGCGTGTATAGCAGCAGGAGTACGGAAAGGGGATAGATAGCATGAGAGGGAGGTTGAATGGGATGGGGGAGGGAAAGAGAGGGCGCGAATGTGTTTTTCCTTTCCTCGGGATCTGAATGAAAGGTCGGAATTTGAAAGTGGCGGGGAAACCGGGGGGGGGGGGGGGAGAGTATTCCGAGAGATAGGGAGAAACGGAAGAAGCAAACGAATTATTTTCCACACGAAGAAACTGAAAAAAAAGTGAAAATGTGTGAGCGAAGGGAAGAGAAAGAGCTGGAGAGGGGAGGAATGGGTAAGGAATGAGGGGGGTTGAGTTGGAGAGGAATAAAAGATTGCAGGAAGGAAGGATAAATTAAGCAGAAAAAGGTGTGGAATAAATTTTAAACCACCGAGATAAGGCGAAAGGAGGGGAGGGAGAGGAGATTCATTCGCGAAAGGTTGAAGAGGGTGGAAGTGGAAAAGAATGGATTCCAAAGAAAGAAGGGGAAATTTTGTAGAAATTTGCGAGTTAAAAATGTCTTAGTGAGCGGCGGTTCACGCAGAGGAGTTTGAAGGTTCTTGATTGAATTTGAAGATAAATGATGGGGGCGCAGGAAAATCGCTATGCAGCCTCTAAGGAGAAAAATCGCGCTCGTGGGGAAAGTGTGATTAAAATTCCTCAAGACAGGAGATACAAGTGAGATCAGAGTAAGAAATTTAGGTAAGCAACCACGCGCAGGAAACAACGGTGCCTGTGGAACTTGACAATGACAATATTAATGATCAAGCATTGCTTTGAAATAATTCGTTTTTTAAAGAAAAATGAATGGGTCTTCAAAAGATAATGAAAATTTATAGGTGTCGAATATTTATACGTGCTTTACAAAGAATAAAAAATTATGAATTTAGTAATTATCACAGAAATTAGGCAGCATTTTTGTAATTTTTTCTGTCATCGAATATTAAATATTGATTTCCAACGTATATATTTTAACGAAGATATATTTTATGGTAATGGTATAGAAAATGAGTGCACTAATAAAAATTTTGATAGTACGGTTATAACGTATCATACAGATAATATATTTTTGTAAAATGAAAACGAAAATTTGGAATTAAATTTTTTAATAAGACTGTAAATATCTTTTCCATTTTACTTGTGCCTAAAAACTATTATTAATAAAATATTTGAAAAAGTTTCACGATGCATAATATTTTTATATGCTCAAATTACATTTGAGCCAGTAATATCTGATATTTATTGAGGTTAAACGCCAATTCCTTAGAAAATTGAACTGAAATTTCGAAGGAAATAACTGATACTTTTTTGCAAAGAAGTAATTTCTCTCCTCTATCTAATTATTTTTTACCCCAGTACAATAGTTTGGCATCAAAATAAGGATAAAAATGTTCTTATTTAGATTATAACTATTAGTGCTCTAGTTTAAGAAGAAAAAAAACCCTTATTATTGAAAATGCAGAATTTTTGGTTACATATTTTAAGGGCTTTACGTCTTTAAGAGACGTTTTTATAATAAAGGGAAAACGTTTATCAGCTCAAAGGTGCTTAGCTATCTCAAAAAGATCAATTCCTTCCTTAAACTTGCTAATTTGTTGTTATTTTGTGTCTGGCCATTTTAATCGTGAATGTATGGCTGGGAACCTCTACAAAGTAGAATAATAATGATAAGTAGACTTGTGGAATGTTCCGCATTCTGAAGGGGGAGAAAGCTTGGGCGGATCTTAGGAAAGAGGTGGGGAACCTAAATTTTATAGGGAGAAATGACCACAAATTCAAGATTAAATACCGGGCACAAAGAAGGAATAAAAAAATTTCTTTTCTAAATAAAACAATTTTTGATTGGAACACCTTACCTGCAAAACTATTCGAGCCCTTTCCTAACAGAGTGCATACTTTTAAGAAAAGATGTAAGGAATATATGTAATAATTTGATTTATGTGTGGTGTAAAATCATATATAACAGCTTGATTATTTTATTTTGTCTTTTTTATTGCTGATTGATTGATGTTAATAATATGAGGATTTTCTTGTTTTGTTAAAGATATTTAGGTCTTGAAGTTTTCTTTAAGTGTACTTTTGTTTTACTGACTGATTGTATCTATTATCTTTTGTGATTACTTTGGACCTGTGTGCAAGCTGACACTGTCTATCTGCACATGTGGATTTTAATAAAATAAATAAATACCAATATATGTATATACATGTATACACAAAACATACATATGTGCAAAGTAATATATCCATGTAAAATACATGGATATATTACTTTGTCCAATACGCGTACTGAGGCCATAGAAACTATTTAGCAAAAATTAGGCTACATTGACACATTGATACATATTTGTTAATTTATGAAATACTTCTAAATGAATTAAAATCACAAGACTTTAGTTTGTTTCAATAGAATTGATGAGCTCTAAAAGTCTTAATACACTTCTGCATTTATTTGAATCAGAAAATTAGTACCACCGGTTTGAAATGAGGAGTTTATAATTCTTGAGCCCATAAGGATACCGTCATTTTAATCACTGCGACAAAAAAAGGCAGCATGCTATGAGTTCAAGTCGTTCATATTTTTAAAAAAGCTTAGGTAATATAAAGTTGAAGCTCTGACACGAACAAATTCATCTTTTTAACTCAAACGATTCTTGATTACTCCGCAAAAATAGTGCTAGAAAATCAAAGACCTGGGAAATCTATACAAAAAACGGTTTGCGTGCAAAATTTCTGATGAAATTTCACATGCATCACCATGAGTATTAAGAAAAAATACAACACCGAGGTACCCAAGGCTCTCAAATTTTTCCGAGCCTTTCAAATCATAGTGCGGACGCTGAAACAGTTCGTCACTGCCACTTGCCCTTCAAGGCTGCGGACGTGAGATGCTTCGCTCGCATCCACTTTCGGAGTGGATTTTCGTTCTCGCGGGTACCAATCCTCCCCAAATCTCCCGCTTTACGCTCTCTCCCATTCTCTTATTCTCTCTTCCTAACCGTTTCATCTTCCTTCCCTTCACTTAAACCTATGGCGCACGTACCACATGCCCATTCTCCCACCCTCCCCCGCCTCCTAACCTCTGTCTCTTCCTCTCTTCAGCATTCGGTGTGCGTTGGCGGATCACCTTTTTAGAAGAACATGTCCGCAGTGACCATGAATCTCTTTCCTTTTCTGTTCCCCAAATGTCTCATCACTTGAATTTCACCCCCATCCACCCCCCGCGAGCATGATTACCTCTCCCGCCACTTTTCATTCCACACGTTCAATGTTAAAAATACCATCCTTTACTTTTCCATCATTTATCAGTATTTTTCATGGCTAGCGTCAGCACTATCGCCATGGGTTTTCAATCCGCTGATGGGTACGTAATAGCACTCCATGCAATTTCATCCTTCCATTTGTTGACTGCTCCTAACTTAAGCATCATCCATCATACCTCTTGGACTTCCTCAGAAGTTCCAAACATCTACCATTCCTTTGATTACGGTCTTAAGTAAACTATCATGTCTCAAGATGCGTCCAACTAGTTTCCCTCTTCTTGCAAGTGTTCTCCAGAAGCTTCACATTTCAAAGTACGTCCTTAATATTCTACGCTATCCATTCTCCTCTAATGCCATATATCCGTCATGGGGAGCACCAATATTTTCATTCAGAGTTTTCATCACCGTCCTTATTTTGCGCAAAACTCCCTAGTGCTTCTTTCCTTTCTAGTTATCTTATTAGATTATTACGTCGGACATTGGAATTTTTCGTTGTTTATTTTGTACTTAGTCTTATTCACATCCAAACTTGCTTTGACTTCAGGCCATTGATTTATTTTAGGTTAGCAAGTGTGTTTATTTTCTTAATGCATCCATTGGTTCAACTCTAGATAAAATACTTTAAAAAAATCATAGATCCGTTTCGTTATTTAAGATTTTTTGATGATAGAAAATTCTAGTAAACCATTTCCTTATTCATAGTTTATCCCTGAGAAAGGATTAGAGCACCCGACATTCTTGTCGCAGATTTTTTTGCAAGTCGCGCAATCCTCGAGGACTCTGCAGTCTGACCTTTCTCTGGCATCTCCAATTTGTAATTTTATCACCTCATCGGCCGTAAGTGAAAGTCGTTTACCGTCCTCTGTTCACAAAATACGGAATTCTTTCGTTTGCGAATTCCAAGCTCGATCTCGTTGAAGATCAGGAGGGCGAATTGTGATCTCAATTCCGTCCAAATTCAGTCATTTATCCGGGCGTCCCCTGGAATTACCAGTATGAGGAGCAGAACTTTGGCCTTGGCGATTGGAGACAAACGGAGTTATCGGAAGGGGTCATGAGTCGAGGGTCTTCCCTGAAACAATGACCTTTCAATGATAGCCTGGGGTGGTGCTGGGAATACAGAAGCAAGAAAGGGATTGAAAACGATGGCAAATGAGGTTTTTTTCCCGGTAGAATGTGAGAGAACGGTGGAGGACGAGCACGTGGTGTAGCGGCGAGGAAATTAAAAGCGGGGCCATTTCCATGGAAACAATGACATGGGACGGATGATTGGCGGGGGTTTTGACCTCGAAGAATAATTGAGGATCCATTACAAGTCCCAAAGCTGAGGAGTTTTATTGTTCATGCTTTTACTCTCAAGCCACCTTTGTTTAAAGATGATAGATGGATCCATGAGAAACGTTATAACGCCCGCTTAACTTTTCTGTTGGAGAGGCAAGTGAGGAAGGTTAGACGGGAAACTTATACATGACCTGAATATTATTCATCGATGTAATGCGATGAACCTGTTGTTGTGACTGAAGTTCTTGCAACTTCCTTGTCAAAATACCTTAAACTTACCCTGAAACAGTAAGTTTATGTTTAAACAGATTGTTGTACGTTTCCTATCCCTTGAATATAAACTAAGATTAGTCAGTGAGTTCCAGTATTATGCAATTACTTCATTTGCAATTCAAACGATGGGATAACTTTTGTGTGAGTATAATTTACTAATATAAATATATAATTTTACATAAATATATTTATATATACATACATATATCTGTGTGTATGTATGTATATATATATATATATATATATATATATATATATATATATATATATATATATATATGCGTTTCAAAAATCCCTTTTAAATTAAACAACCCCATAACCTAGTTTATAAAAGTTATTGTTTCAAATTTTATGCTATGACCACATGGCTCTGTGACTCGCATGGGAATTTATCTCGTGAAAATTTACATTTACGCGCATTTTATTTGAAAATAATCCATTTGGAGTGACTCGAAAAGCACAAAGCAAGTCGCAGTAAAAATTTTAAACGAGGGAATGTGATATATTTCTTTCGGCTCGGAATACAAGCACTTCTGACAGCTGACATTTAACCATACCTATCTAGTTATAACTCATTCCGTCTTCAAAATAAAACTCTCCCCGGCCCCACAACTCAGCCCAAGCGCTCGCACGGTTCTTTGTCACACGCCCTTCAACTCCATCATAATATCCATTGTTGTGCCAAATTATCTCGACGTGCTCCTTTCAACTGCCACCGTTCACACTGGACCAACCACAGGAACAGAGTGCTAATTCCTCTGAGAAGCACTTTCCTTCTCTACCGTTGGGGCAATTGTAGTTGTGAGTCGAAATGAGTAACCCATGAAACGAACTATGCGAGCTCCCGTGTTTGTGTTTTGGTAAGTTAAACAAAGGCTGGCTCCACTCATCAAGTTATAATATTGCGTCTCCTGCGGATGAAGGTGGGTGAGGTTACATCCTCCGGAGCACCAGGAATTTCTACGTCGCACGTGGACACTTGGAGCCAAACGCTGTTAATTACGTTTGAAATGCTTTTGCTCGCGAGTGAAGTTTTGATAGCCGGTTCCTGATTCTAGAATCCAACGTAATCCAACTTAAAAATACGTTATCATGAGATAAATTCAACTTCAAATTATATTTCATCTGAAATTTGTGGCAGCGCATGCATATAACACTTGTACATTACCTGATATTCATTGACCACCAAAAAAGCGCTTTTTTAAATGTTACATGTATTTAATCGATTTTGTTTCATTTACATCCAAAAGTGTAACGAAAGCATGTAACGCGATTAACTCATATCGCTGGATACTTTGAGATCGGCAGTAGAGCCAGGAGGGAAGACATCGGCTGAAGACGATAAAGCTACACCACCTTTGGCTTTTAATGGACCCATAATTGAAATTTAACAAATTTCATTTTGCGAAACTTAACTAATATATTTTTCAACCCTTCTAGGGATGAAATTCACGTGGAAGGGGGAAAACAGCAATCGCCGGTGTCTATCATTATGTGGAAATCGGTTAACTTTGCTGGTCCAGATGGCTGTAGAATGCTTTCCCTATAATCCTTTTACTCACGGGGAAGGGAAGTGAAGGCTCAGCAGAATCACTTTATCGATACTCTGGACTGCAAACCGCCGTGAAACGTACCGAGGATACATGTAACATACACATGATCATGAAAGAAATTCAATTAGCGAGCACCACGCTCTCCCTCACGGAAATCGGGCAAACACGATTCTAGATGGAATATGACGCGTGAATATAACGTGTAATTAGCAAAAATGACAGTATATTTCAGGTAGTATCCACCGGGAAAGCGAAACATGTTGCAGGTGTGAAATAGATCTGACCAACGCAATGTGTTCTCATGCCATAAAAACAAGTATTCCGCGACTTTAAAACCTGCTTTCCCTAATTATCTCTCTTTTGGTGCCACGTTCCTCTCATTTATCGGTGTTAATTCCCTCTATCATTACATCACGTAACCTGACCATACCTATCCATCCATATTTCATTTGAAGTACATACTGATTGCACCAGATGGAAATGGCATACGCCCAGGCAATAATTAGGTGAGCTTTATCCTGCAAGCGAATGCGAGAGATTTGCAATTTTCGCCAGAAAATTTGTGAATTAAAGCGTTTTTATGCATTATTCTACGTATTTCAAACTAAAATGACATTTATTATCTGTCTACATTTTCCCCGTTTAATAGTTAATGCAATATTTTAGTTCCACCTACGAGTCTGGTGATTATTTAAGCATTTTAATTTGGTTTTACTCTTTGATACAAAACATGAGGTCACAATGAGAATAGAAATAGTACCATTTTAATTTTGACGGAAAAAAAATTATTCAATGCAATGAATAATGTTAGCCACTGGTTACCAATTTCGACACAAGATATCCTTTTTTTAAAAATTGAAATAACATTTATCGAAATATGATTCATCGTAAAATTATAGATAAAAATGTCTTCCCCAAAACTACGTTTCACTATCTCTTTTGTTCACCTTCTTGGTAGGTTATCTCATTTCCATTATTATGTGAAATGGGTAAAAATGACGTATGCATAGAAAGTGGAAGTCATTTTGTTAGAACTACACCAAAAAGTAAAAGAAATATTTCTTCAAGGGTAAGTAAGAAATTTTTTCTTATTTCAATTATTGTAGGCTCAAATTAACACTTCTATTAGGGCTATAAACTTAAAGAGGTTAAAAATCCAATATAATATCCTCAGTTTCTTTTGAAATATTCATCATATTGCGTAGCGATACGTAAGTCACTAAGTTTTAATACACAAATTAAACGCAAAAAAATTTTGAGCACCCCATATTTCATAATTAATAACATACTCCAATATTGTTTCTTGTTTAATCTTATTATAAAATATTTCATTATGTAACTAATAAAAGGTAGTTGATGCGGTAATAAGAAGAGGGGGAAGGGGGGGGGTAAACGAATTCATTCGATTAAATTTCCCCGGGATTAAGCCCTGCGCCCGTCACATTCCTTGTAATCCTCCGGTGTATTCTTCCATCGACGTCTCCACTCCCTAAAGCGTCCGCATTCATCCCTCTCCACATACAGGAGAATGAACCCCTTCCCTCCTCTTCAGTACGTTCCCCTTCGTCTCTGACCCCTTTTTTCCTCTCCCTCCCAACCACCCACTCCCACGCCTCCCTCGCCCACCCACCCTCATCCGCCCCCCGATCCCCCTGCCACCTTTTTATCGCACTATGTACTTTTTCCGGCTCACATGAAATGGGGGCGCTTACAACCGCCATCATCATTATCGTCATCGTCGGCGTCATCGAAATTCGACGGTCGAAACGCGATATTCAATCCAGCGCACGTTCCCCGGCGCCAATCGCTCCAAATCCTGCAAAATGCAATGGCATTCAATAAATCCATTTCTATTCCGTTCTCTTTACCTTTATCCCCGTTGGCCTATCCTTCTTCCTTCACGCATCCTTCTCACATCTTTCTCTCTTTCTACCTCTCTCTCTCTCTTTGTCCCTTTGCATCCGCCTTGCCATTATTTGCGTCTTCCCCCCAAAAATTCCTCTTTCGTTCGTTTTAATCCCTCACTGTCCCTGTTCCGCGTGCCTGCCTCCAGCAATTTCGACCTCCAGTAGACATACTTGCCTCCCCGACAAAAGAGGGCTTTTAAAGACTTGTAGAAATAACAGTCAGACGTATGCACATGGGTATGTCACAGTATAGGGAAACGCGTCGTGCCGTTACTCAAATTAAAGTGTGAACAATACCACGTTACTTCAAATTTTGGATATTTAAGGACTTGATTGAAAAACTCATTTCAGAATCATGCATATTTTCTGGATAATCAGTTTCTGCGAAATTACTTTAAGGATATCGGTCTAACGTGTTCGTTTCAACTGGTAACACGATCTTTTCTCGGGTTTTCCTGTCGGTTTCTTCAGATCAAAGCAAGTTGGGGTTTCTAAACGGTTTCGTGACATGACAAATGAAATTTAAAGAGAGCCTTAAATGCATTCATATTTGAAAGCATACAGTCACTAAGTCTAAAGAGATACACTCCACTTATAAAATTCCACTACAATAATACCTGGTAATCGTTTCAGTTTTCAATACTCATAGTTTTCTGACGTAATAGTTCCTCTCTAAACGAAAGTATATTATTCTGAAATACCAAAATATTATAAAGAGAAATATTTATCAACATTATAGAAATAATAAATGGGATCATTCATAACTAATCGAGTAGATCTAAACATGAAACTGGCTTATATTTGCTGATAAATGCATTCAAGGCAAAACCCATTTACATGGTATTATCAAACTCATTAGATATTCGGAAAAATAACAGATAGTTGGAAACAGGCTAAAGATATAAGCCATTTAATATTTGCATATTAAAATATGCTTTGAATATACCACCAACGTGAAACAAAGGTATCCTCAATGAGGAAATTATCATATTTTACTGTCATGTATTCCAATGTTGGTACCAATGCCTTTGATATTTTGTGATCTCAACGCTCTGTTAAATTGGCAATAAATGCTACCTTCAGCTATATATATATATTCTTAAACATAGCCTAGTGCATGAATGCAAAGGGAAAATCCGCAGCTAAATACTTGAGAATAGAGTACAGCACGCTTTGAATACACTCGGCCTTTGAAAATATTTTAAGATTTCTGTGGGTCAATTAACAAGAAACGATATAAAGTAATGCTGAATCACTCCCTGGCTCAAATGAATCCTTGGTTGGTTTTATTTTAGTACTAAGCCCAAAAGCTGCAAAAACATTTCAAATATAAGGAGTAATTCCGACGAATCCGCCGTTTCCGCCAACCAGCATATCCAACAACATTTCACCCCGTCTGCCCCCTGCGAGGCCTCGCACCCCCTAATGCAGTTTACCCGTGTTTCCCTACATGCGAATGCTTCCCGGCGGTGGCGACCGCGCGGAAATGGATCCCCGACACATTTTGCAGTGTTTTCCATCGGCAAACTGCGGCAAGGAGACGGAGAGCGACAAAAAGAGAGAGGTCGAGAGGGGGGAAAGATATTCGCACAAATCTCACCGCGAGGATGAAACCGGGACGTGCGTGAGCCGAAGGGAGGTCCGGGGCACGTACTTGTGGCGTTCACAGCGGGGAATCGACGTGTGTGCGCGGGATGCAGCCTGGG
The DNA here is from genome assembly GCF_022747635.1 of Hetaerina americana. Taxonomy (NCBI): domain Eukaryota; kingdom Metazoa; phylum Arthropoda; class Insecta; order Odonata; family Calopterygidae; genus Hetaerina; species Hetaerina americana. Next base: position 14,551,334 of record NW_027287316.1, read on the forward strand.
CGAGTTGAGGCATTTACGATGGCCGGGATCAACCTCCTGCGGCTTGAAATGCGTGCAAAAGCGTGATTGTTTTGGGTGTTCTTGTTTCGTCGTGATAACACCGTTTCAATACTTCGATAAAAGAAAAGAAAGAGGATTAAGAAAGTGTTCCACGCGTGGCTTCCGTTCCAGTGAAAATTGCTAGGGATACAAAAAGGTTGAAATTTTTTTTGTATAGTAGAAAGGTACACGATAATGATAATGGTGGTTGTAAGCGCCCCCATTTCATGTGAGCCGGAAAAAGTACATAGTGCCACATTCAACTTCCATAAACGGTCGGTAAATTTTAAATTTACATGTTTCATAGATTAATTTAAAACAATTATGACTAAATGGGACGACCCGATGACGATAATGATGATGGTGGTTGTAAGCGCCCCCATTTCATGTGAGCCGGAAAAAGTACATAGTGCCACATTCAACTTCCATTAACGGTCGGTAAATTTTAAATTTACATGTTTCATAGATTAATTTAAAACAATTATGACTAAATGGGAACAGAGTTAGCTAAGCCTTCTTGAAAACCTTTATGTTCATTTAGCTATGAGCAAATACAAACTTATGATCATTCGATTAAAGTATTAGACATGAGCAGAAATAAAACCTTTACGGTTGTTATATTCTCCTGTCATTCATGCATATTTAATTGAAACGAGCAAAATGGAAAAAGCAAAAAGCAATTTTTTCACTTGTTCTACGAAGGTGGTCTGAAAAGTCCGACCTAACGAAGATACAAGACATTTTTTTCTGAAATTGTCTGAGTCGAAAACTTTTCAGACCACCCATGAATTAATGGTAAAATTCTAAAGGTGTTAACAAAAATGATTACTGAAGTTATAAAATATTGATAACCGCTAAACAGACGCAATTATGAAATTAAAAGAATAAAATCTTCTTCTGTAGTATTATCCCAACTGTAATATTAGTTTGAGTCTAGTCACGTTATAATTTCCTTCCTGCTTTGTGACACGTTTAGAGGCAATTACGTATCAGTGCTGCTTTTTTATAAAATGGGTGTTAAAAATGTCACCGTGCCAACATTGAAATATCTAATTGGAATGACATTTACTCACCAACCTATCCAAACAATAATATTTTTACTATATTTCATTCCAAATTCAATGATATCTTATCGATCTAATGCTGAGTAGAATCATTAGAGCGAGACCCTTGTGATATTTTCAAGTTTGTAATGGCAGTTTCCCACTGCAAGAAGACAAAATACATTGGTGGTAGTGAATTACACAAAGTCGAGGTGAATGCAAATTTTCCCTGATCATTATATGGGCAAATGAAGCCCATGCCAAAATAACAAATCATAAATATGCCGGTAAAACCAAAGAATATCTTGAAGTCACTAAATTTTGTAAAAATATGATATTTCATAAAATTATTATCAGTACATTTAATGAAAATTGATTCATTGATTTTGTTAAAATAATACCATTAAATTGAAGGAACAGGAACTCTGTGGGCACAAGGAAGTGTGACGAATTCAAAAAAATGATTAGACAATCGAAATGCTAAACTATTCTGGATTTTCAAGCTCAGGACTTTTACTTCTTTTAATGCGAAATTAGTATTGAAATTGGTCGGTTTATAATCAAATCAAATATTATTCAAATTTCGTAAAATGTTTATCCTGCTTTTTAACATTACCAGAAAGCCAAAAATTTCCCCTATGCTCTATGTTTATGCTTAAGCTATGAGTTTACTGAAAACAGTTACATTTTCCGATGGAAGTTAAAGATTTAAAGTAATTAGAATTTAAATTAACTTTGAGAAATATATCCGAAATATGATTTCCTATGAACTCCCTTTTAATCAATGACACCGAGACATTGGAGAATCAATGAAATCTCATTTTCCTTACCGAAAAAAAGGAAAATGACTTCCGAAAGGAGACATGGAAAGACATTTGCGAAGGACAGTGGCGTAAGTTGAGGCGAGGATGGAGTTGGACGGAGATATTTTTAAAGGGCTGGATCGCACCGGAGGGCGAAGGGAAAAAAATAAAGAGGAAAATATAGTTTTTCCCCCTGCCGAAGCGGGAAGATTGGACGCCACGAACAATGGCGGTCGAAGTAGAGAATACGTGACGCCAAGGTAGGCCACTCCGAGTGGCCCTTTGCACAAAGCTGCAGGTTCTATGAGGCGCGATGCCCGGCGTACCGGGGGAAGGGTGAGCGGGAGGGGAGTGCCACCGTTGGGTCAATGGGGGAGAGGGAGGGACGTCCGCAGGCCTGCTTTCAAGAAGAAGCGGTCTACGAGGACGTACCAGCTTAACGAAATACAACGGAGGATTTAATGCAATGCACGTGAGGTAAAAGAAATCCTCGCCCACATCCTCGTCACTCCTTTCCGATTAATATTTCGTCCCAGAGAGTTAATATTTGAAAAGAAAGAAGAGGGAAAAGTATAAGGGAAAAGAGGCCTACTTCAAAGTTAGGGATGAGCATGTTGGCTTGTGTGCGTGTGTGTGTGAGGTTGTTTAAGGGTCGGACATTTATATCGATCGTATCGCGATGCAAAATCAATGCTTTTTGAAGAGGAATGAAGAGAGGCATGAGGAAAAGAGGGAGAGAGAGAGACCAGGAAAAGAATCGGTAAGAGACATTGCGGTGCAGGCGGAGGGAGAACCCCTCCACACAGTGAATTACGCAAGAGAGACGTAAAAAGATATTACTCCCACTATGAGGTGACGCGGTTTAGAATTTTTTCGCAACTCCTTCCTTTGACGTCTCATTCTAGTAATGAAAGACCTTTCAAGCCGTGCATCTGCAAACGAAGAAAGCTCTTTCGATTGTGTAACATATTGCGCAGTGAATATAAAAAACATGGGAGAGTCGAATAGGACCAAATAAATTGAATTGACCTATTTGTACCTAGAATAAGAGAGATCAGGTAAATGTGAAATCCTGAATTCTCAACTTTTTCGCGAGAAGATTTGTCGAAAACTTATTTCAAGGATAAAAAATCGTCAATATATACTTTAGAGGACTTCTGCTTAATGTTCATTGACTGCCCAAGCGGGCAAGTATAAACCGTCCCGGTGAGTGAAGTCCCACCTTTACCGGTCATTGTGCATAAGAAACGAATGGCATTGAAGAAAGAAACATGGCTGAGGTGGAAGTGTGTTTTGCGAGAAAGAAAAACTTAAAACAAAGAATAGAATATGAATTCTTAACCTAACAAGAAAGGAAAGCCGACAGGGAACGGCTTTTTACAAAAATAGAACGTCAATAACAGCACTAACTGCCCACCGGCACACTCTGAGAATAGAGCGGTACAGAACGGAAACGGAGTCGATGGCCGCCCTAAACATTAGCACCCCATTTCGAATAAACAAGACTGGGTGCTTATGCTAAAATCTTGTATATTATAACAGAAGGGGTTGCATATCATACAATGGGTACGGAATAAATGAATGAATACCTCAAATGGTCTAAGAAATTCATGAAAACGGTTATCATAATTCACCAATTAGATATCGAACCCAAGGAACTCGTCATGGATAACTCAAGGTGGGGGCGAAATTCTTTCACAATAGCCATCAAACCGGAATGGTTATTAAATTTTCTGATAGTTGGTTAGTCCATAATTTTTTCTCAAAGGAAAATTATCGATTTATTAAAAACCTTATTGTGACATATAGGAGAAAGTTTAATAAAATATAACTCAACGCGCAGGTTTCTTATCCTTCCAAGCCTGGATAATATCCACTTGGAAACTGCTCGGTTGGCACTTAAAAATAGCGCTTATTTAATGAAGATATTTCATTTTAATACGAGCATGAGGTTTCTACTCGATGGTTCATATCACATAAATGTCTGAGAAAATATTCATTTCATTACATATTCAATTACAACATAATTGGTATTGTAAAGTAAAATAAATAATGTAAAAAACGTGGTGGTCCCCTGCCCCCTTACAGCCCCGAATTGGCTCCGTGTGACTTTTTTTTGCTTCCCCGACTAATGAGAGCTTTGAGAAAGCGTGGAAAATATCCAAAAACATGTTACAACGTTCTTGAGAGACAGTCCCGTCGAGAGGAGTTTCAGGGTGCCTTCCTGGCGTAGCAGACACGTCCCCGCAAGTGTATTGATGTAGCGGGAGAGTATTTTGAAGAATTTTAAGCATTTGTACGATCAATAAATCTATTTTTCTCAGAGGAATAAATAAAATCATGGGCACTACTTTAATAAAGGACCATTTATATTATCCTAAAATCGAGACGCTGGAATTTGAGAAAGGTTCAATATTGCGAAATAACAAAAACCATATTAAGACATTTCTCCATTGGAATGGAAGTTGTGACAGTCAAAAACAGGCACTTATATTTTTCTTACTACCAGATTTATTGTTTTCCGTTGAGGGAATAGCGAGAGACGCTGCATCACATTCCCCATGAATACTTCATCTGGGACAAATGGACTAATATGACAAATTGGAGGTAATCCAGAATGGTAAAAAGAGACAACCAAGGAAGTATTTTTACCCAGGTAAATCCAATTTGTGGGAGTATATTGGCCTCTTTTTTTGTCAGTTTTCGAGGTGACAAACGTATCTTAAATGAGACGAGATTATCGCCAGGATATCACCCGTTTGATCATTGCTGGGCAATGGTATCATTTTATATTGAAGACATCGGTCGGACACTCCAACATCACATTCATTGCGAGGAACTTTTTATGACAAAAAATACTGCCATAAGGTATTTTTGGTGCATCGTATATTCCGATTCTTTGAATATCCAGTCGATGACCACTGGGTGATTGTCAATAAACTGTCACACACTCATTTTCTATGGATACTGAGAGAACCTCATTTTCTTGGAGTACATATAAAGCACATCACTTTAATATGCCCAGCAAGAATTTCTTCCAAATATTGCCCCCAAACAAGTTATATCGAAGAGCGGCTTATTTTTTTGTGTCCAGGTGCGATTACTGTGCTACATGCGGACGTTAGGCGACTAACGTCCGATATCAGCCCGAATCAAAGTATTCTACGCTCGCATAAATTTGTTATACCCACGAGATGACTTGTGCAGTGATGACTTCTGGGAAAATAAACTCTAAAAATCGTTGTCATGTTCTCTTTAAACGTGTTGCCTTTATACCACCACCAATTATCCGTATCAAGTCCTTGAACTTCTATTATCTAAAAATCACACATTGTCAACATTGATATCGTAAAACAGCGTCATGATTACAAAATTAAAAAACGCATTAGATATCGCTCTGCACTCTTCGGAACCCGATAGCCATAAAAACGAGCAAACAAAGTGTTAATAATTCACAAACCGACTCATCTCAAGGCCTGGAAGGTCGCGGTTGAGTAATCATCTCATTATCGCCCAACAAGTACTAGATTAAGCTGACAAGATGACCTTCCGTTAAGGAGATGCTTCTTTTGACTCTGAGAATAACAGGATCCATCACTCCGTGGTACCCTAGCGAAACAAAATCTTCACCTATCCCTTTGCCAAGATGGCATGTGGCATGGTATACAGGGACAAATCAATTAGAGCCATTGTTTATCGATAATTAATGGGATCGGCCCTGCAGCCCATTTCCCACAATGATGTCGCAATCCGAATGTAATATGGTGCTGTGATTATTTCTGCCGTATAAAGTTAAAATTGTTTTTTCTTTTCGAAAGGTATTGCAATCTTTTTGCCTAATATATGAATCCTAAACTGTAACGTATTAATTTCTGGTTTTCCGATTACTTCCAGGGTTTTCCAGGAACCAGATGTTGAAATGCTTTCAAACTTAGCACATTAATAAATGCTGTCAGATAATAAGTTAAATTGTGAACCCCTTAGGCCAAATATTTCACATGTACTTCCAATAGAATAGCTTTGAAACGTGTTTATAACTTGCAGGTTTTACTTTATTTCAAGATTAAGTCATAATACTGGTAGTATGAGATAGTGATATGTAATACAAACGGAAATTAAATAAATTTTTTTCATCGCCTAACTTTTTTGGATACTAAGTTGTTTATGATGTTAACCAATTTTTACGAAACATTTTTAAAAAATTTCAAATTAATTACTATTTGGAGAGCGTCTTTTTAGGGGCGTTTAGTATCTTACAAGTATTTTTTTCACAAGCATTAGTGGTGGCACAATGAGCGAAGCGAGGGCAGTTCGAGGGTGTGGTGGTGACCAATGTCATTCATTGATCTATATATGTACATGTTGAAGCATATGATTAATATGATCATACTTTAATTGAAACATTTCAGAGAATTGTGGGGTCCATGAATCTTTCTTCAAATTAACCAGTTATTAGCGTCCAATATTTTAGATTTCTACCTTATTTTGACGCATAACGCTCCGTTACCACGTTGATGGATTACTACTTGTTCCGTGTTTTGCAAATTTTTGGCACACGAACCAATTTTATCCTGACTTTACATTTTTCGTCTTGTCCTCTCATTTGAATCCAATCATTTTCTTATCGTATTGTTATTATCGCTGTTGTTTGGCACTAAGTGCTCTGAAAAGTCACAGTCGAAGGAATACAGTCAAGGCCGCTTGAAACTCTATTAAACGAATCTGCAATACGGAATCAGGTTGAAACAACAAGAGACCATGCATCAACATGACTGGAACAACAAGGGCAACTTCAGTGTGAGTCGCCTCTCGCGTTCAGAAACATCAGGGAATGTGATAATTCATTTTATCAAAGTTCCCTGAATGGTTAATGGAAATGAGGGATTTTTGATCAATGAAATGTTTGGCAGCAGCCAAGAGGAGTCCCGTGTTACCGTTGATTGTTGGCAGGGCCACCCAATCATAAAAATGCGGAAAAGTATTGATGAATCCAGAGCTCTGGGTAAGACGTTCTCAGGCAATAGACAGACCGGGGTGCTATCCACAAACTATTTGATCAGACGTCCCGAGGACATTGTCAATGCAATATATGTCTGTAACGCCAGGACGAGCGCCATTGATACAAGAGCAATAGCGCGCGGGGATATCGTAGAATTATGCATGCGCGATATTCTGGTGTTGACATCCATGCCATCCAACATACTGATTTTTAGGAGCAAACTTTGCATCATGGATATCCTCAAAAGACCTCGAACTATAGTCTTCGAATACTTTCTATTAATAATGTGATCTGGAACGATATCACCTGAATATCTCCTGTCATCCTTAAGACGATCTGCTAATCATCCCGACTAATTTGTGTTACCCAATAGTGTTTATTTGTCTTTACTACTGATCAATTTCTTGGCGTGGTTGCTTCAGTCAGACTCAGTGTGTACCAAAATACTTCAGAGTAATCCTTAGAATATATCATACTCGTAGCTTCAATTAAATTGATGTTGAAGTCAGAATGAAATTAATGAACAAGATATCGATACCCGCCCTTTTCCGACATAATTTTAACTACCATCCAACATACTTACTTATTTGAATGGGCAGATGTGATTCTAGCGTTTGCAAAATTTGGTGAAGGATTTACGTGGAAATAAACATAGAATGGTATTTACTTGTGGGTCACACACATTCACCAACAGGGAGGTTAATCCCAGAAAACAGCCTAACAGTTTCAACATTTGGCTGTTTTCCGGAGCAAATATGACCGGATATGGTAAAAGATATAGGGACAATCAAGAAACCCTTGAAAGTTTTCAGTTGTGATGGAAAAATAGTCAACTGTGTGCGTTTAGAATCTTATATATACCTGGGCAGCAATGGTTATATAAAGTAGCTAAGAGTGGAAAAGGTTGGACCGTATCCAAACGAATAATAGCTCTCAGTATAAAAACCTTCATGAAGAAGACGCTATTGCTATGCTCAAAGAACGCTAGGTTACATACAAGGAAGCAGTTCATCAAAAAGTTCGTATGGAGGAGCATGGCACTCAACGGATAAGAGACGTAAAACGGGAGAAGTGGGCCAGCGGAGAATGGAAGCATTTGAAGCATGGTGCTGGAGGAGAATGGTGAACAATAAATGAACGGACCAGATTAGGAACGAGGAAGTGTGAATGTGAACAGAAAAGGAAAAGACAGTATGGAAAACTCTATGGCAGAGAAGAATCAGAAAGATTGGACAACCTGTGAAACAATGAATTTGTTGGATAAATAAAGGAATATCTGGCAAAAAAGACAAGTTCATAGAATAAACTAAGAAGGGCGTAAAACAGATAAGCCTTCAGGGGTTGAGAAAATAAACTCTGAATAGAGGAGAATGGGCAGAGCAATTAACCAATCTTAGGATTGAAATACTGATTGTGATGACGGGTGTGCTCTTAAGAGCAGGCCGCCTCTGTAGGTTTCATTTCCAAGAAAAGGTTCAAGACGCAGGGTAAGGTATATGCTAATCCGAGAGATGCGTTTGAATGAATTTTGAAACACTTAGGAGGATTGCTTGTGAAAGAATGTTCAACAGGTTTAACGCTCATCCTTTACTGTCGCGACTCGCGCGGTGCGTGATGGAAGGATTTCTAAATGGATTAAATGCAAGTTTTTAATTCAAGCACTATGGAACCGATCGTGACATTCCTATGCATGGGTGGTTCAATGTTTGGCATATCCGGTGCCGCATACCAAATGTTCCAAAAATCTATTGATTTGCTTTTTTCCCCCGCAATAATTTGTAAGTATGACAAAAACTCTTCTTCAGATCGGTTAGCCCTTTCTTGATCGAAATAACGCCTCCTTGAAATGTATAATTAAAAGTAATGCATTCTGAATTTATTTTTACCGAAAACCTTATAACAGTTATTGCATTGCGTGCACCTATATTACTCCTAACTCCTCTTTTTAAAAAAATAATTTTTTTTTTGAGTAGAATTAGTTCGCATATTACGAAATGCATCATAACATCCCCAAGGTGGTTCAACATTTCGCAATATTTTGGTAGTTCATATTATTCTAAACATCACTGAATCGTAAACCATTCACAATTCTTTGTATTCACTATTCACCATTATTCACCAATAATTAGCCTAATAATTAAAATAACTCTTCCTTCATTGCTGTAACGGAAAGCTTATGCCATCTACTTTTTCCTAGAGAAGTTTAGGTGGTGACTGTTCCAAAATCATTTTTAATATTAAATTTTACTTAGATTTTCCCCTCCTTTTCTACATTATTGTGTTTCTGCAATATTGTTTGGCCAAATAAGTTTTCAATCTTAGCATACGGTTTTTTATAGCAGTTATTTCCTACAGTATACTTTGTAATTTTTCTCCTCTCAACTATCTCTCTAAACATTAATTCTTCGAGCAAATAAATTTCAACCTACCTCCTATTCATCAATTCTATTCACCAATTTGCAGTTTAAAGCGTTACCATTGTATTTATAGTCTCTCCTTCCTATTTAAATTCCCTCTCTGAGCTTTATTTATAAACCACCAAAACCTAGTTTTCATTTTCAAGCTCAGTCATTTTGGATATTAATACTGGACATAATAATTTTAGAAATAGAATATCCACATTTTATTTACCACATTCCTTTCTTATAAATGGAAAATATATTCAGTTTAATTATCAAAATGAAACACATTTTGATATCAATTTCAAAATATAGCCTGGGAGTTAAATTACAAACCTTATAGGAATAAATTATTGGCAAAGTTGAGGCTGCTAATTGCACGTTCATCTACTCGAACCAATTATAAATTTGTGAGGTTTCCTAAGCTAAATTCTGAGCAGGAGTATTAAGTTTTTAGTGATCGGAAAGGGAAAAGTAAAGGCACTATGGGTGTGTTAAGTGATCCCAAGGTAAAGTTTGGCAATCATTATTGATGAAAAATTAATATCCGGAAGAAGACAAAATCCATGCTGAACATCCGAGCTTCAATATTTCCGTATGAAATAATGTACGCGATATCCGGGGGATGAATTTTCTTACCAGATTAATATAAATAAGGCATGCATGTGATATAAAAGGAAAAGGAAAATGTAAACTGAACAAATTCTGTTTTACTGACTAACTTAGGAGCAGAAGAAAATTTCTAAATGCAAAAAATGTCAAGTAGGGTTCAGATATAGCGGATTAATGCGATAAGTCTGACTTAAAAAGATACGCATGTAATTTGAAATTTTATATGACAGGACACTTCTGCTTCTCACGCTTTAAACATATGAGCAAATGTTGCTTTTACATGTGTATAAAATATTCAAAATTTAAAGCTTTTCCATTCTAAATTATTTATTATAAACTCGTAAGTACCTCTAACTTTCGAATTACTCAACAATCTCTTGATGAGGAATTTTAAATATTACACCACAGCCTTGAATACTTATTCAGAAAATTTGTTTTCCCTTACACTAGATGAATTTTGATTAGATTTGACATTGCTTATCAATTATCAATACATCATGGGAGGAAGGTACTCTATGAGCATAACTAATTTACAACAAACACTCTTCAATTACTGAAACTTCAATATCTTACTTAGTTTAGAAAATCACTTTAGTCATACTCATCCATGACTTTCTTGGTCCAACTCTTCTCCTCACATCAATTATTCTTTCCTTTTGCAGTAATTTAACGCTCATTCATTTTTGACATGACCAAACTAGAGATGCGCAATTCCTGAATACCTGATTGTAAGTTCTAAGTGCATCAAGTCTACAATATTTTCCTCAACGTAGCCTTCCTTCTCACTATCTATTCCACTTTATGACTAATATTCCTCAACTGCCCAATTACCGCCACACTTACTCCATTTGTTACTTCTTCTGGTATACCCACCATAGTTACTCTTAATTACGATTATCCAAGGTTTATATAAAGGGTATCAGTAACAGTTTTTTCCTGAAAAGTGGAGTTGTACTCCTGAGTTTGGTAGTAGGTAATTGGTAATTGGTAGGTAGGAAGTTTGGCAATGTGAAAGAGCTGGCCTAAACTCTTCCCGAAGGTGTTACGGAAGACCAAAAGCAGAATCGATTTTTTGCTCCCAAAGGCCTTCTGCAATGGTATCGTGACGATTGCCGGCCTCGGTGGCGGCGGGGTAACGTCCTCGTCTGCCAATCCATGGGTCGCGGGTTCGATTCCCGCCTGGGTGGGTTTCTTCCACCTAGGGCTTGGGTGTTTGCAATCGTCTCCATTATTATTCTTTGTTAATAGTCCGATGTAAAGGCCAGAGTGCTGTTTTCGGCTAAATAAACAAAAAATAAAAAATTCCCCAACCACCTAACAGTTCCGACTAGTCAAAACAGACTATTTCTCTTCCCAAAAGTGAAATCCTCCCTAAAAGAACACTACCATTGGACCCAGTGCCGTCAAAGAAGCTTGCACGCGTACCCTTAAGGACAACTTCCGGAATCCGCCTACCAGGAAGAGTCTTGGATAAGCCGCTGGCAAAAGTATATCGTTGCTCAAAGGCATTTTATACAACCTATATATCCGAGGAGAGCACAATAAAACATAGCTATTGCTGCTAGCATACACACATATTCACTTTCCTAGGTGTATACCTAAGTTTGCTTTAGCGGATAGGGATACGCATCCTATTCATTGATTTTTATATTCCGCGTAATATACACCCCAGGCCTTGGCTATGCGAATTTAATTGACAATCTAGTAAACGGTGTCAGGCTCCTCTCGACGGAATTTTTCAAAAACAAGTAACAATGAAATCAAAAGACTAGAGTTACACATTAGCAATTTACTTGGCACAACCTTTGTCCCGCTTCCGTGGGCATCATCGAACAAAGATACAATAGGTTACAACCTCTAAATATACTCATACGTACATCTCAATCCGTGGGGGAGAGTTGTGGAAGGGCAAAGAAGAGAGGATAAGGAGGTGGAACGGCAGTGAGGCGCAGGTTGTTTTGCGAATTGTAAATGTGAAAGTACAAAATCTATGTTCTCTGTTCCATAATTTACGAGTCAAAAGTATTATTTTCAAACAAAATTTATCCGTTATAGAAACGCCCACTAAAATTATGCGTTAATATACCCTCTTTGAAAAAGAGGTAATTTTGGAAAATCCCGGTGGCATCATTAACTTATAATTAATTCAAAATATCTTATCAATCCAATATTTATGTGAAAACTTTCATAACACTTGTAAAACTAAATGTGAAGAGGCTATGAATACCCTTCCATCGAAGTTAAACTCCATAAAGGTTTATCACTCTCATTTCAGTCAGGGCGAACGTGGGAGAAGAAACCAGTATGACTGTTGGAAACCGCTCAAGGGAAGAAAAAAAGACATGGACACAGAAATAGGAGGGAAAATTTCGAAAAATGCAAAAGATATAATAAATTAAACAGCAAAAAAATTGAAATCCAACCCCCGAGTATCATTTTAACGTTCATTCCTTAAGTATATCGACGCTCATTTTGCGAATGCGATGATCCCTTAACCCTCCTCTCTTCAGAACAACTTTCAATTTATCTAAAGCCTATAAAAGTTTTCAGAGAAGGTCGAAGAGGGAGGGTTAGGAGGGGTGGTATTGAGAAGGCGGGAGGGAGGGTTAGAAAGGATGGAGGGTGGGAGAGATGAGAGTGTGAGAGAGAGGTAAGGAGGAGGAGGAGTAGGGAAGGATTGGAGGGCGGGTTTTTGAAGTGGGGAGCGTCCTTCCCCGGTCCGCTCACAATTCCCCTGCTCCACCCTCTCGCCCCCAAACAACCCTCCCATCGCCGTCCCACTCACCTCGCTCATTTCCGAGCGTCTATCGTAGGGCGACGGGGCGGGGTGCAAAAGAAGAAAGGCAAGGGGGAGACGTGAAGGTGAGTTGGAAAGGGGGAGGGGGGTAAGAGTGAGGTGAGGCTGAGAAGGCCAATCTCAATTTATTTCAAGTCCCGGAGGCTATTGAATACGAAGCATTGGATGAAGTTATGGGTAAGGGCCGGGTGGAGAAGGGAGCGGGAGAGGGTTCTCGAGGGTCGGGGTGAGGGTGGCAGGGGGGGAGGGGAGGGGGTTGAGCAGGGGGTGGAAGCGGGAGGGGGATAAGGAGGACCCGGAATGAGATGGGCGGTAGTGTGAGGGTGTGGATGAAAGGCAAAGTGATGGGAGGAAAGTGAGAGTATTAGTTATTAGAGGATTATGAATTCGTAATGGAGAGGATATACATCTTAGGAACGGTGATCGCTTGAACGCTCTACTTTGTTTAACCAAAATTACGCGATCGATGCGTTCGTTACCCGAAGGATTAAATACATTCTCCATGCCTACCTGCTCTCCTGAAATACTTCGGGGAATTTATTCATGCCATGAGTCCTGGGAATGAAAATCCAATTACGATATTGCCTCCCACTCCCTTGTTCCACGGGGCGTCTCCTTTTGTGGATTGAATTATGATGCATTGGATCCAAAAGCGGTATTTCTATATGGCAGAGTCATTAAGAAGTTAACGTTTATGACGAAATAGCTAAACCATCTGCGAACAATATTTCTCGGAATGATAACCATTTAATTTAGTGACCATTTTCTGAGTCGTATATTTTTTCTTTACCGACTCCTAACCCAAATATTAACTCCGATGACGGAAACATTTTTTAATCGTTTTCCACTAAATCAGTGGGGGTGTATTGTTGCACGTGTTTTTGTCTTTTTGCCCATCCATATATTCCCAAAAAAGTTAGAAAAGTTAGAAAAATGGTTCTCATTTTGTACAAATTTACCGTTGGTGACAACTTAAAACAATATGCTTCGTCTAAATGTACATACCTATATGTATATATTAATATTCTAAATCATTAATATATAATCAATCTAAAATGCAAAAAATGTAAAAATCCGAGTAGCTACTGTAGAAAATATTTTGGCCACATACGTTTTGCCATATTGTCATCAAATTATTTTAATTCGATTATATTAAACTTTCTACGAATTATAAAGGAGTCTGAATGTAAATTCTTAAAATATCAAAATTTTATGCTGACTATATAAATACACTTTCCTTATGATGTGTTTAAATGTTTTGTAATTTCTTTTCTACTGAAAACTATGTATTCATAATAAAAAAGCGTCTCATAAATGACGCAGGAATATTTTCTCTGTGAAACGTGAAAACCAATCTTTTATCAATTCCTAGTTTTCAATAATAAAAAATACACTGAATTCATTATTTTCTAAAGGATTGGAGTTTGATTACGCCGTACAAGTCAGTAAGCAAGGGAAAATGTGAATCCACCAAACTATATAATATAATAAATACACAACCCTACTACTGGGATATTAATCTAGAAATCATTCATTTGGTAACCACCATAATTGAAAGCAATTAGTGCAAAGCCTAATATATTCTTCAGAAAAGCATAATAGTGCATAAATGAAATTAATTATAAATACCACACTGATAAATTCCTTGTTAACCAAATCTGAGAAAAACATGTCTGTCAAGAATGTATGTTTGAATTTAGCAGGCATCTTTGGACCAATAAGGTTTTCCTGAGCAGCCTACTGAATTTAAGCGGGTATCTCTATGAAAGAAATTGCTTCGCTACAATTTGAATAATGTTTTATTTTGTCAAACAATAGAGCAGTGCAAAAAATAAATAAAAATGTATCAAAGCAACGCTTAAAAAAATCAATACCCTAACATTATTATGAAGCTGGTCACAGTATTGCTGAGAAACTTCTTTCGCTTGGTAAAATTCAATTGCTGGAATCTGTAAAAAAATACCATCAATTTGGCACGAAACCAACCTTCTCGTCCTTTTTGAACAGTTATGTCTACATCTAATAGGTATCAAAACTCGGCTGCATCTCCAAGTGATGACCTTCTCCGTAATAACCAGAAATAGATATGTGAACATTAGGTGGATCACCGCTAGTGATTGATCTCCATCAAAAACTCTAGTATCCTAACCCAATTGAGGTAATGATGAACTAAATTTCCGCGCGTGAACTGCGCAGAAATCTTGAGAGTTCCGCAGAGTGGGGAAGGAGGAAAATGTCAGTGAAGCAGCGTCGCGGAGACCGGAAGAAAGAGAGAAGATAGAAAACGGAGAAAACCGAAAGAGGAAGGGATCATCAAAGGAAACGGCGGATGGGGTGAGAAAGAATGGGAGGACGAGACGACCCCAGCCGCAGGGGTTGGTGGGGAGACGGAATACGCCGGGTGAACGGAAGGAATGATGGAGGACGGGGAAGGTGGGAGAAGGGGGTGAAGGGGGGGGGGGGGTGAGACCGGGCCTGGGTCCCCGCTGGGAGGACCCCAATTAGTCTGCAAAGCTCGTCAGCAATAGTCATTTGTTTCATTCCGGAAGCTCACGAACACTTACCCGCCTCTTCCTCTCTTTAACCCCACTGGAAACCCTTCAAAATCCTGTGCCCGGCGACACCGTCGCACCAACCCCCACACACGTGCCCCCTACAAGCCGACCTGCCTCAGCCCTTGCTTGTTCCGAAAGCTCCCTGTTACTATTCCTACCCACCCCCGCTTCCTTCCTCCCCTCGCCACCCCCGCGCCGCTCTCTAAACTTCCTCCCGCCGCACTCACACACATGGCGAAAACTCCACCCTCGCCCACGCTAATCTATTCCTCGCGCTCTCCCATTCGTTTCCCCCCCTGCCCCTCCCCCCTTACTTCCTTCCTAATCCATTACCTTCGTTTTCTTCCTGTGCTCGGGTTGACTTTCACTTTCGTTATTCACGGGGGCAAAATCGGCGGTTGTCCGGATTTTTACACGAGACACCTCAGACTAAGCACAACGAATTATTATGTCCGGGAGAAATCAAGCTGAAATTTAGCCGAGACTGGGTTGAAACACGCAATACAATCTGGACTTTGAATTTATGAAAAAGACTAACGCGCTTTTATGCAAAAGACCAACGTAGGTGAATGCAACCGAGTTATTTGATTGTAAATGTCCCACTTTGATTTTATATTTTTGCGCGGCCACATTGCATTTTGGGATATAATTCAAGCTGAAATGGTTTCTGCGGTGTATTTCTGGAAAAATTACCGGCCAAAACACTGGAAAATTTACTGGCTTAGTTACTTCAACGCATACGCATATACTGTGGGTACTCCTAATATTTGAACTTTCTACATTATGGTTATATGCTGCCACCAAAACTTACCTTAACCTTATTGCAAGCAAAACCATGACCATACCATACTTACTTTCATGCAAAACTCCTTCCTTCCCCGCATTCTACTACCGTTTTTTATTTAGCGCAAAAAAAATATTATGTACCTTAAAAATTTGGATATTTTCATTGGTTTTTCTCCAACAAAAAGTGTACCAGACATTAAATGTAAAACTCTGCATACTTAGTGCTTCCCGCAAGATGACTAATTGAAAACGTTTATTGCTGAGTTTCAAGGAAAATTCATGATTTGATATGTGATGCATTGATATTGAAGCACACTTGAATTACTTGGAGAAGGTAGATAAATTATGAGTAAGCTAAAAACGGGGATTCCTCAAGTCATTTAATGATTTGATGGGAAAATAACAGGAATGCCTTCCTCTTGTGAACGCGGTTGAACTGTTATAAAGGGATTATAATGTATTATTTTGAGGTGACAATGGAAACCGTGCGTAATTTTTGAAATTACTTAGAAAATATAAAACACGTCATGTAAAAAAAAAGAATTACGAAAGGGAGACAATATTAAGTAAATATTTTTAAGCAAAAAATATCAAACAAATCAAGAGAGAAGGTAACTAGGAGGAAACTTAACCAATAATATTTAATGAAACACCAAAGGGTTTAATGGCTTAACAGTAATAGACTGCTGTTTACGGGCAAATGCTGGGACTAGTAAAATACAGCCGAGAGGGAACAGAACTCGACACAGGCCATGTGTATTTTTTTTTTTTCGTGACACCTGCTCTTGAACCAGAACTGACATGCATTATGGAACAAAATTAGTTTTCAATTTCTACATTTCTCAATTTACCATACGCTACTTTTGTACATTATGAACTTTGTCCCTAAATGGTTTTCACATTGAAATGTATTATTTAAAATAGTGAATGAAACATTATATTTATTACTTAATTATAAATATATGGGTAAAGAAACACGGTGCCCAGGCCATGAGGTAGTACAATCAACTCTTACGATTTTTACAGACTTACAGGCTCACAAAGAAGCCATTATTTACTTAATTGATGCGAGATATAATATGTTAATTTATTTAACCAAACCCAAAGAAGCTAATGTGAGTTAAATAATCTTGTAAAAAATTTTATTCTGCCCAGTATGTTATCATATCATTGCGTTCTTTCACTGTCAGATTTGAAAGATTTGCAGATCAATTTAACGCTCCGCACATGTAACCTATGCATAGTCTAAGTTAGCCTTTGATCCTGACAAGGTGATGGCCAAAGTATGAGAGGAACTATTAATGACGTTCACTCACAGAATTTCGTCTGCATATGTTGAACCTAATTCGGTCTCATATGCTTCTGTGCCTGATACACTTTTGCCATCCGCGTGCATGATATATCACCTGTCCCCTTTGTCAAATATCTATTGGGGATCCTCATAAGCAGTTTCATCCATTCTCAGATGTAGGCACGTCCCAGAATGTTTGGGACCCGTAGGCAAAATCCACTGGAATGGGAGATCACTTTGATGTTTCGTCAGCGCTAAAATCCGTCTGTATGGCGGAAACAGCCCCACCGTGAATACGGAGTAGTAATTGGGGATTATCCTGTCAAATTAAATGACTGAGAGAAAGTGACCCACTTGGATGGCATGCATTTATAATCCAAATGCATAAAGAATTACTTTTAATTTGCCAATAATATTGCAATTTTTATTGCTCAGCTACGAATTTTTTAACTCAATCGAAGAACAAAAATATTTTTGCTTAAATAGGTTTGTATTTAAGATGCTATGGATTTCATAACACTTTAAACGTTAAATAACGTATGAAGATGAATTTTACATTTTAAATCGCTTGCTATGATTTATGTTTCATCACAAAAACAAATAGAGTGTATTAATAATGCACATCTACGTATATTTGATATTGCTACTCCGGGAAAAATATTTATTTTTAATAAATTAACTATGATAGAACTATATTTTGCAACTGTTAATAAATTAGTCAAAGATATATTCTTGAAGTTGAATGGCTATTTGGCAAAGGAAAAGGGTAATGCTACTCAGAAAAATATTAAAACTCGGTGACTATTGTTTGTTCATGCGTCGAAATTTATTCACTTATTTGCAACGGTCGTCAAAGAAGAACACGTCTACTAATAATGCATTAAAAGTCAACGTAGTACTAAGTTAAGTCTGTCCTGATTTCAAATCCTACCACAGATTTGTATTTGTCCTTTTTGTCCATTACATTCATTCCTGTTTATTTGTTACAATCATTTCCTCTAATGTCTCCCTTCATTGCTCTCTTATCGCGTTTTGGTCCGTAGCTTTCTCTTCGAATGCTCCCTCCCTTTTCTCCGAGGCAGTCAAGGCTAATAGTGAGAACGAGTTACTCTCAACCTCCCCATTATTGAAGTTCGTCGTGAGACCTGAATCGCTTCTGCTCCGCCGGGATCATTTCGCCAGTTCGTGATGAATCTGCTTTCAACAGATTCCGCCGCTCCGTCGCATTCGGGCGTTTGAACCAAAGTATTCCTTTTATGGAGGAGTTTCGGGCACGCAGAATTCTCGCATCAATTAACAAAGTTTTGGGGTGCATGCCCGGACTGCGCTTTTCTCGGTGGAGGGTGGGCGTTATGCTAAAGAAATGCAAATCAGGCAAGTGCAAGATGGGAGGGAGAGAGAAGCAAAGAAAATGAAAAGACGGATGCAATTTCAGATGATAATGGAAAGAATGCGATTGCTTTTGAAAAGAAAGTCAGTAAATATAATATAACTGCAAATTAATTTTCTTTCTATTTCATTTACTGCCTTAGAAGTTAAAATTAGTAGTTGTCGTCTTTCGGAAATAGAGATTAGTAATTTTAAAGTAATATAGGCACTGAAATAGCTTCAACTAAGGTCTACTCATAGTAGAACTGAAGAATAATATAAGTAATAGTTACCAATAGTATAGGAATCATAATTCTCAGTCATTCATGTGTCTTGAGATTCTGTAGTTGATAAAGAGGAAGGAACTGACAGTCTACTTTAATCGCTCCACATTAATTGTTTTAAAGTAGAGATAGCTAAACTTGGCTTCGGAGGTTACCATGGCATATCAATTACGTCGTCTTGGATAACCTCTAATGATCTTCCTGGTCAAATATCCACTCAGTTACATCGCTTGGGGATAAAAATGCAGAAAACCGCTTTAGCACAGACATCGAGGAGCGAATACTTCTACTCATAAATATGAACTTTGGCCATATTCTTGTGGATATGACCAATGAATAACTTGTAGGAAAAGTATGACAAAATCGTGTTTTAAAGGTCCAGAGTATTGTTGTTTCACACTAAACATATTCATATTAACATTCGTGGCTCTCGAGACACATGTAGCAAACGTTTTACATGTTAATGTTTCCTTTCTAAACACATTTTCTTCCTCAATATTTGTGTCCCCTTATTCTTTGAAGGCGTAATACATTTAATATACCTTATATTAAATATTTACTGTATAGATTTGATATATCTTAAATGAATTATTAACTGTTACAATTAAAAGAGCCGTATCGCTAATTGCTTAAATATTTCATGACTAGAGGGATCGCGGTTAAAAGCAGAAGGTATATTTTAGAACTTGGGTAATTCCAGAACTAATGAGTCTTCTGAGATATTGTTGCCAAAAATAATTTAACAAGGATACTCGTACCAGAAATATAGATTAGAATATAAGAAATGTTTAGCTGGCTTAATTAGTTTTGTACTTATATGATATGGGAAATTATAACTTTTATGACCCTGGCGCACCCAAAATCTAAGTGTAATAAATATAAATCATTATAAAACATAACTGAAAATTGGTCTTGCGCTGTATAATGTACTCTTTTGGTGATAGTAGTAACTTTTAATTTCATATTTTGAATACAACCACGCATATATATATAAAAGATATGTAGAAGCACTCAAGAGAACAACATATCATTTGAGCGGAAGAATAGAACAACACCAAAATTTCAATAAAGAAAGCGTAAAAGGACACTTACGCTGAAGAAATTTTAATGATATATACGAGGGTCATCCGGAAAGTAGTACCCGTTCGTGAAATAAAGACACAAAAGTAAATATTAACAAACATAAAAAATTTTATTTGAAAGAGGATACTTTAAACTACTTCTCAACATAATCTCCAAGCAAATTAAGGCATTTGTCATAACGTGTGACAAGTTTCTGTATTCCTGCTGCATAGTCCTTCGCCGCCAGCTCATTGAGATACGCGAGGGACCCATCTTGCACAAATTTTTGCATAATGCAGATGGTGTTTAACAATTTCATGAACAATTGTTCGAGAAACATTGGGAAAATGCTCACAGATGTCATCAATTGTGACGCGCCGATCGTTCCTCACGAATTCGTCAACTGAGCTCACCAGTTGGTCTGTAATGACAGACGGTCTCCCCGAACGCTCATCGTCGTGTGTGTTCCCCCTCCCCATGTTGAAGTTGCGACACCACCGCCGAACAGACGACTCGTCCATTACATTGTCTCCATACACCTCCTTTAATTGGCGATGAATATCACATGGGCGAACGTTTCTTGCATTGAGGAATTTAATCACTGCCCTCACTTCACAACTGGCGGCGTTCTCAATTTTTTTAAACATTGTAAACAATCACAGAAACAACACAGGCAATGCTAGCGTCACGCAACTTGGCTCAGAGAAGGCAGACAAGCCACTGAAGCTATCTGACCTCGTCCAGCGGCTACTCGCGTCGTCAGCACTTCATGCGGCACGAACGGGTACTACTTTCCGGATTACCCTCGTATATATATTACATTGCTGAGCTGTTTTCAAAGTAAACCAATATTTACATAGATAGTCATCTAGATCTTAATAATTTATCAATAAATTGATAGTGAAAAAATAAATTGATAACACAGAACCTAAAAATATATAAGATTGAGTTTCATGACCTAGGTCAGCGTTCGACCTTGCGTTTCTTAACCCCGTAAGATCTTTCTATTTCTTTAATCGATAAGAACGCAGTCAAAAGATATTTTAACCTTTAAAAAAACACCAATTTGAACAAATTTAATTGCAAATGAATATAAATAATTCTAAAATCGTTATGCGTTTTTTTAAGTCATTCATTCCCCTAGCCCTATTAACAAAAATATCGCGAACGAGATGTATTTAAATTTAAGAAAAGTTCATAAATTCACACTGCAGCAACGAAATTTCAGAAACGCAACAGCGAAATTGCGCTCAAATAAGGTCAAAATTGGAATCTTAAAACTTTGACTGCGTCGCGGTCAGTGCTCAAAAAAACACATCGCTCCCCACGGGCTACGATTTTGGAGAGTCAACTCCAGTGACCGGGAATGCAGGGCAAAAGGACTGCTGAGGGGGCGCAGGGGAGAAAGAGGCTTTGGATGCTGGAGGTTGAAACGGTGGAGGGGCAACCCTCGTAAATATGAGGCGGGAAATGTGAGGCACCTGGCCCATGTGAAATATTGCGCAAAGTTTGGAGATGCCGCCGTGGGGAAGGGGCGGGAGAAGGAGTGAGAGAGAGAGTGTGTGTGTTTGTGGGTGGTCGGGGTGGGAAATGGCCGCGCGCTCGGGAGGAGAGCGAGAGGAGGGCAAGAGAGCGAAGCAGCCAGCCTAGAGGCACCATGAGCGGCATCGCAATGAAAACTATTTGAGCGCCGAACAAGTAGCCTTAACCTCTTGACTTTGAGAAATTGCGGGTTGCGCGCACTCCGGGGAGCGAAAAAAACTGATCTGAGGAACCGCCGCGTTCTTTAAAAAGCAAGAAGGGTGTGAGTTGGATGAAAAAAAACAAATAAAAAGGAACATCATACGCCGAGGACGAAGGTTACCATGTTGGGTGATGGCGATGAGAAAATTTCGGAGCCTTTATAATTAATCTCGCAATGGTGCAGAGGAGAAGCGCCTATTCAAGATGCACGTGGATTGCGAATGCGAAAAATTTCGGTCAAAAAACTGAGTAATGCAGAGTTGGGGTCGTAATTTACGACTTACCATGAGAGAGAGCACCGAGAGTGGTGGTGTACTCTTAAGAGAAAGAGAGAGAGAGAGAGAGAGAGAGGAGAAAAAAAGAAGAACAAAAAGGCGAGATAACAAAATGATTCAATCACTTTTTTTTCATCCATGCCATTTGTTTATCACCAAAAACGGTTTTCAAAGGCGACTGCCATTTGCAGCAATGTTAATTATTGCCTACGCATACATTTAATACCTAGAGAAGAATTAAAATTGAAGGAAAGAAACGTAGTAATTACGAGGGAGGGCAAAGAACGATCTTTAAACAAAAACTATGCAAAAAAAAGAAGTTACATCTATTCTTCATTATTTTTTATTTTATGGGTTAAACCCTAAAAAAAATTTTACATATATAATATTTGACTACATTTTTAGAAAAATATATAATTTTACATAGAAAGTAGACACTGTCAATATTTTTTCCTTTAATTTTCGAATTTCTGTCAATTTTCTTGATAATGGAGAATTACCACTGGGTAACGGTAAAAATAACGTCATAAATAATATCAGATTGCTTATACGACTTTCGTAATGGTATAAACAAATTCATCGTAAATAAAATTATGATTAATGATGAAATAGGAAATGGCACTAGACTCGCCATTATATATTTCACCATTGTTACAGATTTTTCGCTCAATTTTCCGTAATTTCACTAAATCTCCAACTTGATCATTGACCGCTTGACCATAGGTTTCAGCAATTAAGTAAAACAGTTCAATAATGGGAAAAATAAGGGCTATAATAAATTTCCAAATTCTCTCTTCCTTTTTTAATCAATCTAAAGTAAAGTATACGGAGGACGGCATTCCTCCAAAAATGACATTATTTGCACCATAATGTGCTCTATCTGATTTTCAGTTGTGTGAGTTCTCAGTTTTAAAACTTTTCAAATGCATTCCTTTCCTTTCTCAGATCTGGGGAGGATGAAAAGATCGTTTTTGCTTGGTGACATTCTTTCAAAAGATAAAGTATCTCCAAGATGGAAATTAATAGGGACGAAGACTAAAGAAGTTAATTCAATTTCCGGAAGAAGATATGGAGGTTGAATGTGAAAAGTAGAGCAAGATGATGGCATATACTAAGGTTATTAATCTCTTTCTTTGGTTTGGGGGCCTTTAATTTTGTGGCGAGTGTGAATCACATTCAGCGAGTAAAATCTTTAGTTTTATTTTAGGAATGACAACTTATGTATTTGTACTTTACATACAGGGAAAAAGGAGTCAAAATTGGCATTTTGAAATGGGAAGGATATTTTTAATATAATTTAACAAATTATTTATCAATAAAAATTTGAAAAACGTCATAAAATTTAATTTAGAGATTCACTGAAGAAATCCATTTCTTGCAAAATGAACTCTACGTTTCACAGCCATATGTACATATTTCTAATTTTGCATGGATTGCAACGTGGCTAGATGTCTGATTAAGACAGCAACAGCATAGATAAATACTAATTGATTTCAAAGTTAGTAAAAATAATGAGAAATCTCCATTTTCTACGACTAAATAGATCCATCAATATTCCAAAACTGACTAAGGACTGAAAAACTTTGATATCTTCTTAGCGTATCATTTTATAGCATGTAATATCAATATATAATCTTTTCAATGCAATTTCGAAGGAAACGCTTAAAGCAAACCCATGATAAATTGGGCATTTCAAATGTATATTTCCTGATTCACTTCAGCAACAGAGGATATCTTTTTCATGTATAAATATGAGACGGAATTAAATTTTACGAATACTACAAAGAATCCCATGTTATAAATTGAATTAAAGCTCCCGGTACGTAGAAAGCTTCACCATAAAAAATGATCAAGTTAAAGGCACATTTATGCTAGTGGAAAGATCTTAAACTAAAAAATATACCAGATACTTTAATTTTTTTAATCTTAAACATTTTTTCAAGACTACTGGTCGAAAAATAACAAACTACAAAGATTGAGGTGAATTTTTTTATAGCAGTCGTAATTTCATTAACGACGCTTCTATTTTAAATAAAAAGCAGTGTTAATCTGCCTTATGCCTCGTTTAAACCAGTTTTTATCAGGAAGACATTATATTAATCAGAGTAACAGGAACAACCATGGATGATATTTTAAATAAGATTACGCCTTGGGAAATATTATTACAGAGGTGAAAATAGGTAAAAGAAGAAAACTAATTCGAGCGTGCCTTTCATTGAACTTGTAAGTTCTTTTAAAATATAATTGATGGGCATGAAAGAAGTTTTGAATTTAATTATATTTCCCAAAATAGTCAATTTTCAATTTTTCTTTATTAAAGAAGATGATTTTTTTGGGAAGAGTAAACTCTTACCCAGAGGGAATAGAGAATTATGGAAACGAAGCAAAATACTAAGAAAATCTTCAGCAAAAGGCGAATAACAACGCGTTACCTTTCTTTATTTAGTGCTATTTTTTATAAAAGTAATAGGGGCTTACATTTTATAACTAAGATTGAAATGGAGAAAGAAGTACATTTTGTACAGAACTTGATGATCTCGGGGGAATAAACCTCCGCCGACTTGCCCGATATAACACTTTCCTCGCAATGAAATTCCTCAGATTTGAATTTAATCTATCTAAAATTCATTAGTGCATATATTATTTGAATTCGAAATATTTTAAGTAATTTTACTCAATTTTGTTTTATACACAGTAATAACTGATTAAATTACGACGGTGGTCCCAGAAGTGGCCGAAATGACCTAGATATGGCGGTAGTTGTTTAAAAACATCACTGCGTTAAAAAATACGCAATCTATAAAGCATTTGTTTCAAGTTTGAAGATGCCTTATTGTTCAGTATTTGTTTGGCAGCTATCAATAGTGAACTTTTTCAGTGTATTTGTGAAAATGGAAAAAACTGGTCATCATTATGTGATAAAATACTTTAATTTGAAAGGCCTCAGCCCAAGCTATATAAAAACTGAACTACATTCTACTCTGGGGGAGTCTGCTCCTTCGTTTACAACAGTATAATATTGGGTAGCAGAGTTTAAACGAGGCCGTATGAGCTGTCAAGACGAGCATCGCATTGGTTGACCAAATGAGGCAATGACTCCAGAAACAGTGAAGAAAATCCACAAAGTAATACTGGATGACCGTCAACCGAATGTGTGCGAGCTAGCAGAAATATTAAGCATTCCAAAAAGTGAGGTACATGGCATATTAACTGAAATTTTGGACATGAGAAAGCTGTGTGCAAGATGGGTGCCGCGTTTGTTCACACTCGAGCAAAACCAGTGTCGTGAAGATATTTCAATTGAGTGTTTAGCAAAGGTTCACAGCAACATAGCAGAATTTTTGCGCCGTTCATAACCATGGATGAAATATGGATCTATTACTTCATACCCGAAACGAAGGAACAATCAAAAAATACATTCAAAAGCAATAACCGGCTCCTAAGAAGGCAAAGACCGTTTAATCTGCAGGCAAGGTAATGGCGTCGTTTTTTTGGGATGCTCGTGGGATAATTTTCATTGACTATCTTGGAAAAGGAAAAACTATCAACAGTGAGTATTATGCGAAATTATTTCAAAGTTTCAGCCAAGAAATCAATCAAAAGCGGCCGCATTTGGCTAAGAAGATTGTTAATTCATCAAGACAGTGCACCAGCTCAAAAATCCGTAAATGCAATGGCCAAAATTGATGAATTAAAGTTTGAAAAGCTATCTCATACACCCCATTCGCCAGATTTAGCCCCCTCGGATTATTTTCTGTTCGAAAACTTGAAAAAATGGGTCGGTGGTCAAAGATTTCCCAACCATGAAGAAGTAATGTCGAAAGTCAATGGCTATTGTGAGTATCAAGACAGTTCTGGTTATAAAAATTGCATCGAACTTATTGAACATCGCTGGGAAAAGGAGTAAGAGCTGGAAGGAGATTATGTTGAAACAATGTACATTCTTTTCCAAAATGTTTGTGTTCTCCTTGTTGGGTCGGGTACTTCTGGGATTACCGTCGTATTTTACTAGCTTATTTTAAAAGTATTGCGGCAAACTGATAATGCAAGAAAATTCAGTGCCCAAGATTTTAAGCGCAAAAATTTAACGAAAAATTACATATTTTACCTAGTCCAGTCATGGATTAACATAAAATAAAAGGAATTTTATCTCTTCTCTAAAGTGATAACCGTAGATTAATTGAGGCACTCAAATTGAATCAACACTAAATTTATTGGCACATCAACTGACATTACTGTTGTTTGAAAGAATTAATACGAAAATGATTTGATATTTTAAAATATTCTACCATGTTTGCCAAAGCAATGTGTCGACCAAGGTTTTCAGTTGGCATATATTGGAACCAAATTTCGTTTTTCTGGAAAATAAAGCGATACGACAGAGACAAAAGTAATTTGGCTGAAGTATTTCACTGCACGCAACTCTCTTCAACAAATCATCCGTCCGAAAAGACCTTCTCAGGAAAGGAAAATGAAACCTGGAGGTCAACATTAAAATTTTTTCACAGAAAGTTCTGATTGAGGTCTTCAGAGGCATAAAGGTTTATGATTCAGAAATTACTTTTGAATCCTTTCAAAGGAATTGCCTAGAAATAACCGACGTGCTTTTGCATAGTCAGATCGAAAGCAACGTAAGTGACTTTAATCTATGCAGAGATATTACGACAGGCTGTTTCAACTTAACTGAGTCGGAAATAATTCTGTGTACTTTTATAAGATAAAAAGGTTTAATTATTGTTCAAAGATAAGTTACTGACCTCATAAAGTTATAATACGGAATTCGCCACTCCCATATAATACTAAGTAGTGACTAAAACCGTAATTCACTCCAAATAAACACTAGAAAGTTTCATAACTCAAGTTTAATGGAAAATATTTTTTAATTCAAATCTCTTGGAAAATTTTATGGACCAAATTTAATAGTTAGGTAAATTTAGAACATGTTATTGATAAGATGACTTAGAAAAACCTTTCCAAAATTCGCATAATTTCATGAAATCCTAGAATTTCGATATGTACAAGAAATGCACTTGGATAAATTTTCCCCCTTCATCTGAGGGCTGCTACTATCTTCGCGTCATGGGTTCACGTTAAATATGCTTTCAGTCACTCCGGTAACCCTGGGAGAAGAAGCTCCCAACCAGATCCCTCCTGTATCTGCTCACATGCCTAATACCTCGTCCTCATAGGCGGCACTGGATTTGCTCCGCACTAGGCGTCCGCTCAGGAGGGATCCAAGCTTAAGGTCGCTATGCAACCAACGCCAATGGAAAATGTTGGCCTATTGAGACTAGTGGGTCGGGATCCCGCGTTAATGAGGAGGCACTGGCAAACGGCAAGGTGCTGGTGATTACGTAGACTCACTGTTGAGGGTTCACAAGGTGAACGTGTGATGGAATTGATAGAGAGGGAATGATAAGGAGTAGTTATGTGAGGAGGAAGAATTAAAATACACTAAAATTAAGACAAAAGTTAAGCTAAAGGCTTGTTTTCAAATAGAGAAGACAGTAATCAACCGTATGATCTGTGGATCTGCTAACTTATTATCCGAGCGTTGAAGAAAATAAAAAGGAAAATGAAAGCACAAGAAAGTCCATTAATAATGAAGAGAATAAGTGAGGGACATAATATGATTCCATGCTTTTTTATCTCCACACAACTCACATTT
This sequence comes from Hetaerina americana, assembly GCF_022747635.1. Classification (NCBI taxonomy): domain Eukaryota; kingdom Metazoa; phylum Arthropoda; class Insecta; order Odonata; family Calopterygidae; genus Hetaerina; species Hetaerina americana. Next base: position 14,579,058 of record NW_027287316.1, read on the forward strand.
CATCTAAAATTGTTTTGAAATATTTTCAAATCATTTGATGCAATTATTATCAATGAGTAATGATAGCATGTATTACACAAATTTTAAATAACAATGATGGTTATGTGTCGTTCAGTTAGCAGTTTTTATTCATGTTCTTGCTAAGACACGACGCAAGGAGAAATGACAGGGAATTTTTTAAAATTAAATATCTCCCTACTATTAACAGCATGAAATCTTAAAAAATTACAAAAGAAGTAGAAATTAATGAAAATTAAACAGTTACGAGTATACTAACAAATTCACTGGTATAGGATTGCAACAAATATATTTCGTAGCATCGATTTGCGAGAATTATAGACATTAGATTGTTAAACTGGGTTCTTCTGTCATAAAATAGTCAAATATAAACTGAAAAATCATAAGATACAATATAGATACACAAGAGTGTATCATTACGTATTAAAATTTTCATTGTTAAAACTAATTTAACAGCGCCTATGATGCGTAAATATTATTTTAAATCCTTCAAATTCTAGCTCAGCTGCAAGAGTGAACTATTACCTCATTATGTTATGCTAAGCGAACGTATTCTCACTTGGCACGATGCGCGCTGAACCCTGGACGGATGGACGCACGATGAGGCCCTGACGAGAGTAGAACTAATAAGTTATGGAGAATGTAGAGGAGGCAAAGTAACGAACTGGAAGAGTGAGGGTAAAGGTTCGCGATGATGAAGGGGTTTAGGAGCGCATGGGTATGACGAGAGGAGACTCTATGGGAGGCTGGGAAAGGCACGACGCGGAGGGTGTGTCTGGGAGAGACGGCAGGCCCGGAGAATCTGTGGCAATTAACATGTTACCACTGGAGTTTGGCATTCCAAGAGGAGGGCACGGCCTCGGTCAACAAGTAGGTTGGGTTGTCTATCGCACTTAAGCGCTTGGTTTCCGTTTCCTTCAAGTATGCCAAGCGAAAGGAGAAGACGCCTCTTATTTCATGCCTTCGTAATTGGAATTTTTGCAAAGATGAGAGACGAAGCGGTCAACGGCGTGGTTAAAATAATCCTCGGGTGTTAATTAGTGGCGTGAAAAAAAAGTTTTTATCCGCTTCCTTTCCTCTCATTCCCCCATCTCACGTTAAATGAAAAATAATTATTTTTCCTAAGAATACGTCCGATGTTTGAATTATGCCATGTATTTTTAAATGCGGTACATTGCGAAAATGTGCGATATTGCATTATGAAAATGAGTTGATTAATATTTGGGAAAATGAAAAAAGCGGCGTTATATTGATTTGATCGGATATCAACCATCGATGAAAAAATATGTGAAACTAATGAACAGCAAAATATCATCATTACGTTATGGCTAATAATTAGTAAAACGCATGAGTTATGACCGTTAGAAAATTTAAAACTATTAATTAAATATTTGCGCTATTTTTACCAAAAGACGACGGTTTTCCTGTTCCAATTAAACCAACCACTAGGCTGGGGCCCACGCTTAATTAATCGAGCATTAACCATCGAGGTTGCAATAAAATACAAATTCGTAACATGAGTGAATAAAAAAGACAAAATCGTTGAACTGCAACACTCGGATCCAAAGCTAAGCTGGCTTTCATCAAGGACAAAATTGGGAACTTGGAAATCCACTTTAACAGTACTAGGATGGATGATCCCTGGACGGTCGCATGCTCTACGGCCGGTGGAATTTCCAGCCAACTTTGCAGAGAAAACATCGGGCAGAGAATCTATTGGATCAGACTGTAACCCATCCGAATCAATATGATCATCAAAAAAAGGAACTTGAAATAGGGAAGATAGACCTAAATAGTTGCCAGGTTAAGATTATGCCAGGTTAAGAAAGATCGGCATTTTAGATACATTTAAACACACAGAACTCATATATATATCTATATACTCATTTTATCGAAACATATATAAGGAAAAGGGATAGGAACACACATAAAAGGACGAACAAAGGAGAGGTGGGGAAGGTGGAATCAAGCAGATCACGAATGTAAAAATATTTCCTAGACCGGGATTTGAACTCCGGATATTTCCACTTGCCGGGCGGAGGCTCTTAACCACTTGAGCTATCTAGAAAACGTAATTTACACTGAGATCTGCGATGCTTTATGCAACCAATTGCCCCGATTCTTTGGCCAAGAGATGGCGTTAGGGAGTCCACACTGTCATCCACAATGCTTTCACTGCCATCAACTAATTCACAAAAAACACTTGATATCGTCCAAGAAAACTGAATGCTTCCAGCTTTTAAAGGCCAAGTATAAGTGAAGGGTGATCCATACTCGACAAACACAAGTGGACTCTAGCGTCATGTTTCAGTGCATTGATGAAGAAAGGCTAAAAAATGTGAGAAGTGGATATGATATGGTTTCATATTATAATCATAACTCTAATATACGATTATTAAGTACTTAACAACCATAAATAATCTACTCGAATTACTTAAAAAAATAAATTGTAGAACAAGAAACCGCTTCAGTTGGGCAAGAGCTTAAAATTTCAGGAATCATGAAAACGAAAAATGTTATTATTGCCAAAGTGAATTATTTAGAATTGGCATGTCATTGTCATGTGGCATTGGCATTTAAAATTAAAGCAGTGAAAAATAGAAGCAGAATATATTAAAATTTATCTTTATTTTTATTTGCGATGCATTGAAAAGGAAAAAGGGCTTCCTCAAAATTTTAATCGCTATTAGAACTCTAATGAGCTGCCATGCTACTCTTAACCTGTTTGTATCCTCTTTTAGTTTCCCGCACTTCTTTTCTTCCTTTGTAGTCGATATTCCCTCTCTAAACTCCAAGTTCGATCGAAATTTCATATTTGCCATCATCTGAAGCGCGAAAGATCTTCTCAGCATGAAACTCTCTGGCTCTTCGAACTCATATCCATAATGCACAGAAAGGTGTCGTGTTTTGCCTTTGGCAAACTTCTCCCTTGTGTTCATTCCATCGCTACGCCATTCGCCCTCTTCCACCATGCCAAGGCTTCCGTGCCATCCGCTGCCGTTTTCCGAGGTATATTTCTCTGGTCCCCTTCCCTTCCCATTTCTCCTCAATAATCCCAATCCTCGGAAGTCCCAAACTCCTCCCCTTCTTTGCTTATCTACTGGCCATTCGTCGTTCTCAGACTTCCTTCCGTAGAAATAACTAAGGGTATGGAATCATGGGGACCATTTGGAGTGTCTCATCCAATATACATTCTAATATTCACATGTAAACAGTGTATTATTAAATTAGTTCGAGGAATTGGTCACCCTTATAATCATCAAACCAAATTTCATAAGCAATTGGAGGGCGCTTCTACGAACGTTGAAATTAAATGCAGAAACATGATTCCCCCGATTATATGAAAATATTAAATCTCGAGGACCGTAATCTCATGCTTGGGCGTGGGAGAAATTCTTCTTTTTTGAATTTCAATTTTATAAACTTCCGTTTTGCTGGGTAGCCCGTTGAAATAATTTCTCCGAAGCGCAATTCGAATTCACCAATAATCACGAGAAAGAGTGAAATGTCTTAAGGTTTAATAGACAAAAAGAAGTTTCGCATAGCCAATTTGATTATATATATTCGAAGGCTTAGTGCACGCGAATTCTTATTTTAACAGTTTGAATAGCCCTCCATAATTATATATATATATATATATATATATATATATATATATATATATATATATATATATAAATATATATATAGTTTCTGTGATTGTTTACAATGTTTAAAAAAATTGAGAACGCCGCCAGTTGTGAAGTGAGGGCAGTGATTAAATTCCTCAATGCAAGAAACGTTCGCCCATGTGATATTCATCGCCAATTAAAGGAGGTGTATGGAGACAATGTAATGGACGAGTCGTCTGTTCGGCGGTGGTGTCGCAACTTCAACATGGGGAGGGGGAACACACACGACGATGAGCGTTCGGGGAGACCGTCTGTCATTACAGACCAACTGGTGAGCTCAGTTGACGAATTCGTGAGGAACGATCGGCCATCCACCGTATAGCCCGGACTTGGCCCCTTCAGATTTTCATCTCTTTACAAAGCTTAAAGACTTTTTGGCAGGAAAAAGATTTGACAGCGATGAAGAACTTAAAGAAGGAGTGACCCTGTATCTCAATGAGCTGGCGGCGAAGGACTATGCAGCAGGAATACAGAAACTTGTCACACGTTATGACAAATGCCTTAATTTGCTTGGAGATTATGTTGAGAAGTAGTTTAAAGTATCCTCTTTCAAATAAAATTTTTTATGTTTGTTAATATTTACTTTTGTGTCTTTATTTCACGAACGGGTACTACTTTCCGGATGACCCTCGTATATAATATACATAATAAAATACCTCTCCATTCCTTATCAAAAATAATTTGTGTACAAATAGTTTATTTATTTGATACAGGGAATCATATATTTAAAATATGACTCAAACTCAATCATAAGGTAGGATTTTCAATTTGTAGTTTTAGCACAGTTCCATGATTGTTACCGGTGAGATATGTTAATGAGATTATGCCCCATTAAATCATCAATGAAATTAATCTATAATGCTGATTTATAATTTGACTTTTGGAATGAAACAACAACGAATTATATACAATGAGCATAATACCGCCTTGCTGAATCGAAATAATGTAAGCATTACAATTCAATTAACACCTAAAATTTTCAAGGAGAGATATACAGGTATTACATTACACCTGTATTCATTCCTTACATATTGGCATATTATAGAAATAATTAAGAGCATAGGAATTATTCAACATCATTTTCATTAAGTTGAAATTTATAACAACGTGGCTTCTTCTAGTTAAAGGAGAAACTTTTTTTTCTCTTTGTAGAAAATTTATAATTTATTGTATTCAATTGATGGCTAGATAACTCTCCGCGAAAGCAAGATTCTTATTTTTCTTTAAATGATTCAGGCAAAAATTCAACTGTCAGGAGACATAACCCAGGAGGGAAAACTCAATATGAAAATGCTATTATTTACTATGTTTATTTATTATATTTTTTACCTTTATATCTTTTTATTTATTATTTTGATAAACCTTTCAATCGTGAGATTGGAAAACGTGATTTTAGCGGTTCTTTGCGTCTGTGAATAATTTGACTCAATATCAAGGGAATTTCCAACCGCAAAGGAGAGGAATAAAATAAGTTCCAAGTATAGCGTCACGCACAAAATGATTGGAATGATTAATTCAGCAAAAATACATGATAATATTTCTATTAACAATGAAAATAATTTTTCACTTTTCCTTTCACCAATGTTAAAAAAGAAAAATAATGGCGAAGAAATTGGCACGTAAATTAAAAAAGCCGATTTCCAAACGAATCTACACCTTCCAGAGATAAAAGAATCAGTTTGCCATTTACAAATTGTCGTCAAACACCTACTGCTATTTCATCTACTTTTTATGCATGAGTAATCCATTGACCAATTTACTTTTGAGATTGAATACCTTACTTCTTAAAAATAAGCCAGTTAAATATCAATACATTCTTAAATTATGCTAAGAATTTCAAAACAAATCTGTGATGACCACTTTTGTACATAATTTTTCAAAAGCACAATTAAAAAAAGTGTATGAGTTAAAGACTGTACTTATCTAGAAGATATTACTTGGGCAGACTCGGCAACGAAGGATCTTACCTGCAAAAATAAACAATATATATATTATTAATTCATTTTCATCATCATGAAATCAAAAACTGATAAATTAGTCATACAAAAATTGTTCGCTTAAGAACTTAAGAACAACCCACCTCATCCATTTTCAATTAAAAGTCATGCATCAATTCAAATACTAACAGTAATTTGCACATATTTACATCCTAATCTCGGTATTAAATATATATACTTACGATTTTTAAGGATTAAATAAGCATTAAATAAGCATAAAAGCAATAAATCTTAGCACTATGAATTTAATAAGCAAATATAACGTAAAGCTTTTGACTAAATGACCAAAGCATGGAGTCGTAGGGTTCATTCATGATGACTATCTCCAAGAGTTTCACAAAAATTAAGGCCGTTTTAGGGTAAAATTGGAGCAAAATGTATATAAAGTGTATCGTATTCGCTTGCAGCAATTTAAATTGTTACAGAGAAATGAATGCAATCAACCGGTCGTAAACTTGAAAGCAGTTACCACTTAGTAAGCTCTATCCCTCAAAACTCTTCATCTTCGTCCCGGATACGACGTCCAATCGAATCATCATGCTCACGACCGGCAAATCGGTTACACTAGTCTACGGATAGCAACCAGCTTAAAGGGAATGGTACTTCACATTTAGATCACCAAACTCGCCCAAAATGTGTCGCCAGGGTGGAAAATAATCGAGAGGCGACAATTTGGAAATTAATTGCGGTTTTTTGTTCAAACTTTTTATTTTATTAAATGCGTCAAAACATGCCAAAAACGTGCTGTAACAAGCAAACAAATTAACGATCACAATGTCTCATTTAGAAGCCAAATAATCCGGGTTTGACGCAACGGCCGGGGTAATTAAAAGTCTCCCGGTTGAAGGAGCAGGCTGGAGCACGTGGTGGTTGGGGGGTGGGATGGGGTGGGGGGAGAATCGAATGGAATTATTCATGAATAAGTGAGGAGAGAGGAAAAAGTACGGGACCGATTGGTACGCCGCCAAGAGTGGGTAAGGGAGAGAAAGAGGAGGAATGAGTTGGCGAGCGTATCTATGAGCGAATTGTCCCACGGACGGTCTAGGGAATGATTCGGCAAATGCTTTCGGCTGTGCCTTTAAAACGGATCGCACTTAACGGATCAGATCCCGTGTCGTAGGTTATCCTAATGGGCAAATTTCCGTTCAGGTTTGGGATGGAATGAGCGAAATGAGCGAACGGGTGACACGTGCGCGCCCATAAATGTGTGCGCTGGAGGATGTGTCGCAATATCCGAATGCTAACCCGATGTAATGAGTATTTAACGGAGAATAGAACCTTCAACGCTATCCATGATAAACATTGGGCCACTCTGGGCGACCCAATGGCTGAACGTCCCGGCGACTCTAACTTCCCGTGCGCGGATCAAATAGGCCTTTTACGCGTGCACTTTCCAGTTAAATGACAGGGAAATTGAATTTCAGTTATAGCCTTCGTGTGAAAGCCCAATGCAAATTGCCGGAATGAATTGGGTGCTGAAATGTTTTTCAGTCGATCATCAATTATTTTTCTATTTTAAAAGTCATTCACATATATTTTTCTGAAGATTTCTCAACGCAGATTGCAATTCTTAAACCTTTCGGCAGTATAACAAGGGTTTTACGGGAAACATACCTATTTTTGTATCAACTAATTATAATGGTATAACTAAGCTCGGTACTATCTAAGAAATGTTAAAAACGGCCCCATATCCGTAATAACGACTTCGTGGACAAGATAGACAAAAACTCTATTATAGGAAAAAATGTAAATCATAAGCTCAAGTTTTGACACACAAAAATGTATACATTGTATGCTTATTTTTTTTAAGGTAATCCACCGGTGAAGTTAGGTTTTTGGATGGACACAACTACCAAACAAATATTTTATTACTCCTAACAAAACACAAAATCCATCATCCTACTCTATATCAGGTCCCTCTTCATCTCCGAGTACTTTCTTCCTCCCTTCATCCCGTCCAACATCCCTATCCTGTTCCTTCCCTTTCCTCGTTTGCCCAACATTCTCCCCTCTATCACAGTCTTCCACATCCCACTGCCGGTCAACACCCCCTTCATTCACTTTTCCTGCCTCCATAGGATTGCTCCCAACAAACCCCTCTCTTCGCCCACCATACCAAGTACTTCCTTATTTGTTTTCTTCTCTGTCCATTTCAATTGTATGTATTATGTGTATATATATATATATATATATATATATATATTGAAACTTCGGTTATGGTAGAACTCCATTCAATAAAAGAGACAAACCTCGCTTACCGAAGCAGTGCGATGAACTCAATAAAATCAGTTTTTGCATAATTTAATTAAAACTCACGGCAGAAGACTTGGATTCAAAATACATATTCTGAATACCAAAGAGAATGTGTTTTATTATTTCCGTATAAAATTTTCAATCATTTTACGGTCCGACTGACCAAACGACGGAATAGATCATAACTGTAAATCCCTGAAAACAATCTTTATTAAAATGGGAGGTTACAATGTTTAGAAAAAAAATTCTCAACAGGAAAGTCGGGACTCTTTTTTCAACGTCTCTATGTCTCTACTGGACCGCAAGATACATTTTGAATTTTATATTTTCATTATATATTGGCATTATATATCACTACTCTAGATTATTTATCAAAATTTTTATTTTTACGGATTTCTTTGCTAACATTTTGGTATTTGAGTTCCGTCGGTATCTGGCATCGTAAAAACTATACATAAAACCTGAGTATCATATAAGGTAGGCAAATGCAATATTGGGCCTGGAAGGATCGTGCAACGGATAGCAATGATAACCTTTTGAGGTTTATTTCGGTCGATTAGATGATATCTCAAAGTCATCAAGCCGTAAGTAGGAAGCGGGAGACTTTTACCTGGCCCTTAGCATTTGACTTATTTCATCCTTTTGATAACAATTTTTACAATCTATTTGCCTCGCTCCTCTAGTACAAGGGTGCCTGGAACAGACAAGTCTCTCCTATCTCATGCAACGATTTATGATAATATAATACTATCTAAAATAATTTATATCGCAATTTTTAATTGAGAATATATACAAAATAATCATGTTCTTACTTTTAATTAAGATATAAATTGATACCATATAATCTATTACTACTAAGCCGAACGCTATTATTTAGGCTTAAAGTTTTGCTGCAAGATAAAAGAACCATTTTACAAGCTACCATTCAGCAAATGATAATGTTACGACTTTTCTGAGTTAATTATTTTCAAATATATGTTTTCATATTTAAAATAGGCAGATATTTCGCATAGCATCAACTGAACTTTATCTTTTGGCGCCAAGAGTTTCAACTTTAAAGTTTCACGACATCGAGACATATCGGAATACTCCAAAGTAAAACTTACGTTCTAGAATTGTAGTTCTCCTTCAAAAACGCAATGTAAAAAATAATCTTGAGCCGCGTAACTATAAATAAATTTGATTAAATGATCCCTCTGTACTAGATAAAGGTACTGAGCCACTCAATCACTGAGCATATAATTATTTCTCTTTAAGTGTACCTTGTGACGAAAATAAGTAGAGAAGATTTGCCAATGAATTTTCTTCGAATAGAACAAATTTCCTTGTCACGCTATTTTCCTTTCAGTAAAAAGAGGCAAAAATTGGGTTTTAACTGAAAAGTAACTTTGAATATCGATTGCTTACAGAAAATTCTAGAGTGCTGTAAAAAATGCTCTTTTTTACTTGTGTTCGCGTTCTTTCTTCTAGCCAGCAATCTCTTATAGTTGTAATTCAAAATAGTACTGAGAACGTTGAGAACTTCGTGAGCCAAAAAATCCGTACATATTCCAGTTTTATAAGTTAATATCCTTAAACTAACGTTCACTGCATTAATTGTTTAATGTTAGCCTCTTGGAGTAAAATTGGAGGGATAAAGAAAACAGTGATTTTTACGTGCGGGAAAAGAAAACTGATCTAAAAAGAAAAATACTTAATTCGTTGGTATACACCACCGGCATCTATCTCATAAATAGGTGAGAAGCCGCAGGACTTACATTTTTTGTAACTAATTTTGTATTCCCACTTGAGAAGAAAAAAAGAGAGTTTCAAAATCCCCGCATCGTATCCCGCAGCAGCATCTCTAAAGCAAACGGCCACATTTAAAACATTCATTTTTATGCCTTAATATTGCAATACTTCTTTGACTTAACCAAAGACAAAGTAGGATAGTTGCGCAGTTTTTACGGAATGCTCGAATTGTATTTGGTCCAATCAGTTGTTTGAAAGTTATATATATATATATAAAATGAGGATGAAATATTGGAAATTTGAGGGAAAGGTTTTAAAATGTTTTACTTTGAACTTTTTCTCAGAACCACTTCGAAAAAGAGTTCACATCCAAATTAAACCATATTTTACTGACAGACATTTCTTTTTAAATGCCGTATTTGCTTCTGTGCTGTCAAGTACCAAGTGCCATCTGATTCGGTCTAAATCACTTGAAAAGAAATACGACAACAATATAATTTATGTCATTATGACCAATACGGCTTCGTTTAGATGCTCTGTATCTCTGATTTGAAGCACTTTCTCCAAGGTATGCCCATTGTTCGGGTAAATTTGTACTGATATAAATTTAGATTATAAGAACAATGATTATTTTTTATCTTGTGATTTCTCAAATAAATTCAATAGAAGTTAAATTATTTTAAATAGATAAGTAATTTACAATTCATAGTTTTTAAAGTCTTATTTTTCTAAATTGTTTCCAGCTAAAAAACAAAACTCCACTCAGATTTGAAAATATCTTAGCGAGTAGTATGGATGATCATTATGTTTCTTTCAATGCTGTACGCAAAAATGAAATCCTATAAATGGTTTCATTTAGGAGCAATTAATGCCTACTTACATTTTAAGTATACTAATATTATAAAAAGACCGACATTTGCTCTTTTGCGAAAGTTCTTATGATGAAAATACCTAATCCAATATTGCCAAATCAACAGTGGCGTAGGTAAGTCAGTGATCTCAACTCTCAGGAAATAATTAAGTGCTGCTCGTATGATGCATATTTGTCTACCGAAGCTCCATACAGTTGACCTCCATTGACGGTTCCAAAAATTAATAATACGTCTTTCTCTTGTAGAACAGACGGGGCCACCAAATATTTGTTCTCAACTGCACGGAAAAAATTGTCCATGAGAGACTTTCCATCAAGATCGAGGACACGTGAAGGAACAAAAAATAGGGAAGTCTCTGGATGCTTATTTGACCAAAGGAAATTTCTTTCCTTAGGAATTCCATTTCACTCCCAGAGATGGAACGAAATATCTTCCAATATGGGGAGGATATAATTTGACTCTTCGGAAGACTTTAGCGCGGTCGAAGGAAACCCTTACAGCTCCAACACTCTTCTCACCTCCTAGCCCTCTCGGTCCTCCGGCTAACCCAACGATTCTAGTCACTCCTCCTTCTCACCCCAGGGGCAAATACGGGGGCCCCCCGACCCCCAGCAGCGCTCCGCTCGACCAACCGATTCCGCCGAACCTCGAATCCCCCCCCCCACCCAATCGCCCGAGTCCGTTGGAAGTAGGCCGCCACGATATCATTCCCGAGACATGTCCAACTCCAACCAACACACACCCAAAACGTCAGGCTCCTTCGTTTCCGCAGACCCGGAAATATTTCCACTCGTCTTCGCCCGGCGTGCCGCAAGAAGTCTCTTCCGACGAAACTGCTCATTTCTCTCGGCTTCCACGCCAACCACCCCTCCAACTCCACAAGCCCTCCTGTACCCTCACGTCCCTCAAAGAGCCACCGACTCCTGTCCCCATCCCCCGGCCTTCGTCCTCAATCCATATCCATCCGTCGAAAACCTGTTTGATTAACGATTCCTTCGCGGATTTCGGAAGCGACGTTGAGCAGAGTTTATTACGGCCACTGAATTTATCCCTTCACAAAGTAGGACCTCGCCAGGGTATTTCTTCGGTAATACTTCGACACCCAAGAATCGCGCGATTATATGCCAACTTTCGTGGGCTTTTTGGGGTAGCTAAAAGCATGAATTCGAGGTGAAATGACACTAATTTGATGGGAAAAGCTCCAACTTCAGTAATTATAAAGACTTAACGCTGGAAGTGTGACGAAGTAAAAAGAGAACGCCAATTTAACTCAATCGAAGTTAAAGATTAAATTTTTCATTCAATAAATTTGTTCCATGAATAAATATCAGGGAAGATAAAAACATTTGCTCTGGCTCAACCCCATACTTCTCAGTCCGCAACAACGAAATCCATGAAATAATCTTCAAGGTTGCTTTTCTATGATTGTTTCAAACGCCCAAACACAATGTTGAAGTTGTTGAATTCATTGACACACAACTGTTTATTCAAGAAAAAGATATATGACATACAGTTTTAGCGATATGCGCACTAATTAAGAAATCTCTCAAAATATTTATCGCTTTTCATTCAAGCAAGTTTACATTGTTTACTGATACTGAAATATTAAACTTTTTGCTAATTAAATTAATTGGTGTTCTACATGCAAAAAATATTTCAAACTATTTTATATCTACGAAGTATAAAAACTGAAATTCCTAATTCATACTTTGTTAAATTACGTCAAAAAAGTGTATAACTGACAGAAATGGGTATTTTAAATTGCTCTTTAGCATCTGCATCACTTTTGTGAGCAAAATGTGAATGAAGAAAAATGTAAATGCTTCATAATTCAATTATCTACGTACACATTTATTGATTTGCTTTTTTAAAATATCAAATTAATGACATTAGTTTGTTATTTACTGTAAACGTCCGTTATTTACATATTAACACGCCTTTTTTTACATAGAAACACGTATTTTTTGCATAGATTGTCGATTCAGAATCACTAGGACCGTTCTTTGTTACTCTTAGGCTAAATAGATCACTCATGTCATCTAGCCACTGATACAAAAAAATTCTCTGCTCAAATTCAAATTTTGTCGATAATATTATTATCACAGAAGGACAATAGACTAATTAAACGAAATTATTACATCATGTCCAAAAAACCATTCAAATAATATCACAACGGTAGGTTTTAGAAAATATATGTGCAAAATTCATTTCCGCTGTGCACTGGGAATCTTATATTTCCTTGATAGCATCAGTATATCATTATTAGTTGTTATCCTTCATTTCCATAGAGAAAGCTAATTTTGACATGACTACCTAGTAATATATAATATAAGTATTGGATATTACCAATATCGTTTTCTTGGGAAGAAGAATTGGAGAAAAAAAGGGTAATTTCATAATTCTCGTGGAAGTTTAGCTTATTACAAGAAATGAATACTTTTCGGAGTAACCCATTGAATGAATTTAATGAAACATGGGTCGCTGGGATTTGCCAAAGGCATCAAAAAGAGACCATAAAAGGTTACTTCGGTTCATTATTTGGACAAAAATGCTGTCATATGGGATTTTATTAGCATTGATATGCACATGACCCACTCAATTTCATTATGCACTGCGGCACATTGATGCCGATAATTTCATCTGAAAAAAGGGAGCTTCTTTTCATTTTGCTTTGACGACAATTTTTGCGTATACTCCATGCTCCATCTTTGAACTTTAAGCAACCAAGAGTCCCAGATTCAATCTGGAGATCATTCTGTCCTGAAAACAATAAGGCAACGTAATGAAAGAAATCATGGAGGGAACGTTCTTCCGAGGTACTGAGCTCCATTCAAGATCAAGTCTAATTACGCAGGTGTCTGCACAAAGGCGTAGTCGCTTATAGGCCGGATAAGGGGTAAGAATTCATTAAGAAACATCTCCACACTTGCCTCTCTGTGCATTTATTTCTGCAAAAACTTAATACATATATATATATATATATATATATATATATATATATATATATATATATATATATATATATATATATATACACGCACTGGACACACTTATAAAACATTACCGGGATGAAATGATAGAAAAATAGAAACATTTCATGAAATTATTTCATGAACTAGATACACTTCTATCGAGCAATCTCTTTTAGGCATTTCTCTCGGAAGAAATGTCTTGGTGCGCCAAACAATTCGCGTATTTACGGGTAGTCGTGAGAACAATGGCGAAGTGAAGAAAATAAGAGTACCCTCTCATTATTGTGCTCCTGGACACCGCATTCCCTCGCTGGCTCTTGTCTCCTTGCCGCCTCCAAGACGGCCATTTCCAATGCTTTCCTTCATCTTTCACTCCAAGACTCCCGCTCGTGAATCGCATCGCCGACCGCTCGGCTCATTTCACCGTTCGAGACACTTTTGTCTGACCTTCTTCTCATCACGCCCCGATTTTTTTCTTTCCTACTCCGTGTCCTCAAAAGAGCTCATACGTATCTGCAAGCACTCTGAGAATTGGGCTATGGTGGGGCTTCTTATTATCTTCTTCAGGCGGTGAACATTGGTTCTCATTAAATATTTTACCGTTCAATTTACTTTTCCTTCCGAAAGTAAAAAAATCAGCAAGAGATATTTACATTTTTAATTACATTCTTTTGTATTTATAATTTTTATTAACGTGTTGCATTTAAGTCTTGAACTAAAATGGGGAAGCTTGCAAGAGTATTTTAATGGGAACCAACAATGCAATAAGAAGGATACTAGTATCCAGGATCCAGGGTGAAGGTATTATGATTATATTTAACAAACAAATAAAATACTTGATTGAAGAAGAAACAAAAAGGGGGGAGTTTTTAACCATCTTTAATGCAGGATTCACATCAATTAAAAACAAAAAAAATCGCTTGAATATAAAAATATTGACTCTAGCAAGAAATGAACACTGCAAAAAATGTATAAATCCCCTTGTATCTCAAAACAACAATGGATTTAAGATTCTAAGGCATCAAGGAATTAAAATATTCTACCTTCCTACGGATTATTTCAATTTTATAACCGATACAGCCCTACAGAAGAGCAAATTGGAATTAACAGCATTGTCAGTCATCAACAGAGTGACAATGTTTAAATGACCAGATCGTATAACTAACCATGGACCTCTACGGAGAGTGAGAGATGAAAGAGTTTTGTGTGAAATAATAAAAAACAGATGTGAAATAAACTTCACGGTAACTTACTGGAGTAATTAAATAAAATAAATAGAAGGAAAATAAATACAGAGAAACGCTACGGTAGAATCGGTGAAGTAAATATTGAGATACGTGAAAAAGGAATGAGCCAACCAATGGGAGACATGTTTTAAGTAATTCCAGTTTTAATGTTCGTTATTTATGATTCTGAACATGAACTCATTGAGTCGCAGAATGAACACAAACAAATCAAGTAGATCGGTTGCATCCTTCCATATTTAAATGACAGCATCGTGAAGCATAATTCTAAAGCTCTCAACTCGATTTTTTGGCATACTTCTATAGTAATACCAATTAAAAAAGAATAATCAAAATTGCTATTTTTACTAAATATTAATCCTAAAATTTTTAATTTGTTGGAATTCCTCATTTGAGGAAATGGAGCCGAACGGCCATAGTCATGTAAAAATTATTCACAATTGAAAAATAGTAAAATGCATTAGAAAATAAATGTCAATGACTGTGTGTTAGATTGTTTATTATACATATAATTTATTATTCGCATGCAATAGAACTAGTCCTCAACAAAATAATAAAATTCCATTGATTACATGTTTCTGTTAAAGCAAATACTATTTATTAAATGATAAAAAACATTTGCTTCATTTATAATGTCATTTTTATTATACTTGTATTGCAGTACTATAAATATTAGTCCAAACATATATTCAAATAATAATACTTAGTAATACTATTAAGGAAAGATAAAAACTACTTCAGAGAACTAAACTAGGGAACTTTTGGCTCAATATTAAGTTTAAGGTTTTCAACAGGCATAATTTGCTATGGCGATAATGTGTAAACAACAATGATATTGAATTTAATCGAAAACAACACTCTAATGCTGTAAAAATTGTTATTTTTATAACTTTTCACAACTGCTTCGAAAAACTATTGTTACCGGTCAGATGTTACCTTTACAACTCGCCAAACTCTTTGAAAGGTAAGGTTTAAATTAAAGTTTAACAATTTTTCTCTGCAAAAATTCGACACTAAGATCAATAGTTAATTTGAGAAAAAGTTCGGAGTGAATGTAATGCACTCTAATTGAAAAATGATTGCAAAAAAATAAAAAAAAAATAATTTCACAGTTTGATAGAAAATTTGCACATCTGATGATTACATTAGGAATAGCGGCGACGACCGCAATTTCTCGCCAGCGTGTAATCATGGTCTCCCAATCGTACGTGCAACTCACTATCTCGGCTTAAATGGTCCCCATCGCCAGTAAAATAGGTCTAGCGAGTTAAGAGATTTTGCTGGGTACGGTGGAGTACTCCAAAACGCGCGAACTTGGCTATACAATTGAGGTATACATTTGAGGCCTCTAATTCCGTTAACTCTTCGGTGTACTACTTCCGGTATTAATCTATTCAGTCCATCTAGACCTTGTGTGAGCCAGCTGATTGATTGAAATGATTAATTTATAACATGCTTAACCTTAAACTACAATTTCATATGATTAAATGAATAAGTATTTCATAGTAATATGCAAGTGAATAAAATCAGAAGGGCAACAAAAAATTCTAAAAAATTATGTTTATTCCAGTTAAGTGTTTTTAAACGCCTTCCATTTATAGGAGACAATATAGACGTTTCCTTAAAATGAATTGGACTATTCTACGCTTTTGGTAAATTGCCTCAAAAATACCTTGGAGATTTGTTAAATGTGTTTAACTTAATAAAATTATCGTATTCCTCGATATCCACAAACAAGTTTGCCAATCAAATTTAAACTTCATCGAATTGCGCGTTAAGATTATTATTTTTACATTCAATGAAGTAATTTATTGGTCTGCCATCATTTTTCCTCATTTTCCGAAGGGACTCAAAACTTAGATCAACCGAGTGAAAAATAAATGAATAAAAATCTACATTTCATTTTTAAAAACGATCAATGATTTTAAAGCAACGGCATTAATTTCACCCGCTGCGAAATTTGCCGCGTTCGTTTTGATTGACGAAGTCATAATGAAACAAACACCGTTTTCTAAGCAGGAAAACTATCCGATAACTATTTGAGGAATCCTGATGGTCCCTCCGCCCCTTTAATATTAGGATGGATTTCGGAGGAGGTCTTGAGAAAATTATTTCCCTTGCCAACCTCTCGGAGACCGAGCATCAAATTGCGGTCGAGGTATAAATAAAGGCGAAACAGAATGATGTTTTTAATCTCCACGGGAATCTACTCCAAAAATAATGGCCAAAGCTTTAATAATCTTCCTCCGGCATCTCTTGCGCCCCTGGCTATATCTTCTCGACTCGAAATCAGCCTCCAACCATCTAGAAATCTCCCTATCTTAACCCTCCCCGCAGCACCCTTCGCCACACCCCGTCTCACCCTTACCCTCCTTCCTCCTACGCGTCCTCCTTCCAGGGTCGAAAATCCCCTTCATCCCTCGATAACCTCCCCCTCCCTTAAACCCAACCTCACCTCCCCCGAGTCTCACCCCCAGTTTTATTCCGTGCCACCCCGCCAGATCTCCCATCTTTCCGTCATAATTCAATTAAGTCCAATCCATGCCGTGGCATTCCTGACCGAAATGCGGTCTTTCTTCGCTCCGTTTCCCGCCTCGCTATAAATCCGTACTCCAGGCCCAAGCGGGTTTTCACTCTTTTCTCCCACTCCTCTTATCTCCAAATGCGTATTACTCTCTCTCTCTTTTATACACACACACACACCATCTCTCTCCTCAGCTAAGCTGACTGTCTTAAATGACCTTTTTTTACCGAGCTATCCGGTGATTGAGTTGCTCCTTTTGGTTCATGACATGAAATAACTTTTTATTTTATGTTTATTTCTCATTTTTTATCGACTGTTCAGAAGAAAGTTTGGTGTTTTATGCACTCTAGCTTCGCCAAGTTGGATTTAAAAAGTGTAAAACTTAATAGTACAGTGTCCTAACCAAATATTTCTTAAATGACTGATTGCGTCAAGTTTTGTTAATAAAGCACTTAGATTAGAAACTGAACGACGAAACTAATCTCTATAGTTAACCGTTTTGATTGATTGCACTTACGAATGACTTTACTCGTAATTTACGACCTAAGTTAGGCAGAAGCCTATGAATCCTAAAAGTAAAAAAGCATGGCTTAGCATAGCATAGCAGAAGCCTAAAGTAAGACTATTCTCATTCATTATAATGAATGCGTGACTATTTTGACCAGTAGAAAAATGGTTTCAGGAGAAATACAAAGTTTTTATGAACTTAAATTACTCTTATACTTATGCATATATTTGTTGTATGGCCAAATTTATTTCTGGAAAACAGCTGCTGGAAAAAACTTTCACTGTTTAAAACCTATTTTCATTAAATCTCCAATCCAATTAATAGCTATAATTAATCACACAAGATAATCGACAACATTTTTGGATTATTTTTATCACTTGCGTGTCTCTCAGTTTCCAATTCTTTTTGTTAAAAATTAATTAACATATTTTATGATAGAACTCAAAATCATTGAATTTAAAGCGCCTTAGGTAGTATTTGATAAGAAGATTAAACGCCTGGCAGCAGCAATTTCATGCTGCGAAATTTGGGCCACATCTCATCTGTAATAATGGAGAACTATTCATAGGATGCTTGCCTTTGGTTGAGAAGGTTTTTAGTAACACATTTCAGGAGAAAATTCCTCCGGATTTTCAGTGACCATGTGGAATTTTAGGAGATGGCTTGTACCCCGGTTACAAATATTCGAGTATCCTGAAACTTCGGAATGCATGAAAAACTACCCTGAGTATTCGACCGAAGAGAGCTCCCCTATTCAGTCAGCAGAATTCTTGACCGTTGGACGGGTTTCACCAAATCGTTCCGGCGGAGTTGACATGAGATAACAAATTCATATCGCTCTGCTTGGCATAGCAAAAAGGCTTTGAAGCGGAACTTAATAAATACTCAGGCACAATATGTGATGTAAGCTCTGAAATATCACGGCTGAATCTCGCGAAAACTATCCGTCAGGAGATTCAGTACAGATCAGAGAAAACAGTTATCAAATTCCAGTATTATTTTTTGCTGCATTTCTTTCGGTAAATTAGTCTTATACAAATTTTCATAAATTTAGATCAAGTTATCTCATTATTTTTTGCTCATTTTCGCAAGGTTTTGAAGGACTCACATTTCTCACCACAATTTAATGGAGATAATGTTCAATATGGAGCTATAAGTGTGTTCCGTTTCAATTATCTCAATGAACGTAACTTTGGAAATTACTTAAATCTGCTTTATAATTATGCGATGAGTAATTAACTTCGTGATTGATTGTTCATGCCGAAAAGGCTATAGGTGGCCCAACTTGGGTGATTGCCAACGGATTCCACATGTTAAATGTCAGCAGTGTGACGTTATTAGGCCGTGGGTTTGGGGCGTGTGCACATCGAATGTAGTCAGTGAAAGGGCAGTTATTTAACTTGTTCTTTGAGAAATTCCACCTAAAAGGAGGCATATTAAGAAAATTTTCCTGGACCCCGTTCAGAATTTTACGCGTGCTCAGTCAAAGATAGAGCAGAGGTCAAAGAATCCCAGATGAAAGCGGAGGTCAAAGATTACTTCCTCTAGAAAAAGCAGCAATTTGTTCTTTAATTTGAAGCTTACATGAAAGAAGCTTGATTTTAGGTAATCCTTGACTTTATTTACGGACGCAGTCAACGTATTCATGAGTTATAATGTTTTGTGATTCATGTCGAAAGGTCATATCAAAGGTAATTTAAACCTTCAACAAATATTGTGACAAAGTATGAGTACACAGGATAGTTATTTGGTTACTTCAACGGTTTTCGTCACAAATTATATTTTTCGAGATGTAATTACAAAGTAGTTAAACCAGATTAAAAGGGTATATAACATTACTAGCAAACGTTTTCCCCTCCTTTGTGTGGTTAATATTCGGCAATACTTTGTGTTAGGTAAAATATTCCAAATAGACAACTAACTAGAGACACAATTAGTTTGTAGCAGCTCTTATGGTATTTGGCCAATGATGGAATGACAAGAATGAAGGACAGAGCATGGAATAAATAAGCGTTTGTATAACGAATATTTAACGAAAAAATTGCAAAATAAAGCCTTGCACATTAGCTCAAATATTCCATTTTATCGTAATGAGAAAGGCATTTCCAAATGATATTCCAGCGTACATGAATATGTAGCATAAAAAGTGGTCACACCATGAGAGGCAACGCTGAACATAAGAAATACAAAGTAAGAATCTCTAATGATTCAAGTTTCAATTTGGCTGGAGCTGAAATCTTTCAAAGTAAAATAGGGTAAAAATAAGCAGTTTGAGTTATACATATACACCAACTAAAGTCGGTGACCACTGCTATAGATTTGTTAAAAGGAAATATTTAAATGTAGAATATTCCGATTCGTCATTAGCCGAAGGATGGGACTGTAGCAGCTCTCCAAAATGTCCTCTTCCCCGTTAATCTATTCACTCCCTCGTATCTACGAGGGTTGATATTTATAATTATTGCCTTGAAAACAGTAAGTGCTTTAAGCGCCATCTGACGTTTCCATCTATAAGTTTGACCTTTTAAACGCTAACTTTATTCAGAACATATTGTCGTTTGATCATAACTTGTGTTGCTTACAAGGACTCGAAAATTTTGTCTCATCGAAAAAATTGAGTTAACTCGTGAACACTTTCGTGCGATGATTTTTTTACAGCTTTCGACGTGGATTAACAAGACAGGAGTGCATCGATCAACTTACTTCTACTATTGTCGCTGAAGTTCCGTCCTTTGTCACTCTGAAATGAATTCCATCATGGCCGCCGTTCGCTCAGTTACGAAAGTCGTGAAGGTTGTCCAAAATCAGTTGTTGTGCCAGAAAACATTGATTCTTTGCAAGGACTATTAAAAGAAGATCGTGACGTGACTTATCGTGAGATTGAAGCATCCTTGGGGATTAGTATAACGAGAATCAATCAGATATTCCATGAACCTTTAGCTGTGAAAAATATTTTTTCGCGTTGGATCCCGCATAATTTGACAAAAGCTCTAAAAGATGCTCGTGTCAATTGGTGCAAAGAAATACTCAACACATACAATTAGCTGTGCGTCAAAAGCTGTGCATAACATCTACACAGTTGACGAATCTTGGATCTATGTTTATGAGACCGAAACAAAACAGCAATCCATTGTATGGGTCTTCCAAGATCAGCCAAATCCGACAAAAGTGATTCGTGCACGAAGCACATCGAAGCAAATGATCGCCTGTTTCTTTGGAATAGCTGGACATGTGACAACCTTACTGTTAGAGCAACGTAGAACCGTGAACTGTAATTGGTACACGAGCATTTGTTTGGCAGAAGTACTTGATGAAATATGGAAAAAGAAGCGACAACGAAGGATCATTCTTCATCATGACAATCCAAGTTCTCACAGATCGGCTGAAACTACTACCTATTTGACTGGCCAAAACGTCGAATTGATGGGTCATCCTCCGTACAGCCCTGACTTAGCACCAAACGTCTTCTTTTCATTCCCGTTTATCAAGAAAAAATTGCGTGGCCAACGTTTTTCGGCGCCCCTGAAGAAGCCCTTGATGCATTCAAAAACCATGTTTTGGAGGTGCCTCAATCGGAGTGGAAAGAGTGTAACGAAAATTGGTTCGAGCGCATGAAAAAGTGTACTGATTATCATGGAGAATACTTCGAAAAACAATCAAGCCATTTTCAACAATATATTGCTGTCTTTTCATGATTAGGTTAAAAATATAAATAGCAATCCTCGAATACACAGTGTGGTGGACCCTACATGGGGTAGTTTCAGTCCAATTGTAGTCATAGCGTCACTGCTTTTGGATCCGACAAGTAAATTACTGCCAGACGCAAGTTCATAACAATGACGATCTTCGATGATACGAGGGGTGCTATTTATATTATGAGCTTTGACAACACTAAGTCCTTTAGCCACGATCTGCATCTTTTCCCATTAACGGTTCCTATAGTTTCCTTTGCGGCTTCCGATATCCCTTTATTGATAAATTCCCATTTTTCTTCGATAGTACTCAGCTCTTTACCTTAACCCATGATCTTCTCTACAGCCTGCTGATACTCCTTCCATGTCATTCCGTTTAATGCTACCTAACCCGCCTTATCTTTTTGAAGCGGGTGCCATATTTCATGACAGTTAAATTGTGGTCAGAGTCGGAATCCGCTCCCGTGTAACTGTACGATTTTATCACACTGTTCCTAAACCTGTGTCTAACCAGAATATAATCTAGCTGATACCTTTCTGAGTCACCTGGTATTTTCCATTTATACCTGCGTATTTTGTGTAGTCTAAACCAAGTGTAGGTGATGACTAACCCCTGTCTCCTGTAAAACTCAATTGCTTTCTCCCCGTAGTCATTCCTCGTACCTAATCCGTGGTTCCGAACCTCATCACCATCTCTTCCTTCGCCTACCGTCGCATTCTAATCCCCCATCGCTATCAAATGTTTCCCTGCAGGAACACACGCGATTATGTCATCTAACTGATCGTATATCCTATCGACCTCTTCTTCCTTATGGTTGCTCGGTGGCATGTACACCTGAATAATAACCAAGTTCGTCGGTTCTGCTTTTATCTGTACTAGTAATATTCTATCCGTTGCTTGCTCTATGTTTACTGCGCTTTTTCCTACCTCTTCATTCAATATGCTGCTGTCGGTTGGTTTTCCCGTGCAAGGGTTTCGTGGGATGACGACCGCGGAGGCCTTGCTTTTCCCACTACCGGGCACGACCCACGCCCGATTGGGCCGAGTCCCGAAGTTGCCAGGACTCATATTCTCTGTAGCGACCATCATATTAATCTTGGGAAAGGATAATTGAGGTGGTTTTCCGTTGCCTTCCTCAACAGTGTTTTTAACGTGACACCATCACTTACTGGCCGCCCCACTAGGGTCAGACGCCTTTGCAGCCACCTCACTGAGAAACAGACGCTGCATGGACTACCTCTGATTCCTAACCTTCGACCTAAATGTATTATTTACTAGCTTTATTACGTTTACTACTTCGTACTATATATAAAGATAGAATAAAAATTTACCACCAATAAAACCTATTTTTGAGACAATACTTGTAATCGCGAAGTTCCCATATGTGAGAACTAATATCAACAAAATGGCTGACTGACGACCACCACTGCCAAGCTTCGGACGCTAACTGACTTTCAAATTTGGTGCAACCGTTTTCGATGCTTTTCAGTTTGACATCATGGCCTGGACCTGAGAGAGACGGAAAACGAAGAAGCCAAGACTGTAAACTTGATCAATCAAGTTCACAGTCTCTGCGTCCTCGTTTTCCATTGTTTGACGGCCGTAGGAACATTCATTTTCAGTTTACATGAGAGAAATGTTTTTAAACTACCATTGATGCCGCGGACGAAATATTTTGGCTATTATTGCTGTAAAGTAGGGCTCTGTCATGCTTTACTATAAAAATTCCATATTTTTTTAATCGAAAAAGTTTATTTTTGTTTTAATTCAATGTTGCGCTACAGTCTTATCGAACGACAAACTAACTCATGCGATTTATTTCAAGTTAATTGGTTTACTCGTGTATTTTATGTATCTATACGTGTAGTACATGCATTTTGACGTGTAATATCCGTGTATTTACATCTATATGAGTTATATTTCCCTTTCGGTTATAATTATTTTCAATCATATGTCGCTAGCTGTTTTATTTGGCCAGTATCACATTTGCTCTAACTTATTTTTTGATACTAGATGCCTGGTGTGTGGGTAGACAAACCCTACAACACCCTAGTTGTGGCTTCCAGGGTAGCAATAGGTATGTAGATTTTTTGAAATGCCCTCGTGTGCCAGTGAAGTCTGATTTTATCTGGTAGTTATGGACTGCAATCTATTATTTTCAAAGAAGTAATGAAACCAACCTCTGGACATCTAAATCGGATGCTTATCTTCTATTCTTTGCCAAGGCATCTTTGATGGGCAGCACTACTAAGTTGTCCCCAGAAAAGATTTCACCACCTTCACTGTCGCATGTACTTGAATAAATCAGAGGGACCGAATTAAATGCATGTATGTGAAAGTTTCTCACGGTAATTTAAATAAGTCGCATAAGTTACACTATCCCATTCAGGTTCTGTAATGGGGAGATAAATCAAGTATGGAGAAAATTTTCATGAAAGAGTATATTTTAATATTAATTCCTTAATGCTTTTTCAATTATGCTCCGTAGAACCCATTATAATGTTCCAGGAGAGAAAAAATCTTATGCTATGGCACTTTTGGCACTTAAAAAAGAAGGATAAATATATTCATATGTGTACGTTTATAAGTACCAACAATAAAGCAGAAATAAAAGTGCCATTAAAAGATGTGGAGGGGAGGATAGGATGGCAAAAGTCCGTCATCACATGTGCCTAGGGGTGTTGAGAGTACAATCCCGGAGTTTCCTCATTGGGTGAGTGAGGAATCTTCTGAGAGCAATCTGTTCAATCACATTGACAGCCTTCGTACCTTGCGGTATATGTGCCACTAGATTAAAATTTTTACTTTATTCTCAACTCCCTTTATTATTCTTATGATAAAATAATTTAGTTCCAATTGATAATTGCAATATTACATATTGCGAGGTAATTGAAGGAAATTGGACTGTAAAGTTACTGCAGAAAGGAAAAACTGTACTAATTAGCATTCATTTGAATTAAGGACGATATCACTGACTAAGATGGAAAGTTATGAATTAAAATAACAAAAAAGTATGTTTTAATATTATTAGGGCTTGAAAAAGGGAGGCCTTTAAGAAAGGAAAATGAAGGTTGTTAAAAAGTTTTGAAATTTGGAAGAGGAACGAGATGAGAACCAAATCCTCCATAGAAAGGAAAGAAAACTTAGGAATCTTAAATTGATTGAAAATGAAAACTTGGCTGAAAGAAATACTTGAGTAATACCGGGGAGAATAACAGAAAGTAATAAGTAATTAAGATGAAGAAACTGAGGTTAAATAATGCCGATGAAGTGGAGCTAAAGAGAAAACTGAGGGGAAGAAAAAAATGTGCTCTATATCAGCAGCAAAGCATATAAGAAATTCAGGAAATAGTGACGCATTTTTAAAATTAGCATAGGAACCTATTTCTAAGTAAAAAAACACAAAATTTTTCATCATTGAAAAATTAAATTTTACTCAATAATATTTAATTCTATAGTAGCCCCAGAGAAGGTAGAGTTATGAAATCTAAGAGCATTATAAAATAAGGGTAATGAGATATTTTATTTTAAAATTTTTAATCAATATCAGGATTTTAGCTACATCATAAAATTGACTGTCCCATTGGATTGAAGCTGCTAAATTCATTTCATGATTTATAATTGTAATGTATTTATTATCACCCTTTTTTCACGTCAAAATTATATAGTGAATTCGGGAATATGATAGTGTATAAGTAAATCTGTAGTCATTGAAGATTAACACTGGTCATTTGTGTTCCAAAAGGAATTTCGTACATCATAACAGCCAAGCAGGGACGTAGAAAAGAAATAATTGTTTAACCGTATATTGCTCGGAAAAATATTTTATATATATATATATATATTTTTCCAGAAAAACAACAAAAAAGTAATATAAAGGAACAGGTAGAGTAATGAAAGGAAAAACTTATCTATAATAGTTTCACTAGAAAATTATAATGGCTTTCTGCCGAATTTTCCCATTTCACCACGTAATTTCACGCTAATCGAAGTCTCGGTATGGTCCGATTATTTGCCGAAAACTTGCGTGACCATATTTTCCATAGAATTCAAAACGTTTTCATTTTTCTCCATAGTGGTTTATGGCGTCACGAATTCTATTAAGGTCAAGATCCATTTGAAAAACCCTGAGTTTTTGATCCTAAAGAACCTATTTAAGTATTTTCAATTTGTGTGGCGTTCGATGATTTTTCTAGGAATTACCTTTTGGAAGATGCATTATTTTATGGGTTTTATAATATCCACCACATACCGATCAAAGGTGGCCAATGTGCATAAGGATCTTATAATGAGAACAGAAGCACGCCTATTAAGTCTGTTGCAGGTTATTATGAGTATACCTCCTGCATTTCATTAAATTTGAACGGAAGATGAGCAGCGCTCACTAGGTTAAGTGACTTCCCATTCGAATTTTATGAGAAAATTAAGAGCGGAAAATTGGGTAAAAGAGAAAATATTGGATGGCAATTATTAAAATAAGTTTCGATACTCCCGTTTCTCGTGGAAGGGAGAGATGAATTGATTAATTTTTTCCCATTGGATAAAAATGAAAAATTTAAAGAAAAATGAAAAAGTAAGTTTAAAATGCATACGTATCTTGAGGAAAGGAATTATAAAACCTTTTAATAATGAAAAGGAAGCCTTTATGATCAACGGATTCTTAAATCAGTTCCGTGGATTCAACAATCTCAAGGGAAATGTTCATTTTCTCGGGAACTTTACACAATTACGGTCCACAAAGATCTCATTACCATAACGATTATTTTTTTTAGCTCCACCACTTGACTACCCCTAAAAAAATGAAAAAAAAAATTACTCGGTAAATCATTTACGTCCAAGCCACAAGGACTAAAAAAACCTAACAAAAAAAATTTGCCTTCATGCCCTCTGAAATCCCGTAAAGCATTAAGAAACTTTCCTCCGTCCAAAAGAAAGCAACTTATTAAAAAAATTAAACCCGCAATAAATCCTGAACAAAGAAGAAAGGGGAGGGGAGGGTAACGATCCTTGCTACTGCTTTCAAGCTCACGGACCACTCACTCCTGCTTGGGCAGACCCGTGGATGGATCGGGGTGGGGGTTGGGACGGGCAAGGGTGGAGAGGAGATGCCCAGGGTACGGGCGGAGAAGCTCGGTCTCGGTAGGGGAACCGAGAGGGAAGGAAATAAAATAGCAGGTGGGCTCAGGAAGGACTTTGACGGCGGGGCCGCAGGTCATGACGTATGGCTGGGAGGGTGGAAGAGGAGGATCGTTGAGAGGGATCCTTGAGGGAGGAGGGGTGGGTGAGAAACCCTCGGAGAACAAAAGAGTAGAACAAGGACGGAGGACGGGAAGGGCGAAAGAAGGTACGTGTACCGGGCACGACACGGAATCTTTCGCCGTTTAAGGAACAAGAGATTAGAGGTGAGGCGAGGAGGGAAGGCAAAGAAATAAAGTCGGTGGCGTGGGATGCGGGAAGAAGGACGCCCGCTTGAAGGGAGCGAGGAGGAGGAAGAGTCGAGGACGAAGAAGCGGAAGGGGAGGACACAAAAAAGGGTGGGAGGAGCCGCGGACGGGCGTAGGAGGGAATGGGAGTTTCTGCAGGCGACCCCTGGGGTCGTTAGACTCTCTCCCCCTTTCTGCACTCGCGGGAGCCAAAGGAGTCGTGCCCGGCGACAAATCAAGCGACAAGAGGATCCCAGAGGGACTTTCTGAGCGAGCTAAGACTTTGCGAGGAAGTAAGGAAGGAACTGGCGTGGGAGGAGAGTGGAAAGGGCGAGACAGCGAGGAAGAACTGGGAGATGTTTAGCGGTAACATGAGGATGGGTGTGGAAAGAGCACAAAGTATTCCTTTAAATGCAAACCTATACGTGCATTAGGTTAGTAAACAATTATGATTAATTATTAATTAATGATGACAATGGAGGTTAAGATGCAAATAACTCAAAAGCTATATCCAGCAAGGAATGAAAAAAGAGATGGGAAAATTCTCCTTCTGATTTAACAAAATTCAGGTAATTTTGAAAAGTGATTTCTACCGGAGCTAAAAGAAGAACGTAGTTGTTAAAACAATAGAATTCTTTGCAAAAACTTGCTTAATACATTTATAATGGGACGGAGAAGAAAAAAGGTTACGTTAAAGTATAAGCTAATTAAATATTTAATGATGCTATAAATGTGTAGTATTTTCTCGCTGGATAAAATAGTACTATGGGAATACAAATGACGTCATTACTCCGTCATTATATTCTTAAGGCAACTTTCAAAATTTAAATTTCAAGAACAATAATCATTATTTTGGGAACAAAGAATGTAAGATCCTTGATCATTTGATCAAATTAAAACCATTATACTTGTCATTTTTATGAATATGGAGAATTGCAAATTTTTAAACACCGACAGCTTCCACAAATATCTTAAAAATGTATCAGTTCGAATACCAAGAGCGCAGTGTACTCTCCACTAAAAGTGAAGATTACCTCTCAAAATTTTGCAAATTAATTCGAAAATAACGCTTATAATTTATGCCTGAAATCCGACGACTTATTATTACTAAATGGCGAAAACACGGCCGGAGAAACTCTTTCTTTAACTCAGACGAGTATTAGTTTAACAGTAAATAAAGGTATACGCGTTGAGCTGATGATGGATATTTGACGTTAATTACGTGCTCAAATGATGATAATTGGGCGTGTGGGATATTAAAGTGAATTCTAATGGATTGTATATCAGCTATTACAAATTACACTTATTAAAGCTAAATTGGCAGAAAACTATTTAAATAAAGTTGTAAAAGATTTATTAAAGCTAATACCAATCTTAGTCGAAATGGTGTCAGTAAAAAAATAGACCAAACTTTACTATGACTAATATAAAATTTATAGAATGAAAAAAAAATTTGTCTAGGTACCAGTAACGTTTGTCGTTATTCGAGGTCAGGAAACATTCGGCCAGCAATCAAAGAGCCTGGGCTGGAATTTGTGTGACGCCTTCAGGAAACTCCACCTTCGCTTAAGATGTGTTTCTTCAAGCACCGAGTTAAGTAAACAGGTGGCGCAGGAAATGGAAACTGGCCATCATATGTTAATATGAGCATTTCACACGCCATAGGGATTAGTACGGACCCTCTACCGTACCATCACCTATTTATCTTATATTCTGTTTGAAGTGTGGGGATCGGGATGGTGCCGTGGCTATCGCACAGGGCTCTGGTTCAAGCCACGGAGGCAACGAATATTTTTCAATGTTATCCCGATCCTTACTTGGGGTGCTTTGTGGATAGCACTTTCAGAGAGTACGACGTCCGTCGGATGGGACGTTAAACTGCGGACCCCTTGGCGCATTTTGTTAAGAGTAGGCTAACGCCGACGCCGGGTTTTTTCTCCACCCTTCCTTTCCCATTCATCTCTAATGGCGCAAATGACTTTAGCTGTCGGTCACCTCCCATTTAAACTACTACTGCTTCTGAAATCATTTCTGTCAATTAACTTCACGGCTCTGTATGGTGTGGATATTAGTTTCTAGACATTTAAATTAGTCTAATGCAAGTTCCAAAATTATTTGTCAATTTAAATAAATGTTTTTATGCCTTAGGTTACTTGAGAGAGACTTATTAAGTGAGAGCGGGAAAGATTGGAGAAGTAGAAAAGGCGGTCGTTTACACGCCTAGGAGGAGAACCGGTTCGTTTTAACACCGGGAGAGCGGAAAAGGATGAGAAGAGTTAAGGTAAGCGAAGAATTGGCGGAAGAGGGTGGTAGAGGTGAGGGGACACAACGGTAAAAGACGCTATGCGACCGGGGTCGTGGTCGCAGGACCAAAGAAGGAGATCCGTTCGAACCGGAAGAAGTTGGGGAGTCTAACTGTAAGGAGTACGCAGGGAGGCGAGAAGAGGACGAGAAAGGTTTCTCCCACACCGAAAGGGTTGGCGGCCGAGAAACTTAGGAGAAGAAGTCGAGGAAGAGAGCAGGAGTTAAGGAAAAAAAATGTGGGGAGATGGTGGACTTAATTGGAGGGATTCTTCAAGAGGGGTTTAATTTATGTTGTTTACCGCCCCTTACTTTTGCCAAAAAGCCTTCCTACCCAAAACCGCCCTAAAACGGGGGATTACGATTAATTTAAGAGAATGGATGGAAATAAAAAGGAAAGGGGAGATAATATTCCGGCGGTGGGAAGCGAACCGGAGACTTCACGGAGAACGCAATGAGTTGAGGGTAAGAAACGGTTCGAGACGGCATTTAATGCACGGCTGCCTCCGCCGGAATGAACGAACCAGCTCGGGCCCGAGGACTTCGAAGGGGAGTAAGCCATTTAAACGCGCCCTGAATTATCTCTCCATTCCGCAGCTAGGCTAAAGAATTTTCCCCGGACTCCCGGAACCATTTAAGTCAGGTCATGATCCAAAGGGGGTAGATGTAAATTGAAATATAATCTAATCAAAATGGAGCTTTGCACGTGTGCAAATAGAATTTAACTTCTGATTCTGAGTTTACAAAATTGCTAATAACATTTAAAACGGGGGAATTTCTTTTGAAACTTAGTGACTGGTCGCCTTAATATGGAAAACAGTTACTTTTCATTTCATTTTATATTTGATTCTTCCCATGAATGTTCAAAAATCGAGGAAATACTCTTTCGGAGCTCACCTGAGATTTTAAATCGTATTATTCCGATAAACTTAGGCATGCGACCGTAGCACAAATATTATGTTAGAATAATATAAAAAAATTTTCGAATTATATGTCATCTTGTGTAAATATGTTGACTAATAATAAACCTGGCTTTTTTAGTTATTTTAACAGTAAAAATATTAGGGTGTTATTAATGTAGATTCTTTTTTTTACCATTATCATTAACAGCCTTTTGTATGCATGTACCTTTAGATGATAGGGAGGAATGCTGAAAATAATCAACAAAATGACTTTATAGTTTTCCTGTAACTTATAGGAAATTAAATATCATTGAAATATCAATTTGAGGAAAAGCAAAGCACTGCACAAAATGCTCTCAAAAAGGATTTAGTATAAAAGCTCGGAATGGCTGAGGAATTTGTGGATGACAATATAATTAGCTAAAGAAAAAATTACCATTGGCCCTCGCTAGCTTATGAAAATATTTAGCTAACCTATTCATATAATAATCATATTTGTTTGCGGTCTCCTGTGGCAGTAAGATCTTAAACCACTTCTTCAGAAGAAAGAAGCACATTATGCTCTATCTTAAGATTTCACTTTCATTACGAAAATATTTTCTTCTGATTGATAAATTATCTATTTCGGTGTAACTATTAAACTTAGTAAGCATTCCTCAATATTATAGAAAGCATGTTAGTTAAAACAAATCTGTGGAGTTCGGTATTTTAAAACCAGGCCAAG
This sequence comes from Hetaerina americana, assembly GCF_022747635.1. NCBI lineage: Eukaryota > Metazoa > Arthropoda > Insecta > Odonata > Calopterygidae > Hetaerina > Hetaerina americana. Next base: position 14,609,891 of record NW_027287316.1, read on the forward strand.
TTTTGCCAACTATGCAAACCATTATATGGCAATCACTGGAGACCTCTGTGATGATACTTGACCTGCCTTCTGAGATTGAAGTTTGTTGGGAAGTGAGACGGGAGATGACATGGGGTAGAAGGAGAGGAGACATACTAACTTCCGCGTCTAACAATCTTTCAAGAACTTCTAGCCTAAGCGATGTTCATTTGGAATGCTTGAGAGAAATCTTGGACCTAAAGCAAACTTCTTGGCGATCCAAAACAGTCGCATCTTCCTCGGAATGTTAAAGAGAAGATCAAGAGAGCAGAGAAGGAAGTGCATCGCAAGAAGACCTAGCTGTTTAAGATACCATTCAGATATGCAATGTGGGGAAGGTGTGGGGTTGACATGAAAAACAGAGAGTGGCTTGGAAAAAACTTGAGACGTAAAAACGTCTAGGTTACATTTCACGCCATATTTTCCACCTTTAAGGCTACGGTCTTTGGCCACAGGACGCCGAACAAAGGCAAAAAAATTCATGGGGAAAAATTATTTGCCTGCTATAATTTAAATCAAAATTCTGGGTCGGCTGGGTTCGTTTGAAAATTCTCTCGCTTCTCATTAATCTTCCGCCTGAGTTCTTTTAATTGTGCACCCAAGAAGAAGAGTTTGGGAGTTTTAAGATGTGACCCACATATAAATGTGGTCTTTCTACCGAGGCGTCTTCGTGTGCGAGGCATTGCAGATCTACGTACAGAAAGTATCGACTTTAAAATGAGGCCTTCTTAGGGGAATTTGAATATGGAAATCCGCATGATGGAAGGTGCTTCTGAAATTATTTATCAAAAATAAAAAGAAAAAACTTGAAACAATACTCAAAATTACCATTTTAACGTTCCTTCCACAGTAAAAAATTACCTTAAAAATACCGTATTGGATTTTAATGGGTACCACATTCACGTTACTAATGGTTCAAGTTCAGATTAACATATCATTATAATCATATCGCATTAGAAATAATGTATTTAAATTAAATAAAACGTGTTTGTAAATCCTAAGGGTTAAATTCTGGTCCATTTACTGTCCATTTACATCTCCATTACCCTCTTACGAAGCACCAATGAAAATTCCCTTGGTTCAAACGGCGTGCGGTGGCCTCGATGTTGTTTCGTATCATCTGAGTGAGTCATTTGGTGAAAGAGAGATTAATTTCCAATGGAAATCGTCCCGTAACATGTTGAGCACCACCTTAATGAATTCCTATGGTCCATTTCCATTTTCAGTGCTGATTAGTCGAGTTTCAAAAATCTGGTTTGGCGATTTCTCCGTGCGCACAACTCATGCCCACAGGAGCATAACGGCCAACAACTCAGAACTTACGAGAATTCTGCTATCCAGTTTTGGCTTCTGCTGCTGTCACCCATTGCCTGATTTCATAGAACTTATTTTACTGCCGCATTAAATGGCAGAACAAGAGAGAGAAAGTAGGAAGCCTTGGTTTTGGCCATTCAGAAATTTCCTTGTGGTATGGAATTTTATAAATTTCGTACCATCCTCGTTTTTGGAACGTGGTTGTTTCCAGCGCAGTCGGTTCTTTAGGGAGAACAAAACGGAGAGATTTTAATCAATATAGATTGTAGAAAAACTATCTCAGAGGTAGTTTCCTTTCGTAAAAGATTTAGGCATACTGTAATCTTTAAGTGATGGACATATAGCAGTTAACAGCAATTCCAAATAACTTTGTTCCTTTGGGAAATTATCTACCAATATCCTTAAGCAGCAGTCCTTAACCACACTAAGCTTTTACCGAACTACCAATTTTTGGAGGCCTTATGAATATTAATGTACCACATTCACGTTACTAACGAAGTACAAAGTTTTGTAACCTCAGTCTTGCATGAATTTTCAACACGGGAACCGTCTTAAGTTAAAAAGAGAACCACTTGAAAGAGATGAGTTTTTCAATTTACCAAAGTAAATGGGTAAGATATGTATTTAAAAACTTTAACACCTTGAACATGACTATCCGGGTGTTTATTACCTTCAATGTAATCCCTGTATTCTGAGAAAGGCGAGTACCTGCTCTCCGAGGTGGGGCAACACAATGGGGGCAAATAAAATGAGTCGAAGGATAGCGTGGTTGCAACGGTGGTGTGCGGAGGACATGCCCGGATGAGATGACGTATTGTGCCGACCCTGCTGCTCCATCCCTAAGGATTTAAGACGTATTTCTTAGGAGAAGAGAGGCTGTCACCGAGGGATTCGTAATGTAAACAAGTGAATTTCATTCCCCTTCTTTGAAGCGGCTGCCGTGCAGCTACATATTTTCCCATGCGAGGCAAAATCTTCCCATCCCGTCCAAACACTCGGCGTTGTTTATGCTGTGAATATTTCAATGGCGCAGAAATGCCTTGCACCCTAATTTGATTAAAGAGACAATCTGATAAGTTAAAGATTAAAAAAGATTTTGGCAAATATATATAGTTGTTTAATATCGTGAATGCAAATGTTAAGCTCAAGGGAGAATTGGATACATCAACAGGATGACGTACTTTATAGATTTCCAAGATGACTCTTATTAAATACTATATCCAAAAATATGAGGATAAATATAATTTATTGAAGGATTTTTAAAATAATATTTCGTTCTAGTTTCAGTGGGTACTTTTTTTACTTGAGGCTTAATTAGAAAGTGTCTTTCCTGTTGCTTAATTATCTATACCATAACATGGCAATTTTTTTATGGCTATCTGGAAATTGCTTTCGATTGTTTGCTATGGGTCATGTTCAACACGGGAACCTTCTTAAGTTAAAAAGAGAACCATTTCAAGGAGATGAGTTTTTCAATTCACCAAAGCAAATGCGTAAAATATGTATTTTAAAACTTAAAAACACCTTGAACATGGATCTCCGGGGACATATCAATGTTAGACCGCAAATTATTCTTTAAAAATCAAAGCACGTCATACTATATGGCCAATCAACTGGAATGTAAAATGACACATAGAGCATTTGGTGGTTTTAAAGATAAATAAAAGCCAAACAAACACGCATGCATCTCGAAATGTCTCGAATATTCATAAAAATGTTCTTATGTATAAAAACCATTTTTTTAAATACAAGGAATTTGGCACCTTTATTCAGATCTAGAAAAAAGGAAGGGCATAAAATTTGGAGAGATCCTATCCATTTTTTTCGGGCCCAAAATATCCGTATTTACGTTGTTCAGAATTATTAACCTTTGGATATTCACCACACAGTAAAAAAACGCACAACGATTTCATTCTAGGCTTTCTGTCACTTTTCGCAAACTAATCCTTGGTTTTAAATATTTTTCACCGGTATCCTCATTGTTTTTATTCATGTCTCGTCATTTATTTTCATGATTTGGCCTCAAATCTCACAGGAATTACAAAATTGAGATAATGCATTCTCTGTATTTATTACATGTATTACATATTTATTATATATTAAGGTTTACTACATGAACTAATAAAATTCAAGCCTAATTTTTAAAAAAAGTTGAATAATTTCCCTTGGTGGTAAGTGATGGCATCTAATTTACCCCAGCAATAAGATATATGAATGTTTGATTTTTTTTTCTTGGTGGCTACCAATATATATATGACCTTGTGGGCCCGACACCCATGTGCCACAAAAAGGATTGAGAGAAACACACTTTTGATGCCTTAATATTTTTGCCGGGCAGGTGAAAAATTCACCAAGGGAACGCCGTTAACAATCAGTGTAGCCATTAATTTTTGAGTCGCGAGGACAGCTTCCACGGGAAGAAACCCCTCGAAAAGGCTGCAGCGGGGCGATAAATACTACTCACCCTTAAGGGCGGCAGGGGAGAAAAACAATGGGAATCCCTGGCGCGTTGGCGAGGGCCACCTGGAGATGGAGACTAGAGGGAGAGATGAAGGTGTAAGACTTTGGAAGGCTCAGAGTGATGGGAAGAGGTGGCAAGAAAAATCACTTCGCCGACGGAAGAATGAAAAAAATATTATTTCTCAAGAAGCGTCTCCTATGGAATGTTTTTAAAGATACACGAGCCGCACCAGTCCTATTAAGCTTCCCTCCTCTTCAACCCCGCGCCCCAGAGGGCACCTTCCTCCGATGCCGCAGACCATCCAGCGTGCTACGTGCTTCGACTTCACATTTCACGTCGCCTCTGTTTTATGAGTATTTTATCCCGACCTTGTCGCATCTTACGCGCGTGCGTGCGGGAAACGCACTCGAAGATAAGGTGTTAATTTGAGAGGATAATGCCACACGCGAGGATTTTTCTAAGCCATTTCAAATCTAATGAAAAATAAATCGCTCTAATGTGAGTCATTTTTGTCGTGGAAAAACTATGATTTTTTTAATTTCAATACATGACTCAGAAAAAATGGAATGTAGCGTCCTCAGGCGAAGTGATTTATTTAATGCATAATGATTAATCTTTCCCCGTTTTGTGAATACATAATTTTTGTCTTTTAATTCTATATGAAAGCCTTTCGTCTCAGCAGAAAGAGAGCTTATTTGATCTCTTGGAATCTTTAATAAAATTTAAAACTCGTATTCCACCTTATTAATTGAAGAGATTTTTTCCCGAAAGATTTTCATCGTTAGAAAGTGCAACATTCCATACTGGTTACTTTATTGGTAAATACGCTACGGATATTGAGTACTTAATAATAGCAGCTGAGATTGATTAAATATATATCTCATTCTAATGATTCCATCCAGAATATTTTTTACATTAATAAATTACCGGAAGTGACAATGAATTTTTATTTTCTTTTATAGCAATACCGAGCTTTAATAAACCAAGTAAATTATAATTTCCCAAAGCCGTTTTTAGGCGTGAAATTTCATCGTGGTATCTTATCATTTTGAATATTTAAATACCTACAAAATCCAAATGAAAATATCGTTGAATTAATATTTAGATATCCATAGCGTACGCAAAATATTAATCAAACGGGACCCCGAATTAACGTTTGAATTCTTACTTTTAACTTAAAAATAAAGTCGTGTGTCATTTATTTGAAAGACTTCAACTCGTCGATTAAAAATTTGACGTCAATTAACAATTTTTCAATTGGGCGTACTACTTTTAATTTATGAAATCAAAGATTTAATATGGTCCTTCGTTTTACTCCTATTCCATGTACTGATATTTCCATGCCCAAGATACCTCATTTTCATACACGAAATTACCATAATATCAACGGCGATAATGCAATGAAATACTTATTACCCCTCTTGTTATTTTATATTACTCAATCTTAAACGTTGTTCCTATTATTACGCCGTAAAATACCTTAAAATAATTGATATGGGATAACTAGGAAGAAAATTCAACAAAATTGTGATTGAGGCTCTAATAATTTTAAATTTGATATCAAATAACTTCAAATCTAACTTTATCTTCATAAAACTTTACTTATTACTGATTAATCTAAATTAGAAATATATTTCTTTTGTCCTAAATTGAGGGTGGCGCCAGTTTGTCTTCGTATGGAAGTTAAAATATCCTTAAAAAGAAATGAATTTTAGCCCTAAAAAAGCTAGGATATTTTTCACTATTTGTCTATTGTTTTAGCAAAGTAATGAATGAGGAAAGTGTGAGAACATGTGCTTATAACTGAGACCTGTACTTCAAAATCACAATGCTCATACAGATAAATATAAAGTAACTTTAAATCTATTTGCACGTCTTTCATGAAACTCCAGTAGCACTTAATATTACTCAATCCATACTAAATCATCCTATCCAAAACTCTCCGTAATTTCGTTCCTTTCTCTTTTCACTTAGTTTAAACTTTGACATCTAACCACCTCGAACGGTGTCCTCATACTCTATTGTCTTTAACTTATTACCGATATAAATACATGTATGATGCAATCAATCGTTGCACTGAAATATTAAAAATAATTACAGAATAATTCATTTAAACGCGGAAGCAAGGTGTTATTTAACCAGAATGACTACTGCAGATCCAAATATTTGCGCACAGATGCGAGGGAAGGGATTCCGTCCCGTGTATGGGTCAACTCCGGGGCAGAGACTAAAAGCAGTTACGCAATTTTACGCCAATCTGATCTTCCCCGTTAGTACTTTCCGTGTAGCTACATAAAGTGCATGAGTGGCAAACAAAATACGCTGGGAAAGTCCAGGAAGCACGAGGAAAACAAAATCCCTCGTTAAGGGAATGAAATGAGGTAATTAAATCGTCTACCTCAAGTAGAATCGCGTTTTTGGGAGACTGGTAGCGTACCAAAAAGGAAAAGGAATTTGCTGAAAGGAGCATCACATATCTTTGTGGAAAGTTAAAGACCAAATGCTTGGTTCTTTAAGCGAAATGCCTCATACACACATACACACATATATATATATATATATATATATATATATATATATATATATATATATATATATATATATCTATATATATGTATAATTTTCATTATGGTACTATGTAGGTGTGTGTGTATATATATTACATGTGGTATCACCTGTGCATTTTTAAAGGCTGTGCTCAATACGAAAAACCAAGCTGATTTTAATTCAAAAGATATTAAAAAATGGGAGTGTTTTTATCGGATAAAAATATCTCTCAAGGATTGATTATCCATCAAACACAAATTTTATCGAGGTCGAAAGTTTTCGTCGGAAAATTGGATCAGATTTTTCAGTCCAATTCCTTCTCAAAGAGGAAAAGGGCAAAATTCTCGTTTTTTTATATTTTCCGATAGCGATTGGGAGGGTTATCAAGGAAAAAGAATCGATTTTTGCGGAAAGTGGAAAGAAAGAGTGTGAGAAGTGTGACACTAGCCCGTTCCTTAAGACTCTGGTGCTAATTTACGACAGTTTTATTGTTTCTACCTGACACCTGGTTATGTATTATGAAATTCATATCTCGTTAAATCCATGACGCACAGAAAAATTGTCAGTGACACGCACTAAATCTGATGAGAGAAATGTAAGGCATATACGGCATAGCTTTCCATTTAACAAATCCAAATGATTGAGACCTATGGATTTTCTGAAAATATGGCGGTAATGCAGACGCTATTGCATGTCAAATGTAGTATGAGGTAGTGAACCATAAATGTATGCCGAGTTTGTCCATTGGCTGGCGTATTCAAATGAACTCGTACAACAAAGAGATTCAAGCAATCATTTAACATCAGGTATTACCAAAGTAATGATGTATCCTATATATATATATATATATATAAAACTGAAAAGTTTACGACTGTGAGTGATTTCCACGTGCGCCAATAAAACCGCGACTAATAGATACTTTAATGATTATTGCTTTCATATGGTGTATGATTCTGTGAATGTGAATTTAGCAATTTTTGTTAACATTTTATGGCAGTAACTTTTTTATTCCATTAGAAACATATATAGTAATGATATTTGAGGAATATGTTTAACATTTGAACATATTCGCTTGAAAATATAAATGCATACTTTTATCCTGCAAAACTGTTGATTTGAAGTTTTTTAGGGGGCCTTCACCCCCTCTATATATATATATATATATATAAAATTCCTCCCAGCATACATTACATCTACTCTTTACGGAAAACGATAGTACATCTAAAAGGTCGTAATTTTTCGATTGTTATGAAAATAGTTTAACTTAATATGAATTCAGACTTTGATTCAGATCCAACCATGCAATACCACGAGATGAAATGGATACGATTAGCAAATCGGGACTGGTAATTTAGAAAGAATGTCGTTAGAGTAATTTCATAGTTCGAAAACAAGTAAATAATTTGATCAATGTAATTATGAATAATACAGTATAACTAATATAGTATTATGCAAACAAAAATGTTGATCTCTGCTTTAACCATAGGTGAGGCATTATATGGGAGGCATCATGGAGGGCAAAAAGGGGTTACCTACTATCTCCTGTTGGAATATTGAACTCTTTTTTGAACATTTACAAGGTCTGGTTGATCTATCTACCTGTACATACATTTGTGTAAGTAAAAACATGTTGATATTCTCCCAATAATTTAACATAAGCCGAAAAATGTACATATTATTTCAATATTCCACATCAATGAGCCATCAATTCCAATTAAAGCATATTAGCATTTAGCATGTGCCATTTCGCTCCATTCCTGAGGCGGCCCTTTGGAAACTGAAATAGCGGACGCCAATTCCCTTCAGAAGTGGAGATCTCCGTTCACAAAAGACCACTTCATCACCCTAGTGCCTTAAATACCCTTCATTTCTCCTCCCACCACTTCCAGAACCCAACGTTCCCTCCAATCCTTCCCCACTTGCGAAACCACACGCCTAAAACATCCAACTTCCAGATGCCCCGTGCCTTCCTTATCCTCCTCCTCTACCTTACCGTCTCTCCGAGTCTCGCACCCTTGGTTACCTCTCATCTCACCTCCCGTCTAAACCTACACTCCATCTCTCGCTACCGTTCCCGTTTCCAAGCCATCTTATCCCGTAACCACGTTCTTTCCTTCCTGTTCCATCCACTACAGCAAAATGACGAGCAGAGTTAAGGATATCCTCATTCCGCGTCGTTTAAACTTAATTCTCCGACCTCGAATAATACTCCTGCTTCCAAGCAACGGTTACCAGGGAATCGAACTCAAATAATGAGGAAGGTGTTTATTGTACCGGAGTGCTCTTAGTCAAATCCACAGATATTAGGCTTAATGAGGAATGTAAAATAACAACAATCGATAGAAAGGGGATACCTGAAAATGAACTAGTACAGGAATGAATAAGGAAAGTGATAAGTTTTTAATACCTCTTTCATAAATACCGCATCCATGGAGATGAAGAGTAAGTACTCATTAACATTATAAAATGGGAGGAATAAATACTAAAGCGTAATTTTAAATCGCTTTGGATATATTTTGAAAACATTTGGATTCAAGTAGGGGAGGATATTTTACACTACATTTTCTGAATGGCTGCTCTGACTTAGGCAAGGTAGGTATCTCCCCCCAATGGATAAAATTGAATTCCTTACTCAAAGAACGTTCCGAAAGGAAAGAGGGAAATTCTTTATTTTTCTATAATTAATGGAATAGGCGCATATCACGCCTGAATTTAACTTGAATTTCTTAACGCCTAAATTAATCAGTAACTTATTACACCAGCCAACCTAATCGAATCATTTGAACTCCATCTTTGAGAGCAATAATACTTATTTCGGAAATATGACAATAATAATTACCAAATAATATAATTCTTCTCCAAATAATTTGATAATAAAACTTAGGCCCTCTTAAGGATCCATTGTGGTCCATTTACTAATTGAAATTTACTTAAGCATATATATGCTACCTCCACACTAAGGAAAGATACAGGTATAGCAGAAAATGTCATAATCTTGTGTGGGATTCAGACGGAGCGATAGGAGAGTCATACGTTTCTAGGAATTCCGACTTTGATATTACTCGAACCTTAAGGAAAGCACCCGATGGTCCACAGCTTAGCTTCCCATTGACGGAAGGAGTATTATGAATGAAGTCCTCTCCAATTAGCATTCAAATACCAAAGGAAATACCACAGAGGAGTTGTTCAACCCTATTTCAAACAGGATCCCTCAGGATAGGAAGCCAGTACACTTTCCATCAAAAGAGGTGTAATCTTCGTTTGGATTACACTGAGGAAATATGTCCTCGAGCCTAGCAGTACAATACTCTGAAATATAATAATTACGTGTAATAGGTACGAAGTATAAAAGGTATGTCTGTCGATTTAGTAATTTCGGAACGCGCATAAAATGTCACTGATGTTTTAGTTTCTTCAAGATTTCTTGATAGAACACAATTCTATTCAGATAAATGGATTCCTGGCTCATCAGAATTAAGGTTTTGCGTGAGGGCTTAAAATTGAATTGTTACTATATTAATTTAATCTTAGTTGCTCACCTGAAATAGAACGCGGTAAGAAAACCACGGTTACAAGTTGTCAAACTAGCCCAATGCTTTTTCCCTATGGTACAATGCCATTCAACAATCATGTACTATATGGTGCACGTTCCTTTTAGAATGTTGAGTAGCTGTTCTGCTTCAAGCATGCTCATTAAAGGACCGACCAGAAAAATGAAGGAAATGCCGCCAACGGGAAGGAAATTTTACCTTTCCGAAAATTACCGTCAGCCTCTCCTTTTGATGAGAAATGTGTCCCAAAATTGGGAGCGGATAATGTCAACGCAATTTCAGATCCCTTTGGATCGCTTAGTTGTCTTCTTTCAACAACTGATTCCCTTTGCTCCCTTTGTTCCTTTCTAATTCTCACCCTTCAAGACTACCCCTCCACTCGCAGGACATTTTTTCACTCCCCAGCCTTTGTTACTTTTCGCGTTTCGCATTTCTAATTTAACTCACCCTTGCGACCACTATTGTGAACTCCTATGCCAATCCTCGTCAACACACTTCGTAACTTTCTCCTTTTCGTCCGCCATTCCACCGAAGGACGCTTAATAACTGTCCCAGCTCGTCTAATATCGCTCATTTCCTCCATGAAGTTATAAGTCATCTTTTTAGTTAAATCAAATCTGAGCATACTTCAATACCTAAAATTTCTCCTTCCTTTTACTTTATTGATACCAGTTTTTTTTGCTAGGGTAAAATTCTAGTTTAGTAGTAATTTTTGCTAGTGAATTTTTTGGGCCCCAAAAATTGTTTGCGCAGTTGATTATCATTCCAAACCCCAGGAAAATGTACCATCTCTGTAGTATTTCCAGATGTATACACATTTTTGATGGTGAGAAGGGGCAATGGAACGCACTTGTGTTCACAGAATCAAGCAAGAAAAGCTTTTTTTTCGGCCTAGTCAGCAGAAGAGATATGAATTAAATAATAGAGCCCAGAGTTCCTATAAATAGGAAAGCAGAGATAATTTTGTCACCATTCACACGCTCGAAAGGCTATTTTTATCTCTCCATTTTTTTTAAATTACTGCAGTTAATCTTGTGCTTGCGTTCGTGATTCTTCCCTCTCTCTGTTCCTATGGCCGATTTTAATTTCCTGACTTCAATATTGCTTTACTTTCGAGGATTTTCTTTACCCAGCTGTCTTGTAGAGCCTCATTTCTTTCTCATAGGCCCACGCCGTCCCTTCTTTCAACTTCCATCGGCTTCCCCTAACCCTTTCACTTTCTCACATCTGCATATAGACAAGGCCCTGTTGGCCAAGGTAGAGGTGGTTTTAAAAATGCCATTCCTATTCCAAGGAAAATAAAGGGGAAAGCAAGAAAGGGAGAATATAGGGACTCGCAAAGCATGGGCAGCTGATAGTGATAAATATAAGCATTATTGTCGCTGAACTTTTGTAATTTCCGCAACACGTGTGACGTATCAAAGACAAAATGGCCACTTTTGCATAATTTATTGCATATAAATTCCTCACGTAAAGTCTGCCCAGTGGTTTAGATTACAACTGAATGTTTAGTATAACATATAATTCACTTTAAACTATAAGAGAAACAGTTTTCACAAACATGATGACAATTAAACTCTACCTCCAATTATGCATTTAAAAAATTCAACACTATCTTACGTTACACAGCATTTTATTTGGTATGAAAAATATTGATCTATAATTATTAAAAATATATTAATATATTGAATCAGCAAGCACTCTGAATTTATGATTATCTCTCCGGGTTGTTATGCTGGATATTAAATTTGGAGGAAATACATAAGAATGCAATGATCATCTCCAACATTAACAGAACGGATTTCATAAAATTTACAACCTGAGAATGCTGTGATATGCTTTTGGGAAAATATGAGCGAAGAGTGCGTAAATATAATTCGAATGTTTTATATATATTTATATATTTTCACTTAATAAAAAAAATAATTTTTGGGTAGACTTTCGCTGTTCCCGACTGATATGAATGAGAAACCTGAGCAATTGAGATTAATTTTGTTATTATTATAAGGTAATCTACCCGTTAAGGCAGGTTTTTGGATGGAAACAACAACCAAATAAATAATTAGTGACTCCTAACAAAACACAATCCAGCACCTAGTCAATATCAGGTCCCTCTTCATCTCTAAGTACTGATTCATATTCTAAGCTGACAAATTATCTAGAGAAGAAACAATACGCCCCGCATAGGAAAATATTGAATTAGGTACAATAATTGTTGCATTGCGCTAATTTTTTATCAAAGAAAAAGGTAGTACATTATCCAGTAAACATATTTTGCTGCGTTATCTCAAATTAATGCCTTAATGGAAACTTTCCCATCACTAACCAGTGAAAAATCTATACTGCTAGGGTAACCTTAGGAAATAGTGAGTGTATTAAGCCTAAATTGAGATATCTCAAGCTTAAATGCCACCCACGTCACGACCGCTACACTGTCAAAGTTTTCAGAAGGCGTCAGAGTTAATACGTTCACTGATGCGCGTATGTTATTTATCGTCGCTTCACGAATCTCCCCGCCGGTCCAGCAGCCAGCCCTGATCACGACGTCCGCCTATCCGTTTCTTGTCATCGCCACTCCTCTAACCACTCCTTGAAAATTTTCTCCTCATTCACCCTTCCCCTTGGGGCTGCCTCTTAATCCCTTCCCCCCATCCGCGACCGTTTCGTCCTCGTCCTCATAACCACCCACTGCCTCTACCCCCGACCCCAAACCCGCCTCCCCACACCCATGTTCCTTCGGCCGTCCGCGCCACTGCCCTTTCCCAAGGCCTCCATTATTCATGGAGCCAACTCTGCAAGTCTCATGAAGAGAGAGAGAGAGAGAAACGAGAGGAGTGGGTAGGGGGAGACATGGTGGCGAGAGGGGAAGCGTGAGTGGGGGACGAGAGTCGAGGGGAGGGGTATGGTTGGACTGTGCCGGGGAGGAAGATCGCTGTGTGCCTCAGGAATGAGGTGAATGCTGGCGGTGTCTCGGGGAGAGCTGGCGGAGGAGAGTTTGGGGAAGGGAGCGGGGCACGGTTTAAGCAAAGAGTCCACATCCTTTGGTGGATGAGGAGGAGGAAAGAAGGCGCGACGGGGGAGGGGAATGGGGGTCGGATGGCGGGTGAGGATGCGAAACGAAAGCGTAGGAATGCGGAGGGGACGAAGATATAGGGAAGAGCGGACTGTTCCTTAAAGAAGTTTGCGCTCTTGGAGTGGAAAGGGGACGGGGCTTTCTTGCGACGGTCGGGAAATGAGGGTAAGACCCTGAGAAAAAGGGGCGAAGAGAAGTTGGAGGAGCGAGATATAGAGGTCCAAGTTTTCTTAGGGTGGAGCATTATTACCAACATCATTATTTCACGTTCCATCTTCACTCACATATTTCACCTAAATATTACAAATAAGATTGCCTCTCTGAGCAATGATTAAGCTCTCCCGAGCAGCCCTGATATATTCTGTAAACTATGCCCTCTATAAATAAGTGCAGGCACGCCTCAGAGAATGCAAACTTAAAATCATAATTAGAAATACCTTAACATTATGAAGAGCGTCAAATTTGCTATTCATTTGGAGGGAAGGTGCAAATTTTAAGAGAATCAAAAGAGATAGTTTCCATCATAGGGAACCGATGAAGTTCATATTTAAGTAGAGGAGGAGGGTACTATTTTTTAGCTTGTGCTCTCAACCAAATCCAACGCTTATATTTATAACATCCAACGAATATAATTCTCATTCTTAATTCTTATTCTTTTGAATAATAATTATGATTTAGGTGATAGCCACAGCTATCGTCTGAATTATATGGCACATAAAATGGCTCTTAAACTTCCTTCAGCTTGTAAAAATGTGTACACCATACAATTTAAAGAGAAATCACGTCTTGAAAACACATTTTTCCACATACTTAGCGGTTGACAGCATAATGCTATGAAAATATAGACGTTGAAAAATAAAACTGGTAACATAATTCTGCGAAAGCCATTTTAAATTTCAATACTTAGTGTATAGTAAACAGAAAATCTGATTTATGCTATAGTTGTGTGAATTGACAGCTTAAATATTCTATGCTCCAAATTCAGGATTTGGCAGTAGTGACAATCTAAAGAAGCCCTTCAAAAGGCAAATTAAGCTGTAAGAGCCGACAGGTCGACTCAAAAACTCCTCATGCCTATTTTAATTGGATATTCTACGGTAAGGCGTGATCATCAAAAATAGATGAAGCGGTCGTAATTCAATGAGAACATCTTACTCGGAATTCCGTTGTGGATAATTAATAAGCAAACTTTTCGTTATTTACATTAAGACATATTTCGAGAAATTTTTGAGGAACAGAAAATATATTTCGCAGGATGTCCCCCCCTGCAAATGGGACCGCGCCTAAAAATCAAATGTAATTAGCCAAGTTAAAGCATGCATTTAGTTAATTGGGCTGATAAGCATATGACACCCATTCATTCAGAGCATAATCGGTCAATAATTTCACTGTCATCTATATTAATTCTGATATGATACGTATGTCAGGCATTCTTTATAGCTATCGAAGAATCTCCGCAAGTAAACTCAAATGCGTGAAAAGGTTGGTGGGCTTCAAATAAATGAATAAATAAATATATATATTTATATACTCATTCATTTATTTATTTATATTATACCTTATTTATAGAGTTAATATTTAATCATTCAAAACTTAACTTGAGCACCCACATAATCTGAGTTGGAGAACAAGATATATCCTTAGCGGATAGAACAAGATATATCCTTAAAACTTTGATATCGAGGATGTTTTAATACGACACGGAAACATGATCGTTGAAGCAAGACTATAGCCGCAGATTGAATTGATTGCTCTTGATATGTCGTGTGGAGAATGATGGAAATAATAGAATAGATGGAAAGTGAAAGAAATGAGGAAGTAATTGGCATGGTGAAGAATAAATGGACTGTTAAGAGAAGTATAGAGTAAGCAGAAAAGATGGATACGGTGTTCTTAGATTGGCGGTGGTGTTTTGAAGTCTGTGAGGCTAGAGAATGATAGGCAAGCGAGAAAATAGTATGCGAAGATATAATATGCATGTTGTTATGACGGGAGGAAGTTATTGTGTGCAATTGACAAAGGGCTTATCGTAGGGTAGAGGTGAGGTTGTGTTAGGGGAACAAATGAAATGTACTGTGGTACCCTTGTACATGTATATGTAATGTATATCCGTTCAAACTAACCGGTAGAACATATTAGTATTCAAACACGAAATCCCGCCAAACGGCGAACAAATACTCATTCACATAGAAATAGATATAAGGAAAAGGGATGGGAACACATATAAAGGACGAACACAGCAGAGGTGGGGTCTTATCCTTTATGATGTTGTATAATTGCTAAACTACTACTGTGTGTTGTCTATTTCTCCTTTGGTGGGCGAAACAGCTCTCTAGCGCCATCTCTTGGCCAAAGAATCGGGGCATTTGGTTGCACAAAGTATCGCAGATCTGTGTAAATTACATTTCCTGGATAGCTTAAGTGGTTGAGAGCATCTGCCCAGCAAGTGGAAAGATCCGTAGTTCATGCCCCGGTCTAGGAAATTATTTTACACTCGTGGTTTGCCTGATTCCGCCTTCCCCATCTCTAGTGTGTTCGTCCTTTATATGTGTTCCTCTCCCTTTTCCTTATATCTATTTCTATGTGAATGAGTATATATATATATATATATATATATATATATATATATATATATATATATATATATATATAACAAATTCAAACACGAAATCCCGCCAAACGGTGAACAAATACTCATATATATAGAAACAGATATAAGGAAAAGGGATTGGAACCCACATAAAGGACGAACACAGGAGAGGTGGGGAAGGCGGAATCCAGCACATCACGAATGTAAAAATATTATATATATATATATATATATATATACATATATATATATATACATATATATATATATATATATATATATATATATATATATATATGTATTAAATATAAATACTATATATGTATACATATGTATATATTATCAGGAAATCATGGAAAGCAAACCTGCAAGCGATATGGTATTGGTTGATTCAGCGACAGTCGGATTTCTTTATGGTTCCAATTGATATCAGATATGCACTTCAGTGAAGAGGGCTCAAATTCCGCGTTAATTTGAAATGGGAAGATTTTCTAGTACTCCCAATTGATGGCGTGGAGTGTTTTGCATGCTCTAAAGGAAACGTAATTATCTCTGTGCCTTTCCTCAGCCTTTGGTCTCCCACATCTAAATTACAAGTTGATAATTTCGATGCCCTAAAAGAGGTTCTCGTCTCCACACCAGCGTGTCATGAGGCGGTTAACTGGCTGCTTGGGAAAAATCAACTGGTTTAGAAAACTTACTTGAAAAAAATAAACATTTGGGCGTGAATCATTTCACGTTTAATAACACAAAAGATTACACCTTTGCACCGCTTTTTTGGTAGGAACGGGCGGGTGGTAAGCCACGTGTAACATCCTACCAGGAGTAACGTTGATGTCGGTTTCCCAACTTTGCCTTTGGTGCTTTTGTAATTTCCAAATTACAAGTGCGTCGACGGACGTAAAAGGAATTTATCCGATCCAATCAAAGCTCCCCCATCATCCCGTGGGGACTTTTGCAACAAAAGTCGTAATGTAATTCCATGATAACTAGGGTGAAGGTAATTGATTTTATTTAATGTCCCGATGAAATAAAAAAATTCGGTACAAGTTCACCAGACGTAGGGTTTTGTGAATTAAAAATCTACTCCAGAATTGAACAAAAAATAGCATTCCTCTGCTTCATATTTTAAACTGAAGCCTAGCCACACTCGTTTGTTCAAAGGCAATTATTCCACCATATTTATTTAGTTTCGTGCGCTCATGTGATGACTTTGTTTATCACAAACATTTTCCGTGCCGTTATTTTTCATAATGATTTATAGTGCATTCCGACCAAAGTTACGCAGTAATTAAACAATGAAGAGTGATCAATTTTGAAACGGCACAGGAAAATCAGGATAGGAACCTGGAAATGTTTCCAGAGATAGTTAGGCCCTTTCCGCAATTAAGTAAACTCCGCGATATCCAGGGTTTCGTGCATATTTATTCTTCGCCATAACCATCGACGTAAATGAAAATAAATCGCAATACGCGACAAGAACAGATGACCGAGGGCACACGAAACGCGCTGTTGCATTAAATTTCAAATTTATATGGAAATAAAAGAGCGTGAGAGGGGAATGTGAGTCCATCACCTTTGGAAAAGCAGCGCCATACACGTGGAAGACAAATGCATAATACCGGTTTAATACGGGGGCTCATGCTGCACTACGCTCCCTAAATTCCTCCGTAGGAGTCACCTCTCCGTTCACCCCCTGTCATCGCCGCAGACGACATCTCCAGGGACGTAGTGGACCGCGAGACAATTTCCTCGACCCATAATGCAACTTCCGTCTCTCTCTCTCTACGACGTCCTCCCCCTTCACACCGAATCTCTCTCCCCCACTCACCCCCTCTCTACCCCTTCCCTTCGCGAGCCTCCCCCCCTGCATCTCCCCATCTCATCGTTTCCGTGTGCCCGCTCACGGATCGCTTCAATTCTGTTTGTCTTCCTCGTTTCCCACGGAAGGATGGCATTTCCCATTCCGTCGTCACACTCATCACTATTCTATGTCTGCCAACGCTGGGTCTAATTGGTTCGTCCGTAAGTCACGTGGTCAGGCGGCGGAGTCTTAGGGGTGCGCCTGTGTGAGTGTGTTTGGGGTCGGGTCATATTCCGGCGGGTAGGTATAGCCAGGGGAGATCAGATGGGGTGGGGATTGGTGATGGAAAAGAGGAGAGGGGTCTTACCCTTGCCTCGGGGTGCTACGGTTTGGGACAGAGGTTAGTATCTAGAGGGAAAAAGGGGAGAGTGTGTCGAGGGAGGGAGTGTTGGAGGGGACGAAGGAATTTTAGCCTCGTGCGACACTATCTGTGATGTGGAGGTTTCGGTATGTCGTGGTTGACTAGGGGTCCGAGTGGGAAGAAAATGAAAGCGGCGATGAGTGAGGGAGATCCGATTAATCTGTCCATAAATTATGAACGGAATTTCTTCCGACGTTTGGTGTTCAAGTTTCCTTTTTTGCTCCTCATTAGGCAAAGGATTAAAGGGCTTCCCCTTCATTACCAATTAAGCTGCTTAACATTGTGCGTTTGAGGTAATATATGCTACATATTTCATCCGATTTCTTTTGGCGCAATTAATACTGCTACGCATGTCCTTTTAGTGTTAGAAACATCTTATAGAAAATAATACTTGAACAGATAGATCTAACTAAATTATATTCATTGGATTACATTTACAACTCTAATTGAAAGGCATGTATCCATTTTTCTATGACATGGAAATATAAGAAAGTTTTATGTTGCTACATAAGGTTTCATAAGACATTCTTCTGAGTGATTATTATGGTTATCGTGTCTATTTTTCTAGACTTCGGTGGAAATTTTTTTTTTTAATATTTCCTTTGCATAGTAATATTTTTAATTTCATCGCACCTCACACAATAAATATAAGACCAGAAGAAGTAAACGCCGAATTATGACAGCAATTGATAAAATTTTCACTAGGTAATTCTTTATTTTATTTTCTTTAGTGGTAAGTATTGAATATATGAATCGATGAGAAATCAATACTCTTGGGAATGCATACGAGCACGAAAGAAACAAATAAGGGCCGAAATATATTCATCTATTTTTTCTATACTGACAAATGAAGTCTCCTACACATAAGTATAATCTTGTAAAACATTTACTCTTTCGAGAAAGACCCGATGAAGGAATTTCCAGGAGCACGAAGAGCAAGACACCAAGCTAAACGACCAAGATTAACTATTTCGCTGAACGAACTCGGGGCATGAGGTTGTGGGAATTATTAAGGGGATCGTCAGTGAACATTTGGGGCTCTAAGACGAGATTCATGTTTCGGCGTAAGGCTGCTCTCTGCTCCTGTCTCTGTCCACATTGCATTTCCCTCCCCCTGCTACTCCTTCACCGTGAATGCAGACGCTACCCCTTCACAGCACCTCATTACTCTACCCTAATTCTCCGCATCATCTCCTCCACCCGAATTCCCGTATATCCCTACTGCACACAGGGACGTGGTCTCCTCTACTCTCCGAAAGGTTAACATATCAGACCTTACCGTCGCCTTCTCAAGTTAGCGGAATTACTCCAAGCCGGCCCACTCCCTTTCCCGCGAAACACGAATCCCGCGAACCCTTTGCCTGGCTATCCCTCTTCCTAAGCCCTATCCACATTCCTGCTTCTCCATTTCACGCAAGATACACTGTGCCTGATTCACTGAGAGCTGAATTCATGTATATATATATATATATATATATATATATATATATATATATATATATATATATATATATATATATATATATACATGAATATATATGCATATATATATATATATATATATATATATATATACATGAATATACTACCTTGATCAAAAAGTTCCCGGAATAACCACCGTGTGGCGCTCCCATCGTTCCGATTTGAGTTCTGTTTTTTTTGTTAAATTGGTACATCTGTTGTTGATATTCCCTTTAAATCTTAGTGTCATAACTTGACATTTGCAAAA
The DNA here is from genome assembly GCF_022747635.1 of Hetaerina americana. Taxonomy (NCBI): domain Eukaryota; kingdom Metazoa; phylum Arthropoda; class Insecta; order Odonata; family Calopterygidae; genus Hetaerina; species Hetaerina americana. The sequence goes on from NW_027287316.1 coordinate 14,629,399, forward strand.
GTTACGGTCGGTTTTCGGTATGTCCATCAGTGCTTCCTGCGATTTTTCCATTACTTCCTCTCGGCTGCTAAAACGCGTTCCCCGTAATGGTTTTTTAACTCGATTGAACAGAAAGAAGTCACAGGGAGCCAAATCAGGTGAATTCGGTGGCTGTTGGATGGTATTTGTTGCATTTTTCGTCAAAAAATTACGAATAATGATAGCACTGTGCGACGGTGTGTTATCATGGTGCAAAATCCACGAGTTTTCTGCCCACATTTCTGGTCTCTTTCGGCGAATTGCTTCACGCAAACGTCTCATAACGCCCAAATAATACTCTTTGTTTACTGTCTGGCCTTCTGGCAAAAATTCATGATGCACTACACCGTTGTAATCCATGAAAACCGTCAGCATTGCCATCTTTTTTGACTGAAAACGACGTGGTTTTTTTGGTCTCGGCTCATTTGGTGAACGCCATTCACTTGCCTGATGTCTGGATTGCGTGTCGTACTCATAAACCCACGTCTCGTCTCCAGTAATGATCCTTTTGATGAATGTGGGATCGGATTCAGCCTCGCAAATCATGTCTTTTGCGACGTCAACACGGTCTCTTTTTTGCATGAAATTGAGGTCTTTTGGCACCAACTTTGCTGCTACACGACGGAAACCCAAATCATTAACCACAATGTCTTGGGCGGATCCATAGGCAATGTTCAAGTCCTCCGCTATTTCTCTGATGGTTAATTTGCGGTTATTGACCAACATTTCTTTTACTTTATCAATTTTTTCACCGACTTTCGATGTCGATGGTCTGCCACTGCGCACATCATCTTCGATTGACTCACGACCACTTCTGAACCGCTCGTGCCACTGGTAAACGACCGTTTTTTTAGAGAATCGTTGCCGAAACACTTTTCCAACATTTCCAACGTCCGTGCGCCACTAAATCCGTTTTTTACGCAAAATTTAATACAAGTTCGTTGTTGCAAATTTAAATCCATTTCTGCAATTGTAAAAAATCGCCAACACACACAGAGATAGATGTACTCTTGGCTACGTAACTTTTGCAAATGTCAAGTTATGACACTAAGATTTAAAGGGAATATCAACAACAGATGTACCAATTTAACAAAAAAACAGAACTCAAATCGGAACGATGGGAGCGCCACACGGTGGTTATTCCGGGAACTTTTTGATCAAGGTAGTATATGCATGTATATATATATATATATATATATATACATGCATATATATGTGTATATATATATATATATATATATATATATATACACATTCAAACGCGAAATCCCGCCAAACGGCGAATAAATACTGATATATACAGAAACATATATAAGGAAAAGGGATAGGAACACGTATAAAGGACGAACACAATAGAGGTGGGGAAGGCGGAATCGAACGGATCACAAGAGTAAAAATATCTCCTCAACCGGGACTCGAACACCGGATCTTTCCACTTGCCGGGCGGATGCTCTTAACCACTTGAGCTATCGAGGATATGTAATTTACCCTGAGATCCGTGGGTCTTATATGTCGCCAAGCGCCCCGATTCTTTAGCCAAGAGATGGCGTCAGGGGGCTGTTTCACCCACCAAAGGAGAAATAGACAATACACAAGAAGAAAGGACACCTTTATACGTGTTCCTATCCCTTTTCCTTATATATGTTTCTGTATATATGAGTATATATATATATATATATATATATATATGTGTGTGTGTGTGTGTATGTATATATGTATATATATATATATATATATATATATATATATATTTATCATATAACATTAGGACGGCACAATAGAACACAAAAATAAAATAGATAACACGTAGAATGACACTCTCATTCATGAAATTTTAAGCTTTCGGCCTTCTTCAGGTCAGATTTAGTTTCAATCAACAGTGCCTGACCTGAAGAAAGCCTCAGAGAAGGCTGGAAGTTTAAACTTCCTGAAGTGGGTGAGTCCTTTTACGTGTTATCTATTTTATTTTTGTTGTGTGCTGTATCGTCCATATTTTATCTTGCTCTCGTGAGTTTTTCTACAAAATCTCGCTCTCTTTATATATATATATATATATATATATATATATATATATATATATATATATATATATATATATATATATATATATATGCATGTGTGTGTGAACTTTTCTCGTTGTTCCATCATGATCAACATTCATTAAACGAGTTTTAAACGCTTGACGGAAACTTACTGAACGCTATGTAAAATTAATTACTTTATACTTTAGGCACACCCATTTTTGAAGAGGCAACGACGACGCTAATTATTGAGAAAGGATCAAAGCTAAAAATATTTTCGGATGGGTTCTCGCAAATCACATTCGAATTTCTCTAGGGCGCCAGTCAAGTTAAGGAAATGTTACATACTCTCCGAGACAAAAATATACTCTGGAGTGACTTGACTCTCGTAATTGAAAATTACTTTATTGATTTTAACCAATTTGTCTTGAGGGATGAAAATAGGCAATAGGGGATGGGATAACTGAAGAGATTGATTGTAAAATCTAAGTGGCAATATTATGCTGAATTAAGGTTCTCTATCCTTTTTAACTGCATGCTACTTAATTTAAAATACCATTGCAAATTTTTTTGGAGAGCGTTTTAACCCCAAACTGGTGATTATCATAACATGCGATGACGTCGTACTCAAATACTGTTTCACCATTATGTGTACATTTATATAATTGATGCAAAAATATTCCATTAACTTGAATTGTTTCGTTTGGATTCGTTTTCCTCAGTTAATTGCGACCCAAAAGAGACGTACTCATTTTCTATCTAAATATATCCCGCCCTTAATCAAATATTCAGCAATAAACTCATAACTTAATTTATAACACAAGCACATTATCTTTACGTAATATTCATTAATATTAGCAGAAATAAATTTTAAGCATTCAGGAAAACTTCCATTCTGTTGAAATTGCGTTCTACCAAAAAATAAATTATGCTTCAATAAATGCGATATTAAACAGCTTTTCATCAATATATACCGAGAAAAAATGCTTCGTTTAAGTATAGCATCAACGTGCAACACGATTTTTACAAACCTATGACTTTAAAAAAAATGAAAATGTATTTTGCAATCGGACGGAAAAACACAACGAAAGAATAATCACAGGTAAAGAATATTCAAGGGGAACTAATTTGCCGAAAGCACTTAGACATTAGCATAGCATTTTTCTCGGAGCATTAGACTATTGCATACAATACCTGAATTAATCTAAGGAATTTTAGCATAGAAAATAACGATAGTAATTTTTGGCAATATGAGAAGTGGTCAAAGACAAATTTGAGGAACTGAATGAAATCGCCAATTAGGGAGTTATGAACAAAATATCTAGGATTGTTGAAATTTGGGATTGTCTGCGAAGGGTGAATAAAGAGAGCACAGAATATAGGGGGCTGAAAAAGCTTCGGGCGCGAGTGATTGGTTATCGAATAATGAAAAAATGATAAAATGAAAATGTGCAAGGGAGAAAATATATTGTTGGAAAACTTTCAAGCACGAGTGTGTAGAATTAAAATGATAAGGAATGGTTTAGTGGAAGTTTGAGGCGATTCCTTGAGTGGGCTGGGGAGAATCTTGAACAAAGTAATGAGTGTATTATGATGATTAGATAAATAAATAGAAACAAAATGTATTACCCTTTTGTAAACCAAGAGTAAATAATAAGTAAACTCTTTAAAAGCATCATATGCATTGGTGTACAAAAATCATCCTCCCATTTTAGACATTTCTTTTTGCTGTAGAATACACATCCTCAACAATAGGACAAAAACTTCATGATGTTCGTGAAACGTTCAAACAGATGAGACAAAACTAGGAAACTGATCATCAAAACTGCAATTAAAGTAAAATATTTCATTGCTTCTTCCATTTAACGCAAAAAATTCATAAAATGTGATGATAAATAATCACCAAAAACTGTAATTGGGAATTATAAATGCTAACCTGGAAAAAGGAAGGAAAATAGGAGAAGTTCAAAGAAAAAGTATTTTTTGTCAACACATCCATGAAAAATCTTGCAAAATAAGATTTAAATTGTTATTGAAATATTACACAGCGTATAATGCTATTTTTATATATTTAAAATAGAACTGTTATCCTTTTAAACAAGTCAGGGTATGAAGAAATGCGCACTACGGAAATATTAAAACCAAAAAACATAAATCGCTGAAAAAAATATTTCTTTCAAAGAACTATTGAGCATGAATCGCCGAGAACACAATGCTAGATTGTGAGGCTTTGAGAGATGTCGACATTATTTCCACCGTGGATAGCTCACGGTGTTTTGAGAAGGTTTACGTTGCTCTCAGACGAGAGTAATTGGTTGGGTGAGAATGTTAGGGAGGAAACCATGTGGCAAGGGAGGAAAACCTGTTAATTTCGTCGTGGAAATCGCATGGAGGGCAGGAGGAATCCGGGGTTTTGAATTTACTTATTCTGGATAGCTTTGCATAGATTCCTCACCCCGAGGGGTGATATCCCAGCGTGAGAATGGTGAAGGATTGGAGGTTTGGGCGGCTGAGCATTCGACCATTCCATGTCCCTACCATTCCTGCTTTTTCTCTGTTTGCATTAAGGGGGATGAATTTGATGAAACACAAACCTGGGCTCTCTTAAATGTTCAGACATATGAGCTCGTCCACTTTCAACTAGGCATGCGCTGACCGAAAACAACTCGATTTCCTGCAGCAAGCATCGAAAGCTCAAATACACGATCGATAAAGAAATACGCAGGAAATTATTCCTAGTATCACATCATAGCAAACTGGAATGCTGTCGAAAATTATTTCCAAAGCATCCTTTACCTCGCCCTCTGCTTTAACGTGATTGAAAAGGGTTAGTTTCGCTGTTGAGAAACGATGTACAATTACGCGATAGCGTGGTAATGGAGATAATCGTGGATTTCCCTAAGAACAATGGCCATACATATAATCTCATGACAACATAACGCATCACTAGAGGAATACATTTCATTCATCGTTCATAAAATCCGTTCTGTGATCTGGCAATCAGGCCCTAAAACTATTTACCCATTATGGATTCAAGTATTACGGAGTATCTCATATCCCCAATTCAAGCCATTTTGACCGCACACTTTATGATTCAGGGTTCGATCAATAGGGGCCACTGGAAAAACTAACCTCAAGCACGTATTTCACCTAAATTAACATGATTGAGTGACTTAGTGACTTTAAAAGCCTTTGCGCTCATTCTGTCATCAAAGATACACAAGGGTATTCATCATTATGTGCGACTATTCCATTTCGCTAGAAGACAGAATGAACTGCGTCATGAATGGGAAAATGACGCTTGAATTACCTCGCTCTAGCCCATTTACCTGTATCGCAAGTCATCCTTAAATATAATTATAAATATTAGGGAGTCATATATATATATATATATATATACATTATATATATAAATATATATACATTATATATATATAAATATATATACATGATATATATATATACATATATATATGTATATATATATATAAGGTGATTATATAAATGTTATATAATATATAAATATACATGTTGTATATTTATGTATATATACTATATATATATATATATATATATATATATATATATATATATATATATATAACGTGTGAGTGATCTTTTATGTGTTCTTATAATGTTTGTTGCTGTCAAAGTTTGTTATTCAACACTCGCGGGCTACTTCGACGAAATCATCTATATATATATATATATATATATATATATATATAATTATATATATACACACACACATACATACACACATGCACACACAATTTTTTACGCTACCGTCAAAACTCTGAGCAGTGGTAATCAAATTTACATTAACACAAAAAATAACAAATTATGTTGTAGGATTTTATTATTTTTCACAAAGATTGGCATGTGAAAGCTTAACGAAGTTAAGGTATTTAAGTGACAAAATATATACTGCATTTGACAAATATAATGAAAAAGATTCTGAATTAATCATCTCGCGGCAAATTTTATTTTCAAACCCCTAACATTTTACCCTCAGCATTTTCTAAAAATATAAGTAATAGGATATTAGCGATATCGGGCATCCTATCACACTCCCATGCCTAGGAATGCCCAACTCAATTTTCCTTTCACTATCCTCACTAGCACCGTATTATTCACGTAAACGTTTCCAATTAGTTGCCTAAAGCTTATGTAGTCGTTTCCTGTGAAGCAATATTAACTTTCAATTTTTTGTAGTCACACCTTGGTAAAACCTATGCTTTCCCAGATATTTCAACCTTTCCAATTGCCAGGCTCTCTAAATAGACACCATCTATGATTAAAGAAAACAATTATTTTCAAACTTTTTCATTGAAACTGAATTTTAAGTGCCAAATATTATTATTTACGGATAACACTGCCCACATGGAGCGAGTACATGCTTTCAAAACAAAAAGGAGCATGAAAAATCAATGAAAATACAATAAAATTCTGCAGTTAAAAATTGAAAGTCATGCAATGTATGAATAAATTTAGCTACCAGTAGGTTACCAGCTGTGTGAAGAGTACAGCTGATAACAACAGTTGATAAGTTGATTCGAGAGAGATATTATTTTTCTTGTCGTTGGTAAAATATATGCCAATCTTACAAATTACAATATTTATAATCCGATCATTTTTTAATTAGGCAATACAATATTAACTTAACAACTGAAAAAATTATGATCAATTAATGGTGAGTATTAGTTAAAAAAAAAGTTGTCTCACAAGTGCTAAAAATTTGGTGTTGATCGAACTCGGTTTTTTTATTGGTATATCACAATAACGTTTACGATCTATGAAAAAAGGATGATGATATTCCCTCATAACCAATTATTATTACACATTTACATTAAAAACCAGAGGGACAAGGAATATCATCAATTTAAAATCTTCCACTCATACGGTTTTCTTCTCGTTCAGTATATTTTGCCACATAATTAATGTCTCGCATGCAATTTTATCCCCGTTACTGCATGAGAAACCTCTGCGCTTTCGTACCCCCCAATGCATTCTCCTTCACCCGGATATGAAGTGAAGAGGGTTTTGTGGCCCTCCAGAAATTTTTACCGGGGAAATTTCGACGCTGTGGGTAGGGAAAAAATATGCCTGCCCTCCTCCATCCCCCTGCCTGCCTTACCCCCATCCTTCCTCTCGCCGGTTATAAGAAAATCGCATTTTCTTCCTTCTCAAAACCTTCGTCCTCTGCAGAAAAGGGGGACAAACAAGCAAGAGGTTCTGCAGAATCAGCCGTCTCCTACCCGACTCCTTTGGAGTGGGAGAGAAAGAGGGAGAAAGGTGCCTCATAAGAGATATGGTAAAAAGGCCACTGGGTGGGCCGGAGGAGGTTGAGGTTGAAAAGGACGAGGGGCACTGCGGAGGGTGGTTTCGGGGACAAGACGCGGGGGTTGACCCCCGTGGTGGGGGAAAGACGAGTGGCAGAAGAGACTTTAAATTTACATATTACACCGCAAGCCACCGAAAGAGCGCGTAGTACGAGGATTCTAACACGTCGCAATATTTTGCTCGAAATCCTGGTGCTTTTTGAGAGTTTGGGAGACGAGATGCCCGTCAATTTATACGATATGATGCATGTGATTCAAATCGCCGCCACTAGTTATTCAGCCATCACATCATATAATACGAATCGATCGAGCCGGTAACAATGCTCTCTTCGGGCGGGGTGGAGGATTTCCAATCAGGCTCCTTGGACTATTTTATGACATAGTTAGATTTAGCGATACGAAAATTAGACAACTTTATTGGGCATGTTTTAGTTCATCCAACGGAATTTGTATGCGTTCGGTATTGAATCAATGATTTCTGTTAGATAAGAAAGAGATATTAAAAACCGTCAAGCTCCATGGCAGTGGAAATGGAAGATAAGTCCAAAACCCGGCTGGATGAAAGATCACCGCAAACCCCAGCTCAAACCAATTGATGTTGATTTGTGCAGAGGATGAAAAGTGTACGAATGAATTGTAACCGAAGACCAACGGGTAAATGGTCCTTCAAAGAGCACATTTATCTATTATTTAAACTGGGCGATCTTATATTGCGTGCCAATGAGACTCTAGTGAGTATTAATCAATAGTTAAGGTCACAAAAATAAACGATTTTAAACGATTAAGCCGTTGATAAACCCGTTGATCAACGGCTTTGTAAGCATCACCAGATTAATATGGCAACTTCGTGGGTGACTCTTAATGCGCAATAAAAAGTTGGATGAACATTCAGATTTGGATTCAACACACAGAGCTTTCATAAAATGGCACAACAGTTTATTTTTTATCATTAATCTTTTTATTTTTAATTTTTTTACTTCCTGCACATAGAGGAGTATAAATTGGAAAATAATAGATAATAAAGTATTACTTAGGGTTAAATTACATATTTATCAAGAATCATGGTTGATTGGACATTAAATATTCTCTAATCCAGGATCGCTCGGGTTAATTCATTCCTTAATTGTAGTCAGCGTTTGGTACGCTGGATTCCCCATCTATTAATTCCTAGCTGAAACTCAAATTGACAAAAACTAGAGAAATGCGTGCCGAATACGAACTGAGGCAAGCTTCCCATAATTGTTATACTTCCCTCTGTGTTAAGCTCTGAGCGATGAATCTAGGCCATATATCCTGATTAAAGAACGTAAACCCAATTCACATGAGAGTGGAATAACAATTCATTGCATGGAAGTGGCACTGGTTCGCAAATTTCCACGGATAAGTCCACTTTTGTGGGATAAACAAGAGTTAAGTGTGAGCAGGAAGTGGCTATTGCTCCTGTATTGAGGTCAGGAGGACGGGTAGTGGCATGCGGAATGAGGAAGCCCAGTGTTGGCTAGTCAAGGGAGGCAGAGACTGCGTGTCGGCGGCAGCGGTGTGGTCCGGGGCTCGCGAGAGAGGTATGAGGCTTCCGGGGAGAATGGGAGGGCACTTCCGGGCTGAAGGTAGCAGGTGGGAAAATTTGGCAGGAGGAGAAAAGGGGCGAGGGGAAGCGGTGAGGGGATAAGGGGCATGATACACGATTCCAGGTGGTTGTGGGTGAGAAAGAGCTGAGCATCTGCCCCCTCCCCACCCATCGCCCACCATCTCTCGTCCCCCCAATCCTCCCCGCGTGGATGCAAAATGGATGGAGACCGCCAGGAGGGAGAGGAGGTTGGTAGGAAAAGGGGAGGGGGCCGACCGACAAAAATCAAGAATGCGGAGTCTGAGAATTTGATGGAGAAGCAATGCAAAGATTTATGAATGTGAAAGGAGGCGAAGCAAGGGCTGTCCGAAGGGGCGGCGGTTTGGCGAAGAGGGTAGCGGGACAGGGGCGCGGTATTCCGCGCAAGAGGCGAAAGATTGATTATTAAGGGAATAAGGGGCTAAGGGTTTGGATAGAAGTCTCCCTCTGGTGAGAGGGAGGCGTGCAATGGCGGAGCGAGATAGGGTGGGTGGTGCATTATAATATACCTACTAGGTGGATGCTATCAATCTCAAGAAATATTGCCACGAATATTTTAATAAATGTTATTCTTACTTGGACTCGATTAATGCCTAGCGTTTCCTATCAGCCATTCGGCAAACCTTTCCACGCATTCCTTGAGCGGAATCTACTTATCGGGGTGTTTTATCGCCGGGGTGTTAAAACACCTTTCCTTTTTAATTAAATTTAATGGTTTTAGGCAAAAATAAGCACCATTTACTTTAATAAATGTACGTAATTAATTAAGAAAATAGAAATAAAATGAATAAGTGGATGCTTCTTCGTCATAGTGATTATGAATCCAACGACAGAAATGAACAAGCATGCACTGCATCTGCTTCCTATTATATACTAATTTTCAGAAAGCTATTTATCCAAGCTATTATCAAAGTTCACGCGAAGCAAAAATTGCACGTGGCTAAAATTACAATAGGGCATACTTTTAAATTTCAATTAAAAATTCAACTGTAGCCAATTCAATTCGAATTTAATTGTATGCCACCCGCGCCTTTTTATTGTGAACATTTTTTGGTTAACAGAAATTAACACGGTCTCGGAACATATGCGAATCCTGTTTAAAAAGAACGGAGTAATGTGTGAGATTGAATTCAAAACACGAGCACAATCTTGTACTGATATCCAGTAAATCGATCAGATATCCTGGTAAGAAAAAATGGTAAAAAAATAACAAACGCCGACATCCACTCTCTGGGAATTGAGTGTCGCTTCGGAGAATTCCAAATAAAAAAAAGAGATGCATGCCGAGGAATATTAATGCCCAGCACATTCATACGCAAATGCGATTTCCCCCAACCTGATAAATGGGAACGGTCGTTGAAGACGGGCCTCCTAATCGTCAAGCTTTTATTTCGCTCAAAAGATGGAGGCACTTGGTGACCTCATTCCGACGACGCGGACGGTCGGTGGTTCGAGACCGCTCCGCGGAAGTGGGTGATTTATCGGTGGCCGATGACGTAAATTATGCTCGGTTGAACCATATTTATGACCAAACTAGTCATTTATGTCGTAAGGAGGTCATACGGGATGCGGATCCATAATCAATCCGCCGCTACAACGGATAATTAGCCGTGCGTCGTCGGGGGAGTTTTACTGCTGCTCCACCTGCGCAAGCTTCTCCTTTGCAAGACAAAAATGGTGTGTAAATTTCACGGATAACGGCGCAATAATACTTTTACGGAGCACTGAAATTTTCGCGAAACGGCCAGGTGAAACATTCACGAAGGTCACCATTTGGAAGGCGTAAATGCACAGAAAGTACAAAACCTCAGGTAAACGTGGAAGCGTTTACTACTGCTGAAGGATTAACGTCATCTGAGATGTCGGCAGAAGAAACTCGTTACTGAAGTTAAGAAAACAAATGAGCCAGTGAAGTCTAGACGGCTGCGATGAATATTTGGGGCTCTGATAGTCGGGGGAATGCGTTTCAGCCAACTCATTCCATTTTTTTTTTTTTAGCTTTTGCTTACCCTTTGTGCAACTACTGGATGCCGTTAGCCTCGCGTAGACGTGATATTCCATTTCCGTTATGAAAGAAGGTAATTTGCACCCGGAATGCATTTTTCAAGGAATTTAGTGCATCGCTGTGCAAACTAATCTTCGATTCGGACAATTATGTCAATTTAAAACAAAAAGTAATTACAGTGACGCCTGATATCTGCCATGAAAAACCCTGCCGATTCAGGAAATGCATGATTTAGGAATTTTACAAAGATAATTCCGTTCTTTATCTTATTATACTCGCTATTACGTAGGGGATTGAAGGAGGAAAATAGAAAATACGTTTTGCTGGAGTGTTAGAGTCGTACAAGCTATAATAAAATAATGAACACAGCCTCCACGAGTGACTGAGTGAGTAGCAGTTCTAAGATAAGCACCAATACTACCAATCAAATCAAAAGTGGAATCCAGTACACTTGCAGAAGAAATGCGATCTTAATGAGAATATTCTCCCTAAGCTACATTAAGTTGCAAGCCTGTATTTTGACATGATTAAGAAATTCCAATCTCTTTAGTTTTGATTTTGCACCTAAGTACATTAAAGGACAGTTGACTTCTACAATCCCGGTTGCCTTTCCCGTTCACTTCAATAAATGACACTCCTCTTTGAGTTAAGTACAAAACTACTACAAATTGTAAAATACTACCATTTGCATAATTCATTTTCTACGTGATTAAGGATGAATACAATTCGTTAGCAAGTTAGTCGCAAAATTTACTTACCACATGTGAAATACACTAGAAATCGGAGTAAATATTGGGATATATGGCCCGTTTAACTAACCAATGTGGATTTGGAATGTAACGCAAATAAAGGCTTCAAAGGCATGCATAATGGCTCATTTTTACTCCAGGATTCAAAATGTGGCCAATATATACTGATGAAAGACATCGTTGAGGTATTATACTAAAAAATAAAAATTAACTAGCCATATCCATAGTAACCTAACCCCCTGAACATGTGATATTAGGCTAGTAAGAGGATATTTATGAAGTTCCTGATATGCACTTTGTCAAAAACTCTGACTTTTGGTTGTCAACCACGATTAGAGAGAATGATCATGATTAATGAAATCATATACCGTTCAAACTCGTTAAAATTGTAATTTTTTCAAACTTTCCAGGAGAAAAATATAGCAGAATGAATAATGCTCTGAATCAACGGAATGAAACTTTGATCTGGAATAAAAATTAATGAAGGCGGTCCACCAATTCAGCCTTTAGCCTATAACCTTGGTTTTGACGCAAGCGACAACAATCAGTAATCGTAATATTAATCCTCCCATGCATGAGCCAGTACGGCAATGACATTTTTATCAGCCTTGGAAGGCATTCATGGGTTACTGTGTCATTCCTTCGTACTTATTATACTTTCCTAGACGGCACAGCCATGGCGTTACAGGGGTTTTAGGCCAAAACCACAAATGCATATTGCGAACAAATAATATGAACTCCTTATGGCAGATCAAAAAACACCCCTGTAAAAATCTCCATCATGAAAGATGATTCTATTGGATTAAATTATTCTGCCTTTAAAAATAGATTAAAATATTTTAATCCGTTCTTTGAAATTTTAATTGTAGGCATGATGGTCAATATCCATATAATTGACCATTATTATTATTTTTAACATCTAAGTTCTGTAAATGAAAAAGAATTAAGCAAAGAGCTCATCTATATAATTATTAATGAACTATTTTACCACACATAAAAATCGGTGCACTTTTTCTTCCATCAAAATCGGAATTATCTTTTAATTAAAGTTAAATGTACAAGAGTGTTGCGCAATGATATTCTGAATTTAAATGAAGGAACTAGACTTTTAATAGCAGATAATGATATTGGAATAAACAACATAACAGTCCAATCGTCAGAGAAATCCTATAAGTATGGCGACATTGATCGCGTCACAAAAATGGCTCATTGCTGAACTTAAGTTTATCCATCGGCATGAGTATGTAGCCGTAATCATTCCCGATGAAAGTTTGCACAAAAAGAAACATGTCTCCTTATGAGGCCGTTTCCTGAACTTTTCAATCAATACCGAGGAGAAAGGAGAAGAAGAACATTTAAAATTCGAACGAGCGAGAAATTCCATATTCCGTTCCGGAAAGAACTTTTTCCGAAAAAAACTCAAGCGCAGGAAATGCCTGATCTCCCCCTTCGCCACCCACCTCCCCCCCCCTCGGAGAAACTTATAGATTTTTCCACCGCTCCGCGCATCCCCAACGAAGTGAGAGAGGTAGAGAAAGGGGCAGATTAGAAAAAAAAACATTTTTTTTATCATAGAGTACGAACTGCAGAAAATCCATTCCGTTTATACCCGTTTATACAATGACGGTGAAATAAACCCCCTTAAAATCCGCGGAAATACCTGAAGAAAAGAAAAAAGAAATGAAAGTCCATGCCAAATCCATTGTTCTCCGAAAGGGTTCGGATAATCCCTCCTAGTGCCGTGATACCCCCCTTCCCCCTCCTCTCTGTGGAGACGACGGAAAATGCGGGACCGGGAGGGAAGGAAGGTATGCATCGGAGGGCGGTTCGTTCCGGGGGCGAGAGTCGAACATGCCGGGAGGGAGGAAATGGGACAGGGAGAGGGAGTGAGGGACGGCCGCGTGTGTGTGTGTGCCTGGACGGGTGTAGGAATATGGATTTTATGGGTGGAACAATCATGCATGTAATACGTACTACATCGACCAATGCATATCCAACATATCTTCGCTCTCACCCCGGCAGCGGGGAGATGCCTGCCCGTCCTCACCCTCTCCCCCACCCCCTCCAACCCTCCTCCCCACACACCCACACCCCTCCCCCATCCACCCGCATGCCAACTTTGTCCGTGAACCCGTTCCCAAAACGTGTATTCTTCCCCTTCGGAGCCGCTCTCTCTCTATTCCTGACTGCCCTTCAACCCCTATTCTCCCTCCCCTTCCCCCAGAAAACTCTCTCCTACACCCCTCTCCGATCCACCACCCTCCCTCCCTCTCTTTCCCCCACTTGCCCCACTCTCCCCTCCACTTTTAGGAACACGGCTCCTGGCACGATGGAGAGGGGGGGAGGCATTAGCATAGTTATTGGCACCATAAATGGCCATGAAATGAGCAAGAAACGATCGCAGCTCTCCCCCCACCGACCGCCCCGGGATCCGCCCCCGTTCCCACTTCCACTCAAGAGAGGGCCCCTCCTCCCATCCCCGAATGCCTCCAATGGCGGCCCAACCCCTCACGGCTTCCCCTCTTCTAATTCAATTTTACTTATTCATGCTGGAGATGCGCCGTTAGAATTTTAAACGAACTGCAAAGGTTCCCTAGCTTCGGTGGGGTTTAAAATTGCTCCCTCACTTGAGTCTGCGTCTGGAGAAAATTAATAATTTTTGACGTCAATTATTATCTCTTTTTATTATTAGAAAATAACTCTGTAAGCATACATCCAGGTGGAATCGTAAGCATGATAGTCGTTGAATGAATTTTTCAGTGGGGTTTTTACAATAGCAACGCGATTTTCGAACTGCGAACGCCAAGAATGTAAGGAGACAGATATAAAGCCTTTGAAATGCTATGATACTATTAATGGCCATTGAGTGTGAAATAGCCATGGACGAGCAGTACCATGTGGTTATTTTTGTATATTTCATTGAGCGTGTAGGCAATGCATGGACAGGGTAATTTATGAAATACAACTGACTAATTTTCATGCTATGGTGCGCATTAATATACAGAATCCTGATGTTATGTTTCGTGCTCAGTTCCAGTGACTCGCAGTCATGCGTAAGTGTTTGTTTCCTTGTGTGCAAAATTTAGACTCACTCCATTTGAGGAAAACACTGTTTTGGAAACTCAATTTCATTAAATCCAATCACGACGGGGCGTTTTGCAGGGTTGCTTCCATTGTTACAGTCAAATGAAATGGAACCCATGCAAAAGGGAAGTCACCCTCTTGTGTGGTCATTGCGTTCGGATCTATAAAGTCGGAGTTGAACGTTGTATTTTAATTAAGCCAATGTTTGGCCTCGGGTGGGGGGGGGAGGTTATTAACTCAGGTAACGGCGCGACCTGGATTGAGGGTGTCACATATCTCCTTAAAGGATGCTCATTTTGCCATCACCTACGTGCAGAGACAGTCGTTTTAGCATTTCCTCATTCATAAATCAACTTCATTAACGTATGAATGCTGAAGCTTGAAATTAAGTTGAGAGATATCCTAGGGGCAGTGCATCCATCACAAAAGCTAGAAATTGTCAGTTCAAACATTAACGATTAAAGATGCATGATGACATATATATATATATATATATATATATATATATATATATATATATAATCAATATTCACCGAATATTGTTTCATACTTTTTCTAGAACGTGAAAAAAATTATACTGTCACGTGTGGTGACATACTTCACCTTTTGAGTGAAATATTCCGGAAATAAGATAGACAAAAATCGTTTCTACTTGTTTTTCTATTACCAGGAGGTGAAATTCAGATATTTTTCATAAATTCTCTTTCGGAGGAAAGGGAAAAAAAATTGTTCCTTGGAAGTGAATGAAACGTTTGAAAAGAGATATCACTAGTGGGAGATACACAACCAAGTTTTCAGGAAAATAAATTGATTTGTGATAGTCTACTTTTTCTTGCGACGGACCCAAAATATCATATTCAGGTGAGGACAAGAAGAAACCAGAATTTGACACCATGCTGATGATAAATTGGTGAGCTGAATGATTAAGTTTGACTACATAACAATACGATCTCAATTACCAAGTTTGAAGGACTAGTTTTTAGAAAACTCCCTGCCGCAGATATATATTTGCAACAACCTCCAAAAACACAGGTATTGTATTATAAAATGTATATTTATATTTAGGAATAAATTCTGAGTGTAGTGATAGGAAAGAAAAAAGAACTATGTTGGAGTGAAGGGAATGCGGTGGTGGGAGAGTCCTAAGTAGGAACCAGGATAGGACTCTGCGGGGGAAGTAAACGGCACACCAAGTTGAATATTTACATAATATCCCGCAAGCCGCCGTGGAGTGTGTTACGGGGAGTGTTAGGTCACCATCAGTAAAATTGAATAAAATCGCATGCAAAACCAAATCATGTTACCTCAACAGAAATATAAGAAGATGAGCACTTGATAAATTTTAATCACACGAAAGAAAGTACTTACATACAACAATATTCAATAAAAGGAAACGTATATTCAAATCATGTTGTAGGACTGTTAAAAAGATGTTCATATTGAATAAAAATAATAACATTCAGGATATCGGTCAACATATACACTACCAATTCCAATTATCTCCAACGATGTGGCTGTCATATCTATTTTGATCTTCAATGGTACTAGAAAAAAATCATATTTTAAATCTATGCGTCCTACAATAAATCTCACTGATTTTACGTTAGTGATTTGATCTACCATAGTAAATAGGTATAGGAAAAAATGAGAATATATCAAGTTACTTAAATTAAGTATTGGCAAAAAGTCTCCGGGTTACTAATCTCTATGTTCCATAAATTTGCACAATATTTCAGAAATCCTTCAATATCTACCTGTATAACTCTTAAATTATATTTTAAATTTAATTGATTTCTTAGGAATATATCTCAAAGCTAATTTGATGAATTTTAAACGTGAACTTAATAATTTGGCCGTGGTACAATTAAAATTTCATATCCCTTACCCTTTTTTTTGGACAAAACTGGGTTATATTTCCTTGAGTACCTTGAAAGTAGGGGTAATATTAATATCAAGACCCGTTCTTGTACTTGCTCCTTTCCATTTAAACAAACGATTTCTATCGCACCATCACTCAACATGGACCTTCTAAGTTGACTATGTCTACAGAATTTCATATATATATAAAATTCTAGACCATTTCCATCACTACGGGTGACACCACTAGGGAGTATGAAGACGGAACACGAAGGTCCAATACGGCTGGATGCGTCCTACTTGGGACATTCGACCACTTCTTTCCATCTCATTTTGCCGTCGCCAATCCTTTCTCTATAAAAGTCGCCTCTTGCTCCGCCCCCCTTCCCGGGCCCAGCATCCGACCGCAGCGGCCCCACCCTTGGGACTCCCGGGAACGGTCAGCTAGAGAGAAAGGGACGGTCCACCTTGTCCCAT
Organism: Hetaerina americana; assembly: GCF_022747635.1. Lineage (NCBI taxonomy): Eukaryota > Metazoa > Arthropoda > Insecta > Odonata > Calopterygidae > Hetaerina > Hetaerina americana. Next base: position 14,646,558 of record NW_027287316.1, read on the forward strand.
TCCTACCAGCGTCCTCCACCACTTCTCATCTTTTTCTCATCGTTTCCCTCGTGATCTATGCCGCATTTTTCCCTTGGCCTTTCACCCTCCCGCCCTATCTTTTACCGTTTCTTTCTCAAACAGCCCATGGGATCGTTAAGTCCCATATTTTAAAGGGAAAAAAAGAATCCCTCGACCCATCCATTCCGCATATTTGATCCCTTTTCCGCTGCATAAATTGTGGTGGTCATTCATTCCGCGTGGTGATCATTCAACTTTGTCCATGCCTCTCTAACATTTAACCATGGGAGGGATTTCTCATCACTGCACGGAAGTATAATAAAATATCTTAGGAATATGTCACGGAAAAGTAAGAAAATAATTGATGATGCAATTTTAATTTTAAAAATATCATTGCGAATAACTTTCGCAAAATTTTGACGTCTTTCATGGGATATTTCCGGTTGAATTAAAAAAAATGATTTTTCTGATATCTATTTTGCGAAGCGTTGTATGCGTATGTCAACAGCGATTATTACGACATTGTCAATTGCTATTTTTTAAGCATACACGTATCGTACATATATATACTCACTAATGGAAATAATATGAAACGCCTAAAACTTAGCATTGGAAATTCATATATTTTCTAAGAAGTTGAAAAAGCATTTCTTTTCGATTACTTTTCAAAGTGATTGTGAATATATCACACCTTTATGTAAAAAAAAGCTATGACTTCAAAGTTATCATAATTTAAGTGCCGTATTTAGGTCTAGGTAGATAAGTCAAGAAAACTTCCGAAATTAGATTCGACAGATTCTCACTAGCTAGGTTAACTCATTATCGATCCAGTAAGGTTTAAACTTATCTTAAAAAATATACCTAAGAACCCAACTATTTCCCATTCATATATATATATATATATATATATATATATATATATATATATATACATATTATACATAGACCTTATATACGTATATAGACACAAAGGAATAGATTCTTTAACCCTAGCATAAAAATGAGCATACTGACGAAACCTTTTGCAATACTACATATCCTTTGTTTCCATTTTCATTTATCAGTTATTTTCAATCACGTAGGCCTGAGATTTTATAACTCATTTGTCACGGCCAACCTCTGGCCTACAAAAAGTTCCAAGCTTCACAAAGAGGATTTGGGAACCCCAGCAATTCAATTAATCCATCTCCACAGTCCTATTTTCACAAGAACTCTCCTGATAAAAATCTCCGCTTCAGGGTCCAAAAATAAATGAAGAGTTAAAAAAAATAAACCCTGGGGGATTATTTTAAGGGTCACTTCTGGATCTTCTGCTTTAATCTTTCAGCACAGGCATTAATTTTTCTGTTCACTAGGAGTACCCAGTAAATAACTAACCTTTGCCTTTACAAAACCTTTTCCTAGTTTACTTGATTTCAAAATGTCTATTATTGATCCTTTAATACCTGGATCTTACGTGCTATTCATTTTAATTTAACCAATACTCTAAACCTTCGTAAGGAATACAGTTCTATATCTATCAAAAGTTGTAGTAAATATTTCTTCCTTATTCTGAGGTAAAATAAAACTCTTGACAAAGAGGTGGGATCTTACTACTTTAGCAACTACTTAGAATGTAGACAACTGTTTCTCTGGTGCCACCTTACCTAGGGAGCTGAAGAAACATATTTAGTATGGTAAAATATTTTTCCCTCCAACTAAACTTAATTCCAATACGAAGAAGGGCATTTTTTTGAAGGGCACTGCATCTTTTAGCTTCTTGATCGAGCAAAAATAATCACAAAATATGAACATGTCTTTGTACATAGTTATGAAAAAGAGTTAATTTAAGGATAATCCACTTGAAGATAACATTCAACTTTTATCAGATTCCATATCATATTCTGCGATCTAAACAGGGAAAACAATGGATGAGAAATTTTTCACCTAAAATAATTTTTACTCATTAATTTGCCCAGAGTTTATTTCCATTCCATGACTCGTATTAGCAAGATCGGGATGACCGGTATACGATCATGGGCAATTGCATTTGTGGAAGGTATATGTATAACAAATGAGGGTGCGCACTCAATCAAAAGTTGTTGCCTTCCCTTTCGTAAACATAACATGGTTACTCACCGTGTGTGGCCAGGAAACTAAATTTTGAGAAACAATATTACATGAGTGTTACAATTAAGGATTTTTAACAGTGTTACAATTCCCTAAAGTGATCAGTATCACATTTGCAAATTATTGGTAGCAGTTAATTGGGAAGGTGACCGACAGCTGAGTCCATATGAGCCAAAAGGGAAAATTTTGTTAATTATTAGACGAAGAATTTCCAGGTGATGAGGTAAAGAGTGGATAGAAACTGGAGCTGGTATTAGCCTACTCTTGACGAAAGGCGCAAAGAAATCAGGAATTTCCCATCGAACGGAAGTGCTCTCCACATTTCAACCAACGTCCGTCGAATGGGACGTTAAACTGTGGGACACCTTGGCACCTTTTGATAAGAGTAAAATAATGCCGACGCCGTGTTCCTATCTACTCTTCTTTCCCATCCAACTCTAATAGCGCAAATGACAGCTGTTGGTCGCCTCCCCTAATATCTACTACTACATTGCAACCAAGCAGAGTTCGAGACATCTCTGAAAAATTCTCAAATTTTCAATTAGGATTACATTAAAGTAGCAAAACATCGCATTCTCATCATGAAAATGAGAAAATTCTACCAGTAGAAGTTATGCATTTCATCTCGGCGGCAAGTTGCTTCGTTTCTATTAACGTCACATATAACAGAAGTACGTCACAATAACCCTTTGTCGATTATGTTGATAAGAATACCTTGTACTACGTTGGATATAAGCCTATATCATTGCCTATATCATATAAGCCTATATCATAAATGTGGCGGTACTACACCAAAAAATGCGTACCAACAGGATAATGGGTAGTAAATAAAAAACATTTTCATTGTATATGATATTAAGAAAAGATTTTATCTGGTGACAATAGGAAATCTCGTATATTAAAGGAGCTATAAAATTTATCGTTGCGATATTAAAGAGCTATCTTGGCTGCTATCACTCGTGAAAATGTGTACATCTACACGAGACCAATGATTTTTACCTCTTTCAATTGAAATAGAAACATGTTTCAGGAAGGAAAACTCCCACTCAGATAGCGAAAAAGAAGCGGCGAGATTAGTATCGATTCAATGAAAATATTATTGTTGTCACTCGGTAGTTTCTTGTCGGAGAATATTATGTGATTTAATCTCGCCCATTTTCCATTCCGATCCAACCACGCCTACAAGAACTCCCGGCATCGTGACGAACGTCTGTGCGTCTTATTTTCATAAAAACCTTGCTGCGCCGTCGTGAAAGTGGTGGGAGGGCCCGTAGGGTTGGGCGGAGGGTGTAAAGGAATGCGAGGTATGCAGGGGGTAAAGCAGAGCATAAAATATTGGGGGTGGGATTTTTGCGCGAACGAGGGGAATGAAGGGAGGACTCAGTGCTGAGGCGTTAGAAGAGTATAGACCGGTCCGTGTGTGCATGCGGAGGGCGGGTGGGACGGGGGATGGAACGTGTGAAGGACGAGCTGGGGTGCAAGGAGAAGAAGCAGGGGGGAGGACGTGACTGAGGGAGGAGGAGAAAGGAGGGGTGGTTGAGTGTGGAGGAGTTTTGGGGGGTGGGGGGAAGGTTGGTCGGGGGAAAGTAGAGGGATGCGAATGATAGCGAGATAAGATGGAGTGCTGGCGTAAGGGGGTTAGGGGGGGGAAGGAAATGAGGGGCGTGGATAAGAAGTGTGGCGGGAGGAGGGGCGGGAGAAGAGGATGAAGGGGTGAGGGGTGGGGTCGGGATACAAGTGCCCCGCGAGGATCCTCAGAATTTGCATGTCTTCCTAATGAGGTTGCTTCTGCTCGGCAAGATGCTCTGCTGAAAATGCTGCCGCGAGATATAGACCCGCGCTCTTCCCCGAACCCTTCTCCCTCCCGCTGACTTCGCCCTTCGTACTTCTCTCACGGCATGCACAGTGTTGCCCTTCATTTCTCCCACGCTCTTCTCATCCTTAACCTGTTCAGCCATCAACTTCGTCTACCATTCAGCTGTCATAATAAGGAATACTAACCTTAAGGCAATTACAAACGACCTCGCCACTTGATTATCTGCCACTTTTCTCCAAGACAAAATTGACTCGGAAGAAATCCTTCATTTTGGCGCAAAATAATAAAAACAAAGCGTATCACAATATGCATTATTTATGGAAAATAATAGCAAGCAGTCGTTAATAATTAAATCAATAATAAGTATAACTATGGAAATAGATTATTTGTATGACTGGAGAAGTCCACAATGTTTTAAAGCTTTAATTAGAAATAAATAGAAAAAGGAAATCGTTACATGGTCCATGTAATCTCCAACTTTTAAGAGAGCAAATTTTATGCTCAAAACTAAAAATCGTATTCTAACAGATGTGTATAAAATTGTTCAAAATTGAAATTAAAAATAATAACACTAATGTTCCTCAGATTATAGAGTCAAATACATGTATTCATACTTAAAAGTTTTATTTTTGCTATAATTTCACAACGGAGAACAAATTTCACCACTCAAGATCTGGCTTTAGAGTTTAATAATGGTGTGAAATCTTCTTTACCATCTTACATAATGACTTCTAAATTTTCTCGGACGACACCGGAAATTTTCATCCAGGAATCCGTATAATGATTTTGATGAAAAAAGAGCTTTGTGTGCCCTTGCTTGCCTGCTCTTGACTATCTCTTGGGATTTTATTCGGAATATTCTCATTTTTGCCGCCTCTCTACAAGTCGTTCTTCAAGAATTATATTCGTGTAGTAATGCCTGAATTTGAGAGACTCTGCCTCACATAGAAAGCGGTAAAACCCTATTCCCATACTGTATTAAATGACAATACAGCTTGTGCTTGTTAAACTCCTCTTGAAGCAAGGCATATGCATTTACCCTGGAACAGTTGATTGCAGGATCGTCTAAGCAATGCTGCGTTAAATCCACGAGCAGCAAACCCGAAATCGGATCGACAAAGAAATACACAGTTATAACTACTGCAAGCTAATTTTGTTGAATATTAGTAGTTTAATGAAAAATTGTAATAACTGAATGTGAATTCATTCTTGCTTAACCAGCTGAGGAAATAAGTACAGCAACGTCAAATGTAAAAAATTAAAAATTAAGTTAGTGATTCCTTTGAAAAAAATTAAAAGAACATACGAAAATATCTAGGTATTTAATGTGCCTAAAATATCTCTACATAGCAAAAGAATAATTATATTTACTGTGAATCGTTTCCAAAAATAAGATCTCAATTCATCTAAGGTAAGGTTTTTTTTGATTTGATTGAATAAAAAAATTGGCCAAATATCGCGCGAGTTAGAAATTTAATGTGTTTATTATTTAATGACAAATTATTTCTTTGCATTTCAAGAGTATGATATAGAAGAAAATATTATTCATATAGTGACTACGAGTAATTTAGAATCCTGCGATGGAGAACAGAAAGGTTTGAAGAATATTTCCAATAACACATTAAGCTCCTTTATTTTTCTCAGTCAACAGCATAAACTGTAGAAATGTATCCCATGAATGCAAATTTCGACCAAAACTGTCTTTTACTGATGCATTAGCTCTGAATAACATTAAAATTTATTTATACCTGACCGTATTTCATTAGTGCCTTTAAACCATATATTAGGAGAACCCTGCTTAACCTTTGTTCCAGATAGTGTTCTTGATCATACTGACAACATTGATAACCAGCATTGATAACAGTATTTAATAAGTTGCGTTTAAACCTGCTTTCATGCAGACTACTTTATATGTGTCGATAGGTTACGAAGGAGTATGAAGATGACATTATGTTATGCATTACTCACCATTATGAAGACTTAAGTTGTTGATTAATTATCCAATTAAAATTAATATAGAAGAGAACATACATGCCGGCATGTATCTCATAATTATACCTTTAATCTATTGGTTTAACAATAAAAAAAATCATAAACACATTAATCAACCCGAAGGTCGGTTTAGTAGGTGATGACAGAGTTCACACAGTACTAAGCCCTATTCGGCGTGTGAAATTCACACATCAGGGTAAGGGGGCCAGGTCCTTTCCCTGTGCCGGTTATGGTTTCCCAGGAAGACCTGGTACCGAAAAATCACTTTAGTTTGGGTGGAGCTGCAGGTGCCCAGAGTGCCTTGCACGGGAATCGAACCCGGGACCCTCCGGTCAGCAGTCCAACGCTCTACCCACTGAACTATCGCAACCCACGGTTTAACAATACAGTGTCTAATATAGCATAATAAAGAATTAACAAAGCATATTATAAAATTAATAGTAATGTTTAACTACGGTAAAGGTTGCGGCAAACCGTTTCTAACTCATTGAAATTTGAATTGTCTAAACCCATTAAAACCTTTTTCTTCGCTTTTCAAAAGGTATGCTTTCAAGGAAATTTTGAACCAACAGCGAGTAAAATACGAAAACTACAGAAAAGTATTATACGTATACATAATTGTTAAGTGACTTCTTTATTTTAGTTTAATAAAATACAATGCTTGTGTAATTAATCCTATGAACTAATAGTTCTTCACTATTATCTGCCATGAAAATTAAAGCTACGAACAATAGTAATTCACATTTGAAGATCTCTGAAGTAAAATTGTAAACTTTATTTTTTTTATTCATTAACGTCCAGCCCCTTTAGACAACTCATGCTTAGTAAATTAAGAATTTTTCCTGATTTAGGAGGCTACGATTGAGTTACATCAGAACATACATTCATAACCTCTCGTATCATTGGATGGAGAAATCTTCTCAAATTCTGAAATATATTTTGCTCAAATGATAGAAGGGGATTACGATTTCAAACTGATGGTGGAGTTCTGAAAGACTCAATAATGTAGAACGTTTCTCATTGCTTTTAAAAAATTGATTCCATTCCAATAATGAACATACCTTGAAAACAGCATACTCATGGATGAGAGGAGATAATTGCGACCCAACTTCGCTTTTGCAATGGGCTTTTCAAAAACCGATTTTTAATCCCGCTTTATAACATTCTGAACCTGCCTCGCCTACATAGTGGCGTTTATCTATCGTATGTTTCATGAATAACTTGTATTAACGTTTGTTTCAACGAGCATTCCATTCTGATGCTTTCAAACCCAGTTCCGACTGATGAATAAATTTCATAGAATGTCCTCTTTAATTCGTTAAGATATGCCCTTTAATCCATCGAGTAATGGACTAAAAACAGAATTCGTGGATTTCTGTTTTGAAGTAATTTTCTAATTGACGTGTCAATAAAAATCTCCGAAAATCTTGGGAAATTTAGGGGCGATCCCGATTTTGACTATTCTTTCCCGAGAGTATTATTTCCAGAGTGACATCGATGAAATAAAAACTGACTCATTATGCTAATGGCTACGTTTTTCATAGATAAAATATCACTGAACTGTTTCCTGTATTTTGCTACTCGATAAGAACTTTTAATATCATTACTAAGATAAATAATTGGTGAAGGTGGTACTATAAATTTGAAACAACTTTCGCCCTGGCCACATGAAACCTGGCTTATGGGCAACTAGAATCACCGTTCTCTTATCTCAATTTCATTGCATGTTTTTCATTTTCAAGGAGGGGAATTATTTTCTTTGTCTAAGTCTAATGGAAATAAAAACGTCTCAAATTGAATTTCTTCTCCTCTCATTTTAATTCACTTTGATATCCTATCATTAAGTCTTTTTAAAAATAAATCCTGCAGGATAGAGAGATTCGTGGGATAATGACTACGTCTTTGTACAATATATTGCATTAGTCACCCGATAAGTTAACTTGATTTGCACAAATTCTACGCCTTGACATTCTTTTCCTAACATTACTTGGGATAACAAATATTTTCACCGAATAAAAGTCGAGTATTAAGCCCGAAATAATATTAAAAATAACATTTGACTGTATAAAATTAAACAATACATAAATTTTCATTTATGGTACGTTATATATGACTGGACATCGGACATGCATTTCATTGTTTACTTATACACGTAGAGTTGGGAATCGGATATCGACATGGCTGGGTGGCAGAGTGTGGTAGGTAGTTAGGAGGGCGATCGGGAAGCAGACGGATTGGAATCAAGGAGAGTGTTATAGGAGAAACACTAGATGCGCATTTTTGAATAGAGTGAGCAGGAGTCCCATAAATAGGGGAAGCAATTCTCCTCGCTATTCACATTGATTGCTTGTAGAGGGAAGCGTTGGTAGGGTTAGGGGCGGGGACGGCTGGAGACGAACCGTCCAGGATAGAGAAAGATGCTGGAATGGAAAGGTTTTAACCTAAAAAATACTAAAAATACTGTTATTGAAGAGTTTTTTGCAGGGTGTTTCGAAAAAATATTAATATATGAGTTTCATTTCAAATAAACCCAGTAAGTACGCATCCTTGAGACATAAACCGTAATCAAAGAAGGAAATTCCAGATTGGCAATATATTTCACTCTTTTAAAGCCATTTCAAATGTGTTTCACACGCTATGCCAATATTTTTCGGCGATATAAATAGTCGATGAATATGAGATATTTATTAGTCTAAATGGAAATAAGTTCTATAAGGAGATATAATTTATCTGATCATCACTCATCCATATTAAACATTTCAGGGCTAGCTGGACTCTTTCCAAAATGCACGGATATTTCCTGCTATGAAAAGGAGCGTCTTCAAGATAATTAATGAAAAATCAATAAGATAATACCGCTTTTTGATTTTATGTGATATTATTGTTTGTCATAAATTGATGGTATAATAGGTATCAGTTATATCATTGCATCATGAAATTCTGAGCGCAATTCCTGGTAGTCATAGATTGTTCCTCATCGGTAAATTCTAGTTATAGGCATACTCGAACTTATTCAGGCCAAATAATAAGCGATATCTTAGCCACAAACATACATTCATTTTTTTAAGGTATCACTGAAATAATTCAGAACCAACACAGCATGCAAAGCATTTAGGAATCCAATTTTGCAAACAACATATATTCAGAGTGATTTTTCTAACTATCCCCTCATATACGAGTAGATAGCTTTTTGTAAATCTATATTAGATAGATTTATCCTAGATGGATGTGAATCTATTTTAACTTGAATCAATTCTATTGCTATCGTCGTAAAATCAACTCTGAATACAAACCTTTAAAACCATTAAAAAGTTTCATCTTTTTCGAAATGAACTTCCTTTAGTTTCAATAAGGGCGCAATTAATTGTCTTTCGGAGCAAAACATTTTTATGAATATTTCAAACATAATGGCTTAATTTGTGAATCTCTGTAAAATACATCTGTTTATACAAGGAGTTATCGCATCAGTTACTATCTTCCTGTTGTCAATTCTGTCATTAATCAATATTTATTTAACTTCGACACGCTTAAAGGGCCCTACATCAGGCGATAAATTTTCCAACTGGAAAATAAATAAAACCCTTCTCCCCTTCCCTCTTGCTCCTTGTCCCCTGGCCTCCCGTTTCTCGCCATATTCCCCATCCGAAGGGGAGCAAGCCGGGGCTGTGGCGGATGCTCTGCGCACGTATACTCCCCCATATCACGGCAGCGACCAGATTTCTCTTGCGGCCACCGGATGCGAAAATGGTGCATATCCGGTAACAAGCGGTGTGCGCGCTGAGGATGAAAAATCGCGTGTAGCTGAGCAAAAATTTCGCGGAAAAATAGAGACGGTGATCATTACTCAGTCCCATGCGATCCAAAATGTTCAATTTTGGCAGTTAATGCACAAAAGTGCTCTGATTTGGAGATTCTATTTTTTACTCAAAACAATAAGATCGATTGCATGACCAACAAAAGAGTTAAATATGAATAGCTGAAAAAAAAACTGAAACGTAAAAATTTAAGGACACTATGATAAAAGACTTATCTAACGGGAAATGGATGAGATTATTGACTAAATATTTGATTTGGGGGGGCTAACTTTTCCCTGATTTTGGTATTAGTATAATTAGAACCAAATCCAAGTTATTTCTTTTTTCACCCTCAAATTTGAGTCACTACATTCCATTCAATCAATGGGATCAATTACTTATAAAGTTACCCAATATCCATTAATAATGTCGTGGCATTTATATTAGTTTTATAAAAATCCTATTTTCGATTTTATAGAAAGTGTAACTCTCCCATATGTATAAAATTGTAAAAAAATTGAATAGATATAAATAAATTAGAAACAATACTTTTAAAAGTGTTTTTTAAACGTTTTCAATGTTGAGTTTTCATCACAAAAGTAAAATGAATATATCTTACAATTAATTATTTAAACTGAAACAAATCGATTTTCACATTAATAGAAATCTAAACTTAATAATGTAATTTCCCTCTACTGGAACTTTAGTAAGTGAAAAATTAACTTTTTAACCTTAATTAAACATTGAAGTGAACCCAAAAAATCCCATTCTCTTAGAAATAATAATTAAATTTCCAATTAATATCAATTTCTAGAAATATTCCCTCCCGAACGGAATCAAAAATTAAAATTTTCGAAATTCAATCACTTATCCCCATGAAGAGATTTACAGGCTGGATCAAAATACTTAAAACAGACTCTGCACAGCCTTAGTACTTGGGTTCCAACAAATATTTACTCAGTCGGCCTAAGCGTATATAAATACTAGGTTCCCTTTCTGGATGCGAGTAAGTGCAATACAATCAGCTATAAGGACAATATTATTATAAGGACGTGGATATGATTAAACGCGTGAACGTAACTGATTGAATGAATCCTCTTTGATTTATGAACTATTTTTCAAAATTCAGTTCTGTTAATCCTAACCCAATTTCATTATGTTCCTTACGAAATGAAATGCAGACTAATTTATTTGAATGGGTCATTTTGATAATTTAATTGAATGGGTGTAATAACTAATCAATAGCTAATCCTAATACTGCTTTTTGGTCACTACTTTAGCTATAACTTTCATTGTCGCTCTTTTCATATTTTCACAGTTCTTTGTATACCTCATCAACTCACCTAATTAATCGATCAATAGTTAACAATCGCTTAGCTTATCCATTTCATTTTTATCATTCTCCAATAGGATTCCAAATATGTAGTTACACTGTTGAAAACTTGTTTTCTCTACGACTGCTCTGGTATCCTACTCTAATGGTGGTAACGACACCTTTCTACGCCAACGTAGGTAGAGACCGAGAGAATACAAAATTTCAGTACTCAACTAGTATATGCATGAAAAAGGTAGGATGCTTTCTTGGTCTTTGCCTGAAAAGGTCATCCCAAAGATGAAAGAAACAGTTGGAAACGGTCAGCGGCCTATTTGGCAAATAGGTAACGGTTTACAGTTACTGAAGAGCTGCTGATATCATAAGTAACGACAGCTTGCGTTCCATTTATTGTGCATTGTTTTATATATTGAAATTAAATGATTTAATTATTATTGAGTATATACGGATTAATCAGTTCTTTATTTTCTCTTTTCTAACTTCTCCAAAAATGATCAGAGCCATCAGGTCTCCATCTGAAATTCCTATTCTCGTCCTTCGCTCCAATTGCTCGGAAGTATTCCCGTTTAACAGCATTTTCCTCTTTCAAGGAGCCATGGGATTTTTTGGAAACAGCGATTTTTTCATTGAGTACTCAATAACTATCTCTGGGTATAACTCTGTTGGTATAACGTCCATTACTTGTGATTGCGAGGCTGAAAAGTCATACACAGAGTCCAATCTCTCATTAAACAATTTGTCATCGATAGGTACACATATTTTCCTTCCATAAAATTAGAAACTCTGGCGTATCGTACCTGCCTTAAACGATCAAATACTATTCTTAATATGAAATCATGAAGGATTAAATGCAATTATCACAATGTACGTAATCTCCAGTAGATTAATGAAAGCACTAGTGTCAAAGCTCCACTATGGATGTATTCGAAGAATATTGATTCAAGAGATATATTTCCACGAATATTTTATTTCGATAGCTGTCGGTTTAGGGATAACGGGTTTTAAAAAAACAGTGCCTAATTTAAATCCGTTGAATATATGTTAATTTTATTCACATATAATGTCAAAGGGAGGATTAAATTGCTTTGTTCATTTATCATACGATAAAAGAGAGTGGGATTATTTTGTCAAAGTGAATGCCGGACGGTGGCTCAGGCATTGGCCCCCGTAAATTTGTAAACAAAGTTTTCCGTAGGTATCCGGGAGCATATTCCGGTGTCGCGAGGATAACTTTTAGTACTGAATACATCATTAAATGTTTCACGGAAATGTTGGTGCATATTTGGGTGTCATTAGAGGGAGAAGTCCCATAATGCAGCACATAAGTCATCAGATGACTCGCGAAACTTGGCCATAATGGATGTAGTTCGTCAGTAAGACGGAAATTCACTGCGGAGTTCCCTTACAACTTTTCTCCTTGCCCATTGCTCAACGTTGAATGTCTGTGTCCGCTTCCAGACAGAAAAGTTCTCCGGAGTTACGCGCCTTATTGGAGAACTACTTTCAAGAAGATCTTGTTTCAAGCTCCATTTGGTGTGAAGGTTTCGTGTTTACAGACATGTTAATTAAGTAACCTTTCATGGATGCTTCGCGTCACAGTCAAACCCGTTATGTCTCCCCATGCCTCCAAATGCCAGCATGCTATATTTTACGCTCAGTCTAGTGTGGAATAACAGTGGAACCCTGTAAAATCGTCCAAGTAAATTAAAAATTACTGCATATTGGTGCTAGAGAATCAAAGCATATTCGTCTTATGGTCCTAACTAGAAGATGTTTAGATATGAAACCCGTGAATGTTCTCATCCATCAAAAACCTTCGATCCGGCTCAGCGCTTAGACAACGAACGGGTTTAATTCCGCTTCAACTTCCACCAAATGTTATACCGCACCTCAAATTACGTCTCCCTCCGACTCAATACCCGACCAAGTCCTTTAGCGCGAACTGTACCGCAGTCGAGGCATCCCTCCTTTCTTTCTTTTTATCCCTCTCACAAACCATGATGCAAAGCTCAACCCCTCGCTTACTTCTGCCGTCATCACCTTCCCACCACCGCCGGCGCCTTTTCAGGAGCCCCGACGTCGTCGACGCCCCGTCATACCCCTTCCCCCGCCCGCGTCGACCCCTCCCACGCCGTCGAAATGCATTTGCATGTCGTCGCCGAGCTCACTCCACGTCGCCACCGTTCCACGAGTCGCGCGCGCGAGAGGCATACTCCGCCCGACCCCCGTCCTTCCTCCACCCCCCCCCCCCCCCCCGCTGTCGCCTCTCCCGGCCGCTCACCCCTACGCGCTCCCTGGCCCATCCACGAATACGCACGCGAATGCCATGGCGTGGGGAATTCAAGGGGGTTGTGTGCGCAAATCCACATGTTTTCCCACAACCCACCCCATGGGAGCGAGGCATTGAGCAAAGGCATCGGGAGAAAAAGTAATCCAAGCTTAAAGCAGGAACCATCCTGTGCTTCGGTGGTAGCAGTTGAAATGTCGTCACTCTTTTCGTAATTTTGTAAGTTTTGGAAAGCGAATGAGGATGGAGAGATGAGGGAAAATTGTGGGATGGCTTGATTTGAGGGTAAAGTGTGAGTAATGATAGGAGAAGAATGATCTCTGAGAAAAATGATAGAGATGAGGTGAGCTCGATGAGAAGGCTTAATCAGTAAAACAGTCACACCAAAGGATGACTAATTTATGAAAAAAATAAACGTGGGGAAAACTGCAGAAAAGGGAGGGAGAGAAATAAATGGAATTGGGAAGGTCGCGTGAAGGGGTTGAAACTACACTATCGAATAAAGAAGGATGTGCAGGGGAGAAATTCTAGCGAGATTAAGGAATGCCTTTTTTATATAACGATTAAGATATATCAATTCAAATTAACAACTCTCAACATAGAATCCGAAGGAAGTTGGTGAGATAATGCTCTTTAGGTTTGAACAACGCTATGCATTAAGATGACATTTACATGGATATTGATTTCTTTAAATTATGTGAATATGATTGCGATTTTTTCGTCGGGCAAAAGGTTTCCTCGCATCGGCTTGTTACGCAGTTCCCGTACTGCGATATTTTCTTCAAATGTGTATTACTGGGCCTCGATTGACCCATGCGCGTAACAATTAAGCCAATTTCTTTCCCAAGAGGTTGCTATGGGTGTGATCATCTTTTAAAGAGAGATACTATATCCTTTAACAACTGGTAAAAACTTATTGATTTTTTGAAACTTCTCTTCGTTTTTTTGACTCATTGGGCGGATTTTTATAATATGATGAAATGAGGGAGTGCGGATAGGAGTTCGAAATAATATTGCTCCCGCATGTCCCGAATCGTCTAGAGAGAAGGGTGGCTATGCAGATTCCGCGGGAAGTGAAAGGTCGGGACGCGCCTCGGAATTTCAAGGACTTTCGCGAGGGTGGTGGTTTCCGCCGATGCCGTTGGACGCTCGAACAGAAATACTTGGATGGTTGACAGCGGTTCCCGGGCCGCCATCAAAGGGCCGACTCTGGATTAATCATGTTTACTATATTTCGTCAACGAAGAGCTTAAATCGCAAGAGGAGGATAAACAATTTTGGTTAGTGATTTATACCTGTAATGTCGTGTTTATTCTAGATAACGTGTAGTCGATCCAATTATAATAGGATTCCGGGAATCGAACAGAGTTACGCCCTGCATTCCACCGGACCTGGTCAATCGGATTTCATGCTGTCATCCATAATTTTATTTTTTCTATTATTAAAAGTAATTCAAGGTTTAAAGTATTACGCGTCATTGAAAGAAAAAAGTTTTTAAAAATATGATGAATTGATGAATTTCAATCATTTTTTATTTGAAATCACTTTTTAGTGTATCGTTTAGATAGTTCACTTAAAATTTCTTCTGAAAACAATTCAATATAGTTACTTTCTTCAACCGTTATTCTACGTTATTATTCACCTGCATCGTAAATGACCATACAGTTGAAGTTATTGTCTTCCATACAAAGCGGAAGATTTTAATGAGAGATGGAACTTTAGAACTTCCTGCTACAGTCTGTTTAATGATGTTTGCAAAACATAAGTAACAGAAAAACGTTGCCAATCGTGTTTCAAAGGAAACAATTTACGTTTCTAATTTCCAGAATCTTCCGGGAAATAAGAAGAACGAATTGATGGGGTGGATTATTCCAATTCTCCAGCTTGTGGATAATCGACCGAATTAGGTTCGGCTCTATGCCTTTTGCAATTAAAAAAAAGGACTCCCAAAAACAAAACTTCTGACTACTGAATTATTACGGCACAGAAGTCACAAAAGATTCCATCTACATAAACTTGCTACTGCTCATGCGGGAAAATTTAATGAAGCGAAAAGGGTTCATGAAATTGCCCGGGAGGGTAAAAAGATAGAAAGGAGCTATTTTACTCACCGCGATATTCCACTATTTCCCATACTGCTTAACCAATAAGTACAGAAGCTCAACTCACCTAGAAAATAAAAAAATATCACATTATTCAACATTATACAACAAGGGAAAAAAGATCAATCATCACACAATGACTGATACTACAATAAATAATAACTGTTATAAACAAAGCATTGTGGATGACGGATTTTACGTCATAAATATACACATTAAATAATACACATTATATACACATCTATAGCCTATTAATTAGTGAAAAAGCTTCCTACACTACAAGAAAATTTTTATAAATATCTGACTTCTATTTCCCTCACCATATATATGTAATTAGATCTCATTTACCTAGGTTTATTTTTGTGTTACCATTAAAATGATTTGTATTTTATTAATCTTTTGAGTATTAGCCAAAGTAGATGAGAGTGGAGTTCATGTTTTATTTAAGTAAATGGAGTATCTGGGGCTCGATAGAACTCATTCGTACTGGTTAAGCTGTAGAGTGGAATAAGGTTCTTACATTTACTATTAGCTGCAAGAGTTTGTAATGGTAAAAGATTGTAGAAAGTTTATGAATTTAATTGTAGGCCTATATAAGACTAATACACAGGTCAAATCTAATAAAGCTCGTTCTAAAATCTAATAGAGATTCTAAAATATCATCAATGGGTGAGACTCGCTTCAAGAATTTCTATCTAGAAACCTTCAAATACAGTTACTGGGGGTGAGAAACTGTAGTAAACTAGTTGAGTTGGTTAATAAAGCCAATTAGGACCCATACATTCTAAAATACGTCGTAGATGCACATGATTAAACCCACGTTTGGTGAATATTAAGAAAAATACAGTATTTGGATAGATAAACGTGATGATATATTATCAAATCGATACAACAAATTAATATTGCTGGCGTTTTTATGCGTTACTTTATTATTATAGAAGCCTATGAAAGACACTCACGTGAAAGAGAAAGAAGATAACGAATTGGACAAACTCATGGTCTCAATCCACAAACTAACGGAGTCATCATTGCTTAATCAACACCATAATTAAGGAAATATAGATGGAAAGTATTACAGAGAAAGTGTAAGGGTGAATTTGGAAGAGTAATGTACATGTAAGATGATAGTACAAAGAGCTATGAGCAATTAGAGAAAATTATAATTAACAGAATATTTAATCACGATGACATTATTACATATTAATATAATATACGAGTAACATCAATAATTTATTTCAACGAATCGCACCGGTGGGATTATTTTTTGTACTAAAAATTGGCAAATCTCACCGATGTTTGCATGTACTTACACAATAATTTTTTTGAAACACATTAGATGGAAAAAGTCATAAATAATGAGTCAAGGGAAAGAAGGGTGATTCAGAATAATTTATCATACAATTGCAACGAGCAGTTTAGCGGAAGTTACACGCATTGTAGAAATGTGTTGAATTTCGTAGACATTTTCAGAGAGAAGGTGATAAGGGCATTGAACTACGAGATTCTCCATAGAATGGGCTCAAGAAAAAGAATATCGTCAGTGCATCAGTGAAGTTTTGTGCCACTAATTTTTTCACTGAGGAAAAACCGATTGGTACAAAGTAAGAAAGCTGAAACGAGAGGAATAGACCACGGGGATCGATAGCGGAACGAGGAAGGACGGAGGAAGATGGAAGGAGCAATTAAATTAGGGACAAACACGTGGCGTGATGATCGAGATAAAATAGGCTGATGGCTCAACAGAGACCCAAAAAATATATCTCCCCGGGGAGGGGGAGAAGGGAGAAATGTTTGGATCAACACCCCCTATGAGCTTGATGTGAGCCGAGAGGCGGCGAAAGGGGAGGTCATGGGTGGGGCGGCGGGGGGAGGAGACGGACTAGACAGGAGCGGAGAGGGAGGAATCCGAGGGTGGGGGTGTCAGGAATCGGCGACGTGGTTCAGGCACCATATAACGGGGGCGTGGGAGGAGTGAGGGAGGAAAACTTGGAGGCGGCGGCGTGGGAGGGAGACGGTTACGTACGGCGAGGTCGCGTGTGGAGGAGGAGAGGCGGAGTGCGAGGGAATTAGTTACGGCGGGCGGAGGGCTGCTCCCTCGGTGAGGGATGGCGGGGACTTTGAGTGGCATGCCCCGCCTGCTAATTATTTCCATGATTGACGCCCACAGTGCTCCGGGTTTTCGATCGCGCGGAGAATAAATATGCGGCGAGGAAGGGGTTGCCGAACAACGGAGGAGAGGCACGAGGGTGGGATTAACGAACGGTTTAAAGGAGAAGGAAAAAATCAGAGGGTGGAATTGGAAAGGGGTATGATAGCGCTGGGATGATAGTAGAAGGGAAAGTGGTGAAAATTATGGGTTGCTTGCGTAGAGGATGTGAGGGGTCGTCGTTCTAGGCGCCAGGCAATTTGTATTATAGGCGCTGCGTTAGAAAACCGCCATTATGAAAACAGATGCAGGACTATATCATTGAAAATATTAAAATATTACCGTATTTTGATTCGATTAAAAAAATGCGTAGATAGGGCAGATTAATTACATTTTATATATAGGTAGGAGAGAATGAAAGGAAAGCACTATCTTGGCGAGAAAATATCCACTATGTGAGAAGAAAGACAAGGGCGTTATAGTTTCGAAAGATTGAATTTAATACCAATAAAATTCAAGACAGTGATATAGATGTACGCATATACATGTACGCATAAAAATATAAAACAGCAGCCATTTTCTTAAATAAATCTCATGAACAGTCAATATAATTGTGCCAAGGTCCATGAATGAACAATAGGCATATTTTTAATTACGTTAGTCATTTGTTACAGATTATTAACTTCATTTTTTTCATCAAGCATTATAATTATTCGATTACTTTTTGAAAAGAAAAATGTTGGCTTCCAAAAATATTTTACGCATCACCCATTGCACCAATATGAAATATTTATGTTTATCCATGTAAATCTCTGTGGGTATTGAAATTAATCCTGTAATCATCCTAATTGCAAAAATAATGCCATATTGACTCCGTAGTTTAGAGAAAACCTCAAATTTTCAAGAACGGAAGAATATTTTGAAACGAATTGTACAAATTCCTTCCATCCGCACCTCCAAATATGTATGCTTATCCATTTTTTGACCACCTCTGTGATTGGGAATGTATCTCATCTTTCAAATACCAAATCACTCGCGCGAAATAGATGCTGACGCGTTTGTTTTGTTGTCGGGTCCTACAGGGCCAAGTATACGATATCCGCTTCAATGCGTTAAAGTGAGATGGGAAGTGACACCTAATATATGTCCGTCAATCCTGCTGATGATTCTCTGGTATATTGATAGATAGCCTGTTGGACCGAAAATCCATACACTTGATCAACGGGAGAGGTAATCCAATATGTGCAGTTAGCTTGGAACGGACGTCAAGATTGTGAGCGATTTGGGGATTCCACACGTGGCAGGTGTTTTCGGGAACGAATGCCTTTTATTCGATAATTCTCTTGCTTTAAAAATGCTTCCGCGGTTCCAAATCCTATGAATACGAATTAGTTTTTCATTGTATTAGAATACAAATAGCGCAATCAGGAAATTAAACAACATTCAGTCATTTAAATTATGCTACTTGCCAACCATTATTTTATTATTATTTGATTGGCAAATCCAATTTTGAGAAGTTTCCCAGGATAGTATTAGAGTTTGCGTAACTCATTTTAAGTTGGCTAATTCAAGGTAAAAAAAATTCCCGACAATATATGATACATACTCATATAAAAGGATCAGGAAACATAAGTGGTGATTGCTTAAAAATGCTTAATGTCACTATACCTCAGAAAAGCAGTGGACGATTTATTGGCTGGACTTAGCATTTTCAAAATATCGCACAAACCATTTAAGGCACGTCAATTCTCACATTTATATCCTAGGATATTTCAGAATCATTTGAATCGATTAGTATCGACTTTGGTACCGGTAATCATAATAAATACAGCATTTTAACGAAAATTATTTTATTTTGGAGTCAGGATAGTCATTACTGACCTCCTGAGGTAAAGTTAGTCAATAGTTGTTAGCATCTTGGATAAAACGTATCAACCTGTGGAAGGCCTTAACTTCACATACAAGACACGGTGGTGATTTTTTTATGTCATTATTTGGAATATATTTCTCCTTCAAGCAAACTAAATTAGAGCATTATTAGAGGCTTGCCTTCAAAATTTGACCTTACTGCGTTTGTAAACATTTATATTACCCTACTGAGTGCTTGGGAACACATAATTGATGGTTCAATTTACTCATGCAAAAAGTGTAAATATATCTCTACAATGATTTCCACATTTTTCGGGCTGCGTCCGCGTATGTCGTAAGACGGGACAACAAGCTTCTTTTCATCCTTGACCTGAGGACGCCAGCAGGATAGCTGGCGAAAATGTTGTACATTTAAACGACATACGCGGACGCAGCCCGAAAAATGTGGAAATCACCTACTCATCGCCGCGGAAACCTTCGAACGAACATATCTCTACAATACATGGTCATCATGAAATTTTCAACAAATTCAGAAAACAGGAAGAAGATTAATAAGTGTCAATATAAAGTGACCCTGTCAGCACAGGATCACTTTATATTGCATGAATTAAGAGAGACATACTAATGTAAATGTACAGAAAATATACTAATGTAACTGAGTTTAATAAGTATATTGTTACACGATAACCGAGATTATTATTAGGTAATCTACCGGTTAAGGTAGGTTTTTGGATTGACATAATTACTAATTAAATAATTTGTGACCCCTAGCAAAACACAACATCCTAATGTACATCAGGTCCCTCTTCAGCTCTGAGTACTTTCTTCCTCCCTTCATCCCGTCCAACATCCCTATCCTGTTCCTTCCCTTTCCTCGTTTTCCTAACATTCTCCCCTCAATTACAGTCTTCAACATCCCGCTGCCGGTCAATACCCCCTTCAGCCACTTTTCCTGCCTCCATAGGATTTCTCCCAACAAACCCCTCTCTTCGCCCACCATACCAAGTACTTCCTCGTTTGTTTTCTTCTCTGTCCATTTCACCTTCTCCATTCTTCTCCAAACCCACATTTCAAAAGCCTCCAGTCTACGTCTATCCTCCTGCTTCAATGACCACGTTTCCGCGCCGTACATAGCTACGCTCCAAATCAAAGTTTTAACGAGTGTTTTCTTAACATCCTTACTCAACGTCGCCGTAATCAACTCCCTCCTCCTTGTGAAAGCCTCTTTACCTAGCGCAATTCTTCTCCGATAACCGAAATATAATGCGAAATTGAAAAAAAACTAACATATACCATATGTCACATACTTCTTCCCTATATTTGGTATATTTGTAATATTCAGGTAGTGGTTAGTTGTTTTGGTTTAAGTACAGAAGTTTAATTCCCACTGATATCCAGAAGTGGAGGCTGAAGTTTATGCTATTATTTGTTTTTGTGAAATCGTAATGATTTTCTATTTTTTTTCTTAATTGCGATGATCGCAAAATTTAAAATGATCACTTGTTACACTTTAAAAATATGGACATAAAAATCTCAAATTTACAACATGGTTGAGCAGATTTTTCAAATAAATAATAATTAATGCTACCAAATTGTTAAATTAAAAAATTCTGTTATTATTTTTTGTTATAATTATTATAAATTAATTTTTCATGGGTTTCACTTGTTCCACATAAACAGTTTGAGGAAATAGACACTCGTATTTTATGTTATTAACATATTGGAATTTAACCTTGTTCAAACAATATATAGCATTAAAATTTGTATTGTCGTGGCTCCTTAGCAAACCTAAATTAAATTTGCACCCAAAATTGAATGCATCGGTATATTTTAATGAGAAATATGACGACGTAACTCAGCATGCTTTTAGATTCTTGCCCCTTTTACTATATTTATGAGAAGATATTACATAGTATTAAGCTTTTGAAGAGCATTAGTTGTTATGTTTACAAATTCGTATTCCATCATTCAACAAAAAGCATTTCGAACCATTTGAAGAAGTCTATACAGTGTTCCCATTAGATTGGATCTGAGTTTAAAAATGAGAGAAAATTCTGTGCATTTGTCAAGGAGATTGAAACAAAATAATTCTCAGATAAGATCGATAGAATCTTTAGCACGCAGCAAGTTTGTCATTTGTTTCAATTCACTAGAATTCCTGTGAAATGTGATTTGAGGAAATTATAGAAAATAGCCATCAGTCCTCAGGCATTAACACACGAATGGAACATATAAATACCATTATGAGAACTATAATCTTCCATCTTCACAACCCGTTTAACAATTGCTTATTCACGAGTTTATAACATAAAAATATTTCCTTAAAAATGTATCTCTATCAGTTAATTACCTTTTCTATTCCCTTCTATTGTCCTCTTTTATGAATTAATTCTTAGTTCCAGATCTTTCACCAGATGTCAAAATAAAAAATCATGCCACAAGCAAATTTATCGCGCCATTTAATTGTGTTAAAATTTGACGCGTTGAAATAATTACGCCAACACTTATGCAGTGAAGTATCGACAGTAATTATCGATTAGGAAATTCCTGATAGGAAATTTATATTTTAGATTGTATGACAGAGCGCAACAAACACTTATCAGGTAATGTGCGTCTCACATTGGCTTCTGAACTACCGTATTTCAATAACACGAAATTGGCCATCGATTTGTGGTGTCCGAAACGAAAAAGAATGACGTAACCAGAAAATATAAAACGCAACGCCTCACGCAAGGACAAGTCACCATTTATAATTTTGCTGTCGTAATTCCGAGATAAGCCTCGTTAACTGGTGTTGAACGTGATCCTTCAATGACAGCTGACCACACCCCCAACTGCTACATTATTATCACACGACCATTAGACCTTCTACTGACATTCCTTCAGTCAGCTCAATCTATACCTCAGTTGTGGACCAACGCACTCTCAACATATTCCAATAGAGCCCATTCGAGTCTATGAAACAGCTGTTGGCACATTTTCTTAAATTTGAACGCCACCTCGTTCAGTCATATGACAATTAAACATATTCCAATTCAACTGAAGGCATAGTCATTTAATTGGCATTAATTGCTGCACCTTAAAAATTTATTTCGAACAACGGTCGATAAATCTTTCATATTGTTGTCATAACTGCAATAATGTATATGTGTGATTATGTGTGTGTATAAATAATTATATATATATATATATGGGTATATATATATATATATATATATATATATATATATATATATATATATATATATGGGTATATATATATATATATATATATATATATATATATATATATATATATATATATATATGGGTATATATATATATATATATATATATATATATATTATATATATGGGTATATATATATATATATATATATATATGAAAAAGGACACTCACATTTCAGAAAAATGCGTATAAGGACACCATCAGTCTAACCTTAGGGAGGCCTCAGAGTGGGCCGAAAGCTTAAACAATCTAAAATTTGATGGTCCTTTTACGTGTAATCTATTTTATTTTGTGTTCTATTGAGACATCCAAATGCTATATTGCTATCGTGAGTACTTCTACCCCGATTTATATATATATATATATATATATATATATATATATATATATATATATATATATATATATATATATATATATAATCATAACTTATTTACATATTTTTATGTATATATATATATATATATATATATATATATACATATATATATCAGCACATAGTCAATGTGAGTGTACATACATATACGACTGAGCGCTTATGAACTTATACATGTGAGCATAAAAGTGCAATGCGTGAACCAAGCCAATCACACCAGAACAATGGTAGCATGTCACAAATCCGCCTAAGGATACTTTTCCTTTCAAACCTCTTAGCCTCTCTTCGCACCCAACCCCATCGCTTCGGCCAACGCAGTTCCCTTCTCAACATCCCCCATTCCGTCCCCCTTTAACCGCCTGTACCTAATCCCGCGTTGAAAGGAGAGATTACAAACATTGGTCCCTTTTATCTCGGTCTCCCTATCTCCCCTTCGACCCCTCCGCTCGCCCCCACCCCACAAACTCGCGTCAATCGCGTGTCGAACGAGACAGCGATACGTCGCCCCTCGGCACACCCAGATCAACACTCCCTACCCACGCCCCTGTCCCCCGCCTTCCTCTAACCTCCCACCCCCCGTTGTCGGGGCGACTAACGGGGGCGGGCCCTTAAATGCTTCATCGTGTTCCAACTCAGTCGCTCCCGAAACACGATTGATCGCGCATGAAAACCTCGAAGGCAACGCCGTATCCACCAAAACTATCTCAATGGGGGAGTTCGGGTAATAACCCGGGATGTGGCGGAGAGTGAGTGAGGGTTTAGGAGAGACACAGGACATCGGGCCAGAATGACTAGCATCTCCGAACTAAGCGGAATACAGTTGGCACGGCGATTCGCCTCGGTAGCCCCGCCGAAGTGACGACGGACGTTTACGTCAAGGACCTCACCTGGCTCACGGATCAGGGACTTGGAATGCTCCAAGTTAGGTTATTTCTCCCTGGATACCTCTCGTCAGATATTTTCGCAATGATTATTTAGAGCTTTATGGAGCCGTTGTGACTGTAAACAATCATCCCACGGCTAATGAGCATTTGTCTAGGTTACATGTACAAATTAAAAAAGCGACATGCTGGGGCATGGAACGTATTTAACATCGATCAATCCAACGGAACTTAATTACAAATCTAGAAAATTATCTTTTTTATCAATCAATCCAAATTCCAAGTAAATGAACTCAGTAAGTTCAATGCAATACGATTGCGAATCTGTGTAGCAAACACTCTTCGAATACCTCAGTTTACAGAAAGAAATTTTTGTTGACCGAGGACATACAGTTGGGAAATGTCTTTTGGCCCTGCATCCACTCTCTTACTGCCTTCCTGCTTCTGCCTTTTAAGCTTGAACAATCCATACAGTGATTAATGAAACCGTTGAAAATCATTAGAATGTCTTGAAAATCAAAGCGTGCTAGAGCACACCGACTTTTGAAAACATACACGAGTCCAAATGTCCACAAACATAAATATTGACTGCGAATAAATGGTTTTCACTTGATTTTCAAATTTAATTCTTTAAAAACCTAAATTATCCTAATCACCCAAAAACTCTGTGCTGTCCAAAATGCAGCAACACTCAATAATTTTGTTACAGTATTAAAATGGAAAGAATATTTTCATTATAGCATCCAAGACAAAATACCATCTTGTTTTGCCTTATTGTGCTGACTTGAACATGTTTCATTAGTCTTAAGGTTATGCTTAATTCCTCTCCCCTGTAAGTAGCCATGGGCCAGAAAACTTGCTAGAGGTAATGGCTGCCGAGAGATACGTGCATAGAGACTATAGAGGCCAGCGAAGGGTCTGGGCAAAAAGGATAAGGATTTGATATTCACGACGGATATGTTAATTCGCCACGAGTTTTCAGTTTGGGGTTATTTCGGGGGAGGAGGCATCAGGTAGGGGAGGCGCTACGGAAAAGGTAGAATGTATGAATGACGAATGGATTGTGCGAGGAAGAATAATGCGAGGGGAGGTTTTGGCAGGCCCTAGACCAAGTGATTAGAAAGGGAGGCGGGGAGGAAATGGGCTGTTGGATGGATTGATTTGCGAGGGTTGGAACAACCGCACTTCCAACGGCCATTTCTCTGAAGCGATTACCTTTATTTGGTAATCTTATTTGATACTAACTTCTACAATTACGATACGTGCAATGGAAATACGAACTGCGTTCCATTACTACGTAGGTTCCCATGTTCGGAGGGTTTTTCCATAGTGAGAGGTGAGAACTTATGCTCTCCATAGCCCATAGCCAGTCTGGGCACAGCTGAGTAACCTCTCGTAAATGGCAGAATCACTTCAGGTACTGAAATGCGGAAGCTTCTGCGGAGCATGCCGTATTTGGACGTTGGTCTGGCAACGACATTAAAATTTTGGTATGTTAACGTGTTATACACTCCTCCGAGTGTCATCCGAATAAAATTGCTAGCCGTACCAAAACAATGAACCCGTAAGATAATTAAAAATAACAATAGTTATGTATCTTTCAAGACCGACTAAACCTACCGATATTTAAGTATAACCCCAAAAAATGACGATTTCTTTGACGTCCTTGTTCCTGTCGCGTTATCGCGTTCGTAGATAGATACAATCTATTCGGGAAAGTAAGAGGGCACTCGGAGATATTTTTCTAACATGGGAAAAGCATCAAGAAAATTCATTTTTGAGACTTTTATAATAGCATCGTTGGTGTGAAAACAAAGGATAAAACCCCTGATTACTATCCAAAATAATAATCACATTCAAAAAATCCATATCAATAATTCTTACTTGCACAATTTTCAAATTGTTATCTCCGATACTAGAGGCTATGGTAAAATACGGTAAATTTAATTAAAGCTACATTATTTTACCACAAACGCCGTACGCAAAACTTTCAGAATGGATACTTGTTTTAGTTATTACTGACGCGTGGAAAAGATAAGAAGAGCACATCGGAATCTTGTTCACGGGATAATCGTTAAATTAAATAGAGAGTAATAGAGGTTCTTTTTCCAATTGGTCAAACCACATCAGAGCAATAAACCGAAAACAGATTTCAGCATAAATCTTACGATAGTTCTTCAGCACTGAGAATACTTCAAATTTACCATTCCTATGGACAATTTTACTTTTCAATGAAAGGGCACGATTATCATGCCATAAGAATTTAAATATTTTGAAGAAATGCGTTTCCAATGTTTCTTAGGAAAATACTGTTTTGACGTAAGATAAAATATGAACTTATTGAAGAATAAACGTTATCAGCTGTAGTTGATTTGATAGAATGGCTTCAAAATAGCTGCAGTCTAGATGTGAGAATTATTGGAGGTAATTAATGAAACGGTTCGGATCATTTGAATAATATATTTCGTTTAAAATTTAGTTTCCATGCAGAGAGAGTAAAAAAAATTTGGCACAAATTGAGAGCGATGCTTGTACTCTCAATGTTTCCTGCTACTTAAGATAGGATTAAAATAAAACTCTAATTAAATGGCTGGATTAATGGTTATAGAAGTAAAATGAATCGATCTGAAGGTTACATTACGGAAGGATCGGAAGTTTTAAGGGAAAGAGGGCTGGCAGAACAGCAAGGGATACTGGGACGTTCAGAAAATATCATTTAGAAAGGCAGCAGACGAGCTTGAGATAACGTGAAAACGCCTAAGAGTTATCGCTTGAGGGGATTATAAGGTCGAGAGGAGATAAAACACTATAATTAAAGGCTTGGGAATAGAAAGGAAGATACAAAGAAAACAAGGGTCGGACACTGAAATTGATAGGGCTTGAGATACGGAATTAAGGAAACAATGATGGGATGCTAATTTGGACGATACCCAGAATTTTGAAATTGATTTTTAGTGAATTCGAAAAACAGGGTTTCTCAGAGATATATACAGTGGAAAGAAATATTAATCGCATGCACGTCATGAAATTAAGATAACGTAGAAAATTTAAAGATCCCACCAGGAAAAAATTAAATTTAGGAGAATTAGCTGCAGCAGTCGCAGAATAGAAGTCGCATTCTATTAGAGAGGAAATATATTCCGTTGATGCGGCTGAAGAATTTAGCACGGATATAATGTGCGCAATTGGTATTTCGCAGTTGGATGTGCGAACGCAACATTTTTGTGCATGGAAACGTATCAACCTTTTGATGCATGAAGACCCGAATTGTGTATTTGCAAGTCTAAAGGTGGAATTAAATTAAGAAATTCCCAAGAAAGATATTTTGGCATTAAATATTCTCGTAAAACTACTTCTATTTTTGCAAATTAAAGAAAGATAATGGAATCAATGGAAAACATTATCCAAAGAGGCTATAACGATGAGTTCATCTCTAGTTTATCCCTAAATATCAAAAGGTCAAATTGGAGATGTCTGCAGAAATGGAATTTAGTTAAAGGTAAGAAGAAGGGTGGGAAGTCAGTGGAACGAAAATACTGATTCGTTCGGGGACGTGGGAGGAATTAGCGGTGACAAGACACAGAAATGCAATCGGCAGAACGGGGGAGGACGGTACACTTCCCTTAATTAGGAATTTGATAGGAACTGATGTATCGATGGGAACGGAGCAGCGTCTCTGCGATGAAGACATAGTGGAAGGGCTTGGGGAGCGAGATCCAGGAAGTGAAAATCAGTACGAGAGTTGGGTCGAGGGAATTTCATAGAAATCTGAGAGATAACGCCTCGTAGAGAGCGCCAGGGAGTGTGTTTGAGTCACCCGTGAAATAGAGAAATTTCGACCTCATGCGGAAGTTGATGTGCATTAAACTCGAGAGGATTCATTGAATAAACACATTTTCTAAAGGACCTTTTTGCGATACAGGATAGAATTGATAATTTGTGCCATTTTCAGGAAGGCACTGCTCTCCTGATTTTGAGCGTATTGAGAAAGAACATAGTCGATTTTACCGCGATGGCACCCAGAAAATAGATTAATTTGAGGCACGTGCTAAATAAAACGTTGTAAGAGACAATCGCTCGGATTTACGTAGAAGGGTTTATAAAATTTTGCAGAAATCAGAAAAATTATAACGTAAAGTTCAAAGTTCTAACGCAAACTACCGTAAAAGCGACATCATAAAAATACTTTTTACGGCCATGCGTGGGTAAATTAATTCAGGCTCAGTCCGCAGTTTTTATACAGAAAGCATGATTTGGTTACTGTCCTCGTCAATCAGTATTTTTAGGTTAAACTTTTGATATTTCATGGAAAGCATTTTAAAATTAAAGGCAAATTTGAGGAAAATTGCATTCTTGTTCAACCGCGCGTTGATTTCATGTGTTACTAATTGTGAAAAACATCATACGTCGGATGAAATTATGAAATGGCAAATTTTACGGTTCAATTAATTGAAAATATAGTTCTATATTACTCTGTTGCAATAAATGACACTTAAGTAGAAATGAACACCAAGCCTTTACGTCAAAACCCTCGTAAAAACAGTAAATTAAATTAAATTTTATGAAAAATGGTTTTTATTAAAAATGCATTTCTATTCGAAAATATTTCAAGAAATTAAAAAAAAACTTAAAAGGGATATGTTCGTTCTTCGATTGGTTATTATTGATGGGTTCTTATATAGAATATTTCAGAATATTTATCTAAGGAGTTCATTAAATATTTCAATTACCCTAACGTTTTGATTAAATACGCCACTATTTTTTACTTATTCCTATGATTAAACCCCTCTAAATTTATAAGCGATGACAAGTCACGTATAAGATTAATTGTGAAGCAAATTGAACGCATAAGCAACAGTTACCTCTATTCACGTTTTGCTTATTCTATTGCGTTTATAATTGCATTACTACCGAATGATCTAAAGGGAAAGATCAGTACTCGTATTTTGCATTGGTTCACGAAAATTATTTTTATGTATGTAGCGCCAATCCGAATAAAAATAATTTTCAGCTTCTATGTTGAATTTTAGGATATGGAAATAATAACAAAGGCAATCACAAACACCTACGTCCTAAGGCGGATGAAACCACACCAAAACGGGAATCGAACAAGCTAACTCTGGATTGGTGCGCGAAGAGAGTAACCCGATACCAACAGGTCCGGTTGATGATAAAAAATTAATAATCCTGATATGTTTAACTTCTAATATCCTAAATGCACCAATTATTTGGCAATAATTCTGGCACTGGTGTAGTTGGCTTCTCACGCCTATAATAAACGTAATATACGGCTAGGTCCTAGGCTGAAATGACGATGACAAGGGGTGGCCATCAGGATTTGAGCGCGGCCTCGTCCAATCAGCTGCTTCCCACCCGCTTCTGCTCGAAGCCAATTTTTAAATCGTGAAAACAGTTTACAGAATAGAGGTAAAGCGGTTTCAATGAATTCCGTGCTGAGCGGGCGCGTTGTAGGGAATGTAACGAAGCTTAATTAGGACGTGGCAAATGATATCCCAACCTTTTGTGGATTAGCTCGTCGGGATTATGTTGAAGCGAGGGGGGGGGGTGGAAGAGATAATGGGGATTCGACTGCACGCAAATCATTGGGATGGGATGCTACAGATACGGGAAGAGTTATGCGCAGATCCGCTTTGCCGGGAATGGGAGGGCAGTGGAAGGTTTTTCAGAACGCAGAGGGGGCTGACAAGGAGCCGTTAGTCATCGACGGGAAAGGAGCCCCTGCGAGGACCGGAGGGGAGAAGGGCCCCCGGGGCAAGGCGGCCCCGCCCCAACCCGCCCTTTCCTTGAGTCAAGGTTGGTTTGCACACGTACAGAAATCTTATCCCGCAAACAGGGCGGTGCTTCCGTGTGACAGTGCCGATAATATTGGTGAAAGCTCCTATTTATTAGTTTAACCTGATGCCGAGGAGATACGCTGGCGCTCATAAATTACCTTCACAGCTAAAAATGCGAACAAACAAAGAGACTCCAATTTACCAGGTGGCTTGTCTTCTTGGAGTAACATTGGACTGATATATGTTTGTTTACTTCCTGAGGAGGCTAAACCAGAAAATTTTATTATTATTCCTCAAGATTGAACACTATTTTTTTCTTCAGGCTCGTCTGATAAAATAATTGGCTTACTTTTTAAGCGAAAATCAGGGAAATAATTAAAAAAAGGACTTTTGAGCTATTTATTTATGATTTCCTCAAAAAACTCAAAATTATTTGACTGATTTAGAGCCAAATATTCTATCCGTCATCATTTAATTTCAACAAAGTCGCCAATACTTATTAGCTACTGATACATACTTTGATACTAAAATTTATTTCAAACTGAAAATAATTTGGAACGGGCATATTATTACTTAATACTCGTTGTTACTAATGTTAAAATGGTTACATTGAAAAATGTATTAAGGGTAAACAAATAAAATGTATTGATTTTAATACAAAACTGATTAGCTAAAGCAATAACAAGAATATAACTGAACAATAATAAAAGAAAAAGGTTATAGTTAAACGATAGATTATAAGAAGAAAATTAAATTTTATGATGGGTATTTAAAACGGAGAACTACTGTTATCCTGGTTTCAAATAAAATGATAATCAAACTTTGACTACTTTGAAGACCATATACCACACTGTAAATTTTAATTAATTTAAGGTAACGTCCTCGCCTGCCAACCCAGAGGTAGCGGGTTCGATTCCCGCCTAGGTGGTTTTTTTCTCCATCAAGGCCTTGGGTATTTGTAATCGTTTCTATTGTTATATTAACTGTTAAAAGTCCGAGGTAAAGGCTAAAATACTGTTTTCAGTTTGATGTGAAATTAATAAATAATGGCTGATTAATTCCCTCTGCCTCCTTAACAATACGAAAGTCAACAAAATGTTCTTCGAGTAACCACATCTCTAATAATAAAATCTCCTGTGCACAACGACCCGACATGCGTTCAATTTTTTTGCCGTGCCCTTCTAGTGGCATAATACCATTTGGAAGTGCAAGTGTGGAGACTGGAAATTTTCGTTCTTCGATCGACTGACCATTTCTCACGAGAACTTCGGATACATGATATGAAGTGGAAGGCAAGGGAGCGCTCGCTCAAAACCCATAAAAATAACCCGACCGACTCTCTCATTTTTCAAGCCCTCATCCCTTTGGCAATCCATCACCTGGCCTTCGACGAGTCCCTTCGAACGAAAACAAACCATCCCTGCATCGCATCGGACCGCGGGGCGTATGGATTATCGCTTATGTGTCCACCACTCAACGCTGAGAGAGAGAGGGAGAAAAGAGCGAGCCGGAGAGGAAAGGCAGCACGCGCCCGCCGGATGCCGGCTCGGCATCGCCCTGAATATTGAAACCGCTTGTCCATTTAAGGATGGAGGCGGCGTGTCGTGGGTGGAACAGAATACCACCCGCCAAGAAAGTAGAGGAGGCTTACGATGATGAGACGATCCACATACATATTGCGGAACATCAAGTGGCTGGCCATCCGTCGGTGCACCAAAGGAGTAGTACGGAAGTAAAAGCGGAGAGAAGCAAGGTAAAGGCGGTAGGGGTCAGGAGGGCTAAAGGAGAGTGAAGTATGAGATGGGACGACTTGAGTCATGGGGGGGCGTGGAGGAAGAGAGGGGAAGAGATAAAGCATGGAGATGGGTGTGGTGCGCGGGTGTGGGCGGAGCAGATG
The DNA here is from genome assembly GCF_022747635.1 of Hetaerina americana. NCBI lineage: Eukaryota > Metazoa > Arthropoda > Insecta > Odonata > Calopterygidae > Hetaerina > Hetaerina americana. The sequence goes on from NW_027287316.1 coordinate 14,678,183, forward strand.
GGGCGGTGTAAGGCGGAAGGGATGAGGGCGGGAGCGCGGTTGGAAAAGCGATGTATAGGCCGGAGTTCTCGGAGGGATGGAATGAAAATCAAGAGGAGCGGTCGAGGGCGGTTAGTTCGCATATCTACCGCGCTTCGTCTTCCCTTCCCTTTGAAGACCCGCGCTGCTCCGATAAAACCAATCCGCGTGCGTCATATTTTATTTCACGTCAACACTCTATTCAAATGCGGTACTTGCTGAACAGCGTTTCATCCTTCTTAGTATTCTGATGCGAAATTCTATCTCCAACCGATATTTCTACGCCTATGATTTGTCTATGAGTAACTTCATCGCAAATAAGCAATATGAATAAGGAAAATGAATATTCTGCGTCTCAAATGAAATGGAATGGGTTCCAAGAAAAGGTAAGATAACCAATTCTAATTAAAAGAATACGTCGCTGGAAATTGCTAAAAAAACATTAATGTGAAAGCTGTTCCTCAAAAGAATACAGAAAATGATTTTAATTTTAGGAAAACGTTTCGATAAAGAGAGGTAAATGAACAAAGTCGCTATTATGCCTATTAAGACAAGGAAAGAAATGTCCGAGGTCCACGTAAATGTTTCTCTTCGACATAAATGTTTGATTTCACAAAATTGTGCATATTTATATTCAGTAGATTACAATGGTAGTAGAGAAATACAAATTGTTTCAGTTTAATTTCTAATCGGAGATAACTTTATTGCGGTACATTTCAAAGTTCGTTTGGGAATATTTTGATGTGAAGAAGTGAGCAATGAATCTGATGTCAAGCAACGAGTACATTGTTCAATTCTGAATTACCTTGTTTCCAGAACACAGCCAGCATAAGTAGTGCTGCGTAATTTATCCACGGTCTGGGAGACTGATAGAGTACGCTCAGCAGGGGCAATCATAGTGATCCACGTTGGAGTGACATTCGGATTATTACGACTTCCCCATCGTTGCACTTACCCGTCGAAAATCCCTCGATTGAATTAATTGGTTTAACGGTATTGGTGGAATGAAATAATTAAAAAATATCAATTAAGAAAAATTACTTACACTCAAAATCATATACGCAGTTTCCGGTATTATATAACAAGATAAATACTGCAAAAAGAAGAACTTTTCTTTGAAAAATATTATTGATGGCAGGAGGACTAGAACTGAGAATAATGTTGCTTCATGGCTAAAAGGTAAGATTTACTATGAAGATAAAAATGGGGAATAGAGGCATTTGACATGTGGAGGTCGTGAATGGGAGAGTAGATAAGAAAATCTGGGGGTTTATATAAAAGAAAAGAAATCAAAATATTGTTAAGTAATGTTCAGTGTCGAAACAAACCGGAGAGAATAATTTTCAACGTCAAATGTGAGGATATAACAAATACCTGTATAGCAAGCACGTTTTATCAATACCATCGATTTCCTTGTCGAAGACACAGACCTTAATTACATGCAAGTATCATTGCAAGAAAATTATCTAAGACAGGCAAGTCACAGACGTCTCCCTAATACTATTGCATGCATGTATAATGATGAACACGCTGTATTACGCGTACTTTTGAGTCTTTCTACTGCAAAATAGTGTCTTATTCAAAACTTCATACTTTTTACCACACATTCGTGCCTCTGGATGCCTGTTCTCTTTTTCACAAATGCACCATTCTGATTTCATTCTAAGCCTTCACTATTTATCTACTTCTTAAGGGAATCTCAATACTCTGCTTTATTCGAGTTTCAGCCAAAATCGTCTTCTCCTTGTCAACCTTAGCTTTTTCCTTTCCCCCTTCTCTTCCACTCAACGAATACCGTGTATCTTTCTCCTATCCCTTACAAAAAAGCCTAAAATAAAAGTCGTTCCTCTCTCCTCAACGACTATGTTTTGACCAAGTAAAATGCAAGGCTACCTATGAATATATTTGCTAATAGGTTTGCATTTAGTCTTTAAGCAAATCTCAACTCTTCAACTTCCTACTTTTTGTGAATTTTTTTTCCAAAAAAAATCTGCTTATTTCTTCTGCTTGCTTTTTAATCCATTTCTTCCTCTTTTTTAGGGTAAGTAAGCCTACATGCATATTAATAGTGCCATTACTTTCACTTTCTTACGACTAGGAAAAATAAACATACAATGAAGGGCGCCCCACTCTATGGGGATTGAAGTGGCATTTCATGAATGCTATTGATTTTTTGCACGAGTTAAAGGATCCATATCTGCCAACTAAGAAATAGAGATAGAATCTCACCAAAGAGTAAGTGATAACATTTAAGAGAATGAGAAACATTTTCCGTCTACATTAATGACTACCATAAGTACTGCTGATAATTATAATAATATATAAACCTTCTACAACCAGAATAACTTTACTTATTCACAGTGTTCACTGTCCCTTTGCATCATTTGGAAATATCAAATGATATTAATTTTACAAATTTGAATAAAGATTCAAGGAATTTTAAGTTAACAATCAACAAATTTATGATCAAATCTGCATCCACGAAAGGGTTATCCTGCTAATTGATGTTGTTGTCCTTAAATCTGAGAACAGCAATTGCATAATCAAATCGCTTATCTCTCGGCATTTTTCATTTGTCCCTTTGTGAAAGATATTGTTCGAAACATTTCGAAGCTAATATTGGCAATAAATTATCAGTTAACCGCGTATATTTTATTGCTCTAATGTAGATAACGGTAATGAATTAACAAGAGTGTCACCGTAGCAGTACAGAAATAGTATATTTGGCATTAAGAATGATCGATGGACTAATAACACAATCTCCGCAGGCCAATTGCCTTCGCAAGTTCTTTCTTCATGTAGATGATTTTCATGAGATACTTTTTGCTGCATAAATAATAGCGTATCATACTCTACACAACTTAGCCTATATTAATAGCGACGAATTTTAATTTATGCAATTAAAGTTTTGAGGAAAATGTTCTGAAACTAATATCCTAATGGTTAAATTTTTTTATAAAAGTGGTGTTCAAGGCTATAAATAGGTACAAATATGCTGAAATGTAAAATAATAATGATATAAAGGATTCCTAATCAATTTTACTCAAAATAAATGCCTAATACGCAATATTTGGATAAGTATTATATCAATGCATCAAACTAAATATCAAATGTAAATCGTTCAGGACAAAATATTGACAAAATAACAAAGTTACCCCTATAAGATGCAAATTTTGCTGGGCAGTTTTTATACTTATTTATAATCACTCTTCAAATAATAAATAAAATATCATAGATTCGTATTTTCATGCGATGATTGAATACGCAGGTAATCGTAGCCACATCCGCGAAAACGCATTCTTAGCCATACATCATGGAGAGGCTTCAATAGAAAGGCGATCAATCCGTATTCAGGAAATCTTAAAACTTGCTTTTCTAATCTTAAAACTAGAGAAACGTAGATTCCAGAGATACCAAAATAAGTGATGCTAGAATTAAAGTAATCAAGTATTACAAGTACTGCCGAAGATGAAAGTTGGTTATTCAGAACTATTTTGGTTGGTTCTTTGATTCTTTAAAATGTTTCTTGAGAAATAATATTGCAATAAATTATTTGATACCCTCTCTCAGATGGTCATTAGAGTTCATTCATCAAACATCTTGTGGTTTGGCCAAGTTGGTCAAATGCTACGGATCAAAAGGTATTGGGTCCAATTTCTCTGTCTAAATCATGACTTGGCTGATGTCTTTGCATGCCTCAGTAATCAACCCGATGGTAGATTTGATATTTTTATAAATGAGGGTAGAGCTTGCCTAATACTAAACCCATCTGCGTGGGATATCAGTGCCCCATATCAGATGATACTATTGCCCCCTACTCTAATGTGCGGTACACACATCAGAGTAGGGTCAATTCCCCTGTCTCGCCTATGGTATACCGTGAAATGTCCTATGATATCCCTGTACCCGAAAAATATTACAGACTAGGTGAACCTATGGATGGCTACTAGTGTCATCCAAAATCAGCCTGAACACTCCGGTCAACAACCAAGCCCTCTGCCCATTGGCCAATTTTCGATTATTGCATTTAAAGCCAAATTAAAATGATTTTCACGCAATCATGACTTTTCAAGGAAAGCACAAGCGACAAAGGGAAAAGATTTTGCCCTTTAACCTGTAGGTATTAATTTAAAAACATTAAGGCTAATAACTAATTCGAAATGAGTTTTCCTTAAACTATCAAAGTCATTCCTGGGATTAATGAAAATGGCGGAGATGAACAATGCGTGTTAATTTCGGTGTAAAAACGGATCTATTCGTATGCTTGAAGAGACAATACTCTTTCATTGTTGGGGATTGTATCTTAATTATTTTATAGAAAAATTTTTAAGATTATAATTGAAATTTTGATTATGTACCATTTTTTTCAATCAAAATGATTGTATAAGATTGTTTGCATGAGTTTTGTTTGAGATGAGGTTTTAAATTAATTTTCCTTCTTAATACTAGAATTGATAACTTCGTTTTAAGTTAGAAAGTGGCCAAAAAATGAGCAGCAATCCCATTTATGTGTAAAATGAGTATATAAGGCAAGGCTCAGAGTCATGTGTTATTGTTTAAATCATACATTTGTTGAATACCGCAGAGTATTTAAATTATTCTGATATTACTTTCGGTCAGAGTTAGACACTAATGAAATGAAATACCTCAATTAAATTGCCAATACACAACAGATATTATTCAGAATACCAAGGAATCTTTGACACTGATCTTTCGCAGTCTTTCTCTGAAATGCTCCTTTACCCTTGGCGGAATCATATTTATGTGAATTGACTCCATTAATTCCCTTTATGCCACATTTCCTACGGTTTTTCTTTAAACACAAGTATTTTATTACCTCAACCTTATACTTTTCATATTTGTTTCCCAAACGAAAGAAGAGAAAAGGGATACATTATTCACAGAATTTACAACAATAATAGCTTTATTAACTACTATGCACTGAACTATAGCTTTATTACTATGCACTGAAATAGAGATTTATCTATTTTCAAAATTCAGGCAAAATATGGTCATTAGGGAAATTATTTCTAGGTTGCATCAAAAGATATTTGATTTTGTTGAAATGAGTACAAGAGAACAGTAACCGTGTGGTTATGACCAGGTCTTCTTCAACATGACTGCTTTAACTAGTAATTAAGGAGGTTATGTTATGCTTATTCCCAAATGATTGGGAGTTTCCATACTGTAACTCTAAAAGATTAATCGTGGGCAATACCTGCAGGAAGTAATTAAGAAGAGAAAAGTTTAAAAAATTCGATGATTAAGATACTTGGACAGCTCAAGGGGTATCCATGTTAATTATTGAGCGCGTTTTGCGATTATATAACTTCACGAATAGAATGGTTTGAGGCGTCACTTTGTGGAAGCGATGACCACGTCACGAAGCGAAGCGTGGTAAAGTATTATCTTTTCCGATTATATCACCTCTTTCCGGTGTTCTATAGCCTAAGCTAGAGTTGCTTCGTCAAAGCACTCAAGCTGGCACAGAATGATCTCCAAATACTATTAGCGCCGTCAGAAACTAACCAAAATGCTAACCTTATGAGGATTTTGGTTTCGGGTGAGCGGTTCAACTGAGAGTGGGCTTATGCATTTTAGCAGTGATACCTTCAATGCAGCGTTGATATTATGATGGTTTCTCGGCGATTCGTTGACGCTAAGTTCCTTTCAAGTATGCCCCGCATGGAACACAAAGTGTCTGATGTTCCTCTATTGTGGCATTGAGGATCCTCGGGGGTGAAGCTACTGAAAATGATCACTTCGAATTTGAGGGAAGCGTTGAGCCACAACAGACTTAGCGACCTACAAAACAAGGGATTACCAATTAATCAGGGGATTGATTTTTAGGAGTTCTCAAAATATATAATCTACCAAACTCTTCATTCCCTCATAGTTCATTGAGCCATTACTTTGTTAATGTTAGCCCATCTTTGGCCTTACACCACAGTTTTTCCCCGATCCGTTCCCTCCAATTGTGGTCTTCGGTAAGCGGTAGGATGAGCCCAGTAAGTATCCTCCTTCTTCTCGTTAGAGTTGTACATAGAGCAATATTGTTAATTATACTTATATAATTATATAAATGTAATTTCAAGATTAAAGTGCCCTTTTTATCTAGCACCGCAATTCCATCGCTTGTAATGTTATATCCTCTACTGCTCCTTTCGTCCGCGTATAAAATCTGTAGAAAGATAAACGCCATGTATAAATTTTCCGTATGGCTTCCTTATGTATATGCTTGTACCGTTATCATTCTTCTCTTCTGATAGTATTTCTTCATTGCCATTCCCAATCTGCTTCACCGTACACCACTTGTTCCTCCATCTCCAGAAACCATGCTGCATAAACGTTAAAACTCTTCTATTTGTCCTGGAATGTCTTTCTCGATTCATGTAAACATTTTTGAGACAATTTTCCCTTCTTTGACTAACGCGTTTACTTAAAATTTCACTCAGTTTAACTTGAATTTGAAATCTTAAAAAAATTGCGTGAACGTGAGGCCTTTGGGAAACTTGTTACGAAAATGTGGCTAGGAACATCGTGAGGAATTAGGATGCCGGGGAAAGCGTTCCAGAATAATGAGAAATTTTAAGAAGCGGGAAGGGCACTGGGGAGAGTAGAGGGGTTAACGAGCGGGCGGGTTAAGGGGGTAGGTTGGATGCGGGAGTGGGCGTCGAGCACGAATGGGCGGGGCTTGGGAGTCTGTTACGTGTGGGGGACGTGCACACGGAGAGTAGTGTTGGACAGTGAGAGAGCTCATCCGTCAATCGGAACGGCTCGCGATGACGTCTAGAACATATCGATGACCCCCCCCCCCTTCTCCTCCTCCTCCTCCCGCTTCCCTTCCCCCGGGCCACCTCCCGCCCCCTCGAGGACCACTCGTCTCCCGCCCACCCGCCCAACCCTAAACCCTCCGCTGTTAGTCCGCTCTCCTACACGCCACGAACCCCTCACAAACGCCCTCCACAAACCCTCCCGGCCCGAAAACGGGATCGGTTTATTGGGGGCAGGAAGTGTGCCGAAGGTATGCGGGCGCGACCTATGGGGCCGAGCGGGAGGAGGGCCGCTGCAGTGAGAGGAGTCTCGTGTGTTTTGGCGCACGTGTCCGTTGTAAGCGGCCGTTATTGCTGTATCGAGTGATCCGCCGCGCTCGTCGGCCAGACAAGATGAGATCTACGGGATGAAGGATGGGGGAGAAAAAAATCACTCGAAGGAATGGCTGCAGTAGGAGATGATTTTGTTTACTCTATCGCTCAGAGAGAGAAATTAAATGAAGATAAAGCCGAAAATGGAAAAGTGGCGAAAACTCCGTTTAAGCGAAGGGTTATTCGCACGGGTCATCACCGCCCATGAAAAGGTTTCCCGTCAAACGCTTGAGCCAAACTGATTGTCGTACGTTCGTCGTCCCGAATAGTATAAAGCTGCAAGAACGATAAAATCAAATGAAACTTATTGTACCGTGCTAAACAGATCTTTTTTTCTTTCTCGACGAGCGTTCCGATGCTCTGGGTGCGATAAAGTAACGCTATGGAAAAATAGGGTCAACCAAGGGAAAAACGATGTGTGGTACACACAGATAAGACATGATAAAGGTAAAATATGCACGAGTATCTGGAACGCATTACACAGCGATATCGAAAAGACAGATTAACGACTTCAAACATGCATTGCTAACGGCTAGCCATTTGAGTCTTCCAACGAATCCGGCATCGAAGAATAATTGGTATTTTGGGTTACGGAATTCGGAAAAATAATTTATCGAAAATTGCCGCTATATTTTTTGAAGAGAGAAGAAGTAACATTTCCATAAAGTTAGAAACTAACTTCAAATAAAACCATATGAGGGCCATTAAAATTACTTTTATTTGAACAGAGAATGAACTTCATTTAGGTATATCATAGGTATAAGATATGAAGTGGATAATAAAAATATGAAACAATGACATTGAAATGAAACTTTGTTGAGAATTGAAAATATTTGTGCTTCAAAGGAATGTTAGTGGCTCCTCCACTATACCCGTCAATAGAATAGGAGGTAAGGGTGTTATGATATTTGAGGCTGCATGGTGTCTAGCAGACGTTCTTATTTTTATGTTACATTGTGAACGGCAGCAAAATTGTGAAATCAAAATTAACTTTAATTATAGATAATAAGTTTTGCCGGCCCCAGTTGCGGCGGGGTAACGTCCTCGTCTGCCAACCCAAGTGTCGCGGGTTCGATTCCCGCATGTGTGGGTTTTCATCCACCTAGGGCTTGGGTGTTTGTAATCATACCCATTGTTTTCAGTATTAATAATCCGTTGTAAAAGGCCAAAAAGTGCTGTTTTCGGACTTAAACTAAATGAATAATTAAAGTTTCACCAATATGATACACATACGCAAATATCTTCATTTACGAAAGTCGCCCAATAGCAGGAGATGTGTAAAATAATATTAGCTTGGTTTGAGCCCGAAAAGGCGCTGGAAATGAATAAAATGAACTGCATTATCTTCTATGTGCAATTATAAAAACATCGTTTCAGGTCATCAAGCCATACCTACGTACTTGCCAAGAGGTAGAGCACCAATGAATTAGAAAATTTCCATTTTCACAAGTGAGAGAGCGTCATTTGCCGACGTGTGACACAAAGCACCTCTGCAGTGAATAAAAAAAGAGAACACTTCTCAGGTGAAAAATAACTCACCCAAAAAAAAAACGTTTTTCTTCTCTAAAAACCAAAATTCCACGGTTAACCGTATCGATAGTGAAAGGCCCAAAAGCAGTCCTTGATAAGGAACGATGCTATCGCAAACAGAGGTCACTGAACTGAATTTATGTGTTTGAGTTTCTGGGAGGATATTGCGGAAAATGAGTCCACGATGAAACGGCAAACTAAACACATTCCCACCCATGGAGTATCCCTTATCTCCGAGAGAGTGAATTTTGAAAAACAGGAATGGAAAAAAAATTGAAATGTTTGTCACCCACGAGTGGAGAGTGCTTTCTCTATGGGAGAATTCATGTTTCCATCGCCTGCCCGTGGAAGAGGGCTAAAAAACTGATAAAATGGATTCTCTATTGCATTGAATAACCCCTTCGTCGCTGCATATTCATAACAATGCATTCTTTCAAAACCTAAGAATAAATTGTTTTTAAGCATGAGAAATTAAGACCCCGATTTAAAATTTCCATCACTGGTGAAATTAGTTACCTATATGATGTTCAAATAGGTCACGGTAGCCAGGGATAGAGCGTTGGACTACTGACCGGAGAACCAGGGTTCGATTCCCGGACAAGCACCTCTGGGGACCTACAGCCCCATCTATGCGACGTGATTTTTCGGGTACCAGGTCTTCCTGGGAAACCATAACCGGCACAGGGAAAGGAACTGGCCCTCCTACCATGATGTGCGAATTTTGCACGCTGTCAGGCATAGTACTGGGTGAACTCTACGATCACCTACCAAACCGACTTCAGGTTGCTTACTGTGTTGTTTTTATGACGCTCGAATCGATAAAGTGAATTATCACTAAGAAAACCATACTATTGTCTTAAAAAACTATTACTCTACGTCGGTAATTGAATTATTGGACGCAATATACTTTGGATAATTTCGTTTATGAATAAAGAATTTAGCAATAAATGCGATGGATCTAACTGTTCCATTTAAAAAAATATGAAAATGAAAGATTATAGGCAGTACTTTTTTCACAGAAAAATACTTTTTGTTGTAACTAGTAGGTATTGACTCCACATTCTTAAATGATTCGAAAAGTGCGTTTGTTTAGGCTTATTCAGCGATCAATAATGGAGTCTGCTTTTTCAAATAGTGAATCCTAAATCCTCGTAATATGAGATAGCTCGAACCGGTCAACCTCCTTCAAATAATTCCAATTTAATAACCTCCCACCGGCCGAGTGCCCAGTCCATTTTAAGTGGGGCGTCCATAACTCTCTCTGAATACACATGATTTCGGCTCCCTTCCTGAGCCATCCTCTTCCCCCCACTCACCCACCCACCCTCCCTCTTCCCACTATTCCCAACACTGCATCTCCCCCCTCTCCTCTGACCTTAGACCCACTCCCAACTCCACGCCGAACGGATCCACAATGTGCTTCCCTGAGAGTTGCCAGTGTGGCAAGCTGAAACCATGGCGGGATCCACCAAAGCAGCAAACAGGAAAAAGCGACCAGCCATTTCCCGGCCTTCCTCCCCACCCATCTTTTCCCCCATATCTCACACGTCCTCCCATCCGCCCGTCTCATTTATATACGCTTCCACCACCCTCCTGCCCCTTACTCAGTATCGCCCGCCGTGGTGGTTGGGAACAAGCAATGAATAAAATATCGGGGTGTATTTATACACAGGAGAAATGTTTTCGCATTAATTTGACGTACGTACGCAGATTTGTGGTCAAAATACTGTGAACCTGGCATTTTTTTCCAATTGCGCCTTCTGATGTCAAACTAATGTAGATGAACCAGTGACCAAACGTATTGAGTCAGAAAGGTTCTCAAAATCTGTTCACCCCTTGCCTGAAATGGATACTACAGTGACTCAATGAAGTATTTGCGAACGCGCCAAGCGTTTTAACGCAATTTTGTGCCCTGAATGGAAAATTTAAACGTAAAACGTGCCTCAGGTATTTCGTAGAGAATTTGCATTAAGGGAAACATTCGTACCTAAAAGGTTTATTTCTTCCTTTATTAATGACCCAGAGATTGCTAACGGTGCTTCGTACCACGCTTCCGCTACACCCCCTTTGTATACTCTGGTTTGCCCGTCTCCCTAGCAATCTACATCCTCCCCAAGTACTGAGAAAATCATTTCACCACTGAAGTGTTAAAAATATTTTAAAATAACCGTGCTTTTCAAAGTAAATATTTGCCATTTAACGAGAAAAATCAGAACTTTGTGATAGTCACTTGGAATGTGAAGAGGGACTCTTAAAATGATAAGTATTTTAAGAACAATTAAATAATAGTAAAACTGACCTATTGCCGTATCAAACCGAGGAAACGTCATGAAGAATGTAATTTAACTGCTATACATTCTTGTCCCGTGTACAAACATTTGATTTCTTTAGCACCAATGCTCTAGCATTCTTGCCATTTAATTAATAAAAGATTCAAACTTTCATTTTGGTGAAATATTAACTATTTTACAAAATCTTTAATGGAAAACGTAAGCGTTAAAAAGTTTTATTTGTTTCACTAACAGCGCAATATTTGTAAATATCATAGTTTTTTAGAGATTCAAAACAAAGCAAAACCACTGCTGTTTTAGTTTCACGAGGACAAGGATAAATCAGGATAAGTACGATAAAATCATTAGACAACTATATCAATGGAATTTTTTTCCATGTTTTTCATTTAATTCAACGATGATAACCGAGAAATGTACAGAGCACAACCTCTGGAATAATGTTTTCCCAAAGATTCAGATTTTCAAAATATATTAAAATTCCTTATATTTTTCTGACGAAATTATGAGGTACTGTTTCTTTATTTAAAAATGTTTTCCCACTTCTTAGACAATGGTTATTCTTAAATATTCAGTTAATGGTAAAAAATATATACAATATTCAAAAAACATTAGTAAGTGTGGAAAAAACTCCTCTTAGAAGAGTAAACCCAATGGTTAATTTACATTTTTGTACAGTATTTACTTTACAAATCTAGTTAATTAGTCTTTTATCTGTATTATTTATATAATTTCAACATCAATTTACATCTAATTACAAATATTGCTAAATGTATTTTATTGCAAAATGCATAAACTGAGGTGAATTAATCGTCAACTTACTTCTTAAATTGGGTGTTTCTCAGAAATGAAAGAAATTTCTAATAGAAAAACGGTAGGAAGATGGGTACCACAATTCATGTGATACGCGGGAACAATATATGAACCATAGTTTTAAATTGAAAACTAGAGTAAATAATCACATTTTCGTGTTTTTGATAAAAAACACATTTTGATTTATAGTGAGATATTTTTGTTCCACTATTTCCATCAGACATACTAGCAATCTTAATTTTATTTACCTATCCTAACACTTTTGCTAGTCATCTTACTCAAGTTGTTAGCATAAAATATGAGGATTATTTTGAAAGAAGGCTAAGAAATAAATGTGTGGGCTTTTCTCTGTTTGGGAAAGGAAGAGTAACAAGATAAGTTCGATGAGAACAGTGATAAAAAATGCAGGAAAACTACGCAGGCTGCCTTTCATTGCAGCGTAGATACAGAGAAAGCGTGCAAACGGTTACGGAGGACCACTATAATGAAACTGTAGCAGAATATCCGACTAACCTGGGAGAAGGAGGGATTATTCATTGCCAAAGCATAAGTTATAATCGGCAAGGGCAGTGGATAGGGAATCAGGAATAGGCTTTGGAATTTTTTGATTAATTCGGATGAACCAAAAAAATGAATACTCTGCAACGAATGCTTTAGAAGTTCACTTCATCTTTTCATAACAAATAATTTATTTCTTCATAATTTCTTACTTGATAGTCAAAAACTCTTGCCCTCAACATAATGCTAAAACCCAATGTGTCTATTGACGGTCATGGTCCCTTTTGTGCATTTTTCTCCACCGATGTTTCTCCACAGATCTGAACGGTTGTCGTTGGGTGACCCCAGCCCCCCACACAGTCGCCCACACAGTCAGCCCACAGTCGCGGATTGCACATTCAATTTCGAACGGTTACTTTCATTTTTTTCATTATTTGAAGAAAAAATAAAGAATGATATTGACACAGTAAGATTTTAAAAGTTATACGATCATTTTAGCGTTGTATTTTCATTACGGCCAGACGTCTAGGAATTGTCTCTTTGAGGGAGAATTTCTACGTGGACTACTTTTCGACAGGTCCCTATTCATTGACCTGCGTTAGATAGCTGATTCATTGACAAGCGTTTGGGAAATCACCATTGCTATTTAGAATACGTTAATCTCCCGCGAAGCCAATACTAGTGCATTCAATCTAAGTAATCTCTCTAAGAAGAGTCTAAAACCTACGGCAAAATACAAATCACGACCTTTGGGATAGACGTAGAAGATATTTCACATGCATAATTCATGGAAACTTCACCAAATCGCATTGAAACGTCTCCCACTAATGAAAATCATTCAATACCACGCAGAACATTAAAAGAGTAAGGAAATAGCAAAAGATTATAAGAATCGTGGAAATCCCTCATAATGTTTTCTTTATTTCTTTGCTATTCCACCACTCTTTAAATTTTACACTGTGCACGTTAAGGTCGCTAGAATGATGTAAGTCCATTTTTACGTACAAATGGGGACATCCGCGACATTCGCAGAAACAGTCATATTCTCACTACCTCTTTCATTTCGCACCAAGCCCTCCTCTCAGTCTCCCGTCCTTCAAGCCGCCTCCCCATCCCACGTCACTGGTATCCACACCCCCTTCCTACGACTCCAATTCCACGCCCAATGCAAGGGAGATTTGTGTCTGTCTTCCGCAATTGCCTGTCCCGCAGTTCCCATCTAAGCGAGAGGGAGAGGGAGAGAGAGGGGGAGAGGATGGGACGGAGGGAGAGACGGAGGAATAGGAGACGTGGAGGGGAAAGGTGTTTTATGTTTCCTCCCCTCTCCTACAAACCTCCCCCCACCCACCCACCCACACACACACACACACACTAACACACACACACGAGCCCGATTCCCATCGCGGCAAGGGCGATAATAGGTTCGCTCGAGGGCGTGGCCTGAATGGAGCCTCCGAGCCACCGTGTTCCAAACGCCCACCGCCCCTTGAACCTCTCCAACCCCGCCCACCCTGCGACACCCACTTGGTCCTCCTCCCGCAACACTGTACCCTCTCACACCCTTGGGCACCCGCCCCCTCCCCTTCGACTCCCGCCGAAAAGCTCGGCTCCATCCGACGGAACATCAAGCGATTCTAAATGCCCCAGAGTTCAAAAAGCCAAACGTATCTGGGTGGGTGGGGGAGGAGTTGGGTTAAAAATAGAGAGGAAAATATGGTTGACGGCTGACGCACTAGCATTTTTCGCGAAATTATGGCGGTATTTTTGTCGCTGGGTCGGATCCAGTTGTCATTTCTGCCCCTCTCTGCGTAACCGGGTTATCGTTGAGCAAGCACGACCGTCGGCCTTAAATCGGCATGGAAACACCGGCCAAAAATTTCCATTTAATATATTTCGCATAATTAACAAAACATTTTGTTGGTAAACGAACAGTTTCCTTTGATTTGCGGACTTTTCGTTGCCAACATTCCGCTAATACTTCAATTAATTGAAGGAAACTTTCATAAATGAGACAGGATTTACACTCGAGCGGAAGAATTTATCAGTAATTATATTATTGAATTTTCAATTAGTGTAACATGTGACTCAATTTGGTATAGGTTACGGGAGTTACTTCAGTTATTACATTGATTGAACGTATATAACTTGGTACAACGATGCGTCATGTATCTACAGATACAGTAGAAGTACTATATATTAATTAGAACTAAAAAAACAAGTTGCCTAAACATTTATTCAGTATCGCTAAAAGTTATTCGGCTCTTGTAGAAAGCATTTGCAACGAGCTCGAAGCCATAAAGTCTCCTAGTCCTCAGGATATATATGGTTTAAAACCCGTAACTAAACATTTATTATTTAATATCGTTCAGACGTAAAGGCACTTTACGCTTACTTGCGTACGCTTAGACGCGTACTTTAATAGCTTCAATGAAACTACTTCCTATGATCTTAAAACGCTAATATAAATAAATACTCCTAAGACATCTCGTGGGGACATTTTCAATAGAGAATGCCTTCTTCCAATAGCTAAAATGAAAATGATATATGATATATAAAATGAGATAGAAGTCTAAAGTGCTCCAGATGAGGTCCGTAAAAGCATATAATATGTTAAGAAATATTTGAAATTGAAAGAGTACGTGGCCATTAACAGATCTAAAAATGGTCCTGTCATCAAGCCGAACCTACGCTCGATAACTAAGATTCGACACTTTCTCAAATGCTATGATAATTGATACTTTTAATTATTACTTATTATCTAATCAATTGAGTTATAAAAGCAACAAATATCGTAAAATTACGAGCAAATACTTCATTGTCAAAGACAATTCCTTCGGATGATTACATTGACAATGACAGATTTTATAGTATTGAATTAAATCAAGTTAAAAAAATGAAAAGGCATTAAAGCGCCTTTTCTAAATTAGGAGATTAAAATGGCTACCGAGAGATATGATTACAAGGGATATGTGACGGTGACTGGGAAGTCCTAGCCTCGTACCCTTTCACGTTCCGGGCACGTACTCCCATTCTTTCGGTCCATGCGACACCCAACGCGCAAGTATGAAAGCGTCACGTATTTCTTCCCTCAGACTCTATTTCAAGGCAGCGGTTCCGAAAACCGCCCTCCTGGTCTCGTAGCACGGCAAAATCCTAGAACGTCTAAACCACTAGAACGAGTTGTCTGGCGGGAGGCGCCATTCTTTCGTACTTTTTTTTTACTTGTTTACGTATACATTTTAAAAGACAGTGGTGCAACTCAAAAAGGAGTTAAAAGGAATGAATGGCACAAAGAATAAAGAGAAGAGTGTACCTCGCAAGGAAAAGGAAGGGCGTGGGCGCTGGGGTTACGGTGTGGACGGATGGGGGAAGGGTGCTTGGGAGGGAGAAAAGGGAAGGAGCAGTCCTTCCCTCACAAAAGGATGGATACCTCAAGGAACGGGGAAACAAACGAAGGTGAAATAACTGCGAAAGGTTCAGAGGAAAAGTTTCTCCTCCTTGCTTAAGGAGGAGGCATCGCCGTAGAAGATATGAGGGACTGGGAGAAAGGAATTCTGAGGGCCTGGAAGTAGGGAAGGAGACGGGAAAGAGGTGAGGTGAAGACGGCTTAAGAAATCATCAAAGAATGGGGAAAATGGGAAGGAGAGATAGGGCGAAGAAACAAGTGAGTGACGGAAATAAAAGAAAAAGAGAAGGAAAAAATTCCTGGGAAGAACTAGAAGAGCAAAAGAAAAAATGAACCGGGCCGAAGAGTTTCTTCTTATTTCATCTTCTTCTATTTTTTTTCAACAACTGCAGGGGTGGAAGCACCGACGGGAGTCCACACCACATTCCTTAAGGTGAGACAAGTTGGAGGAGGAAAAAAAGTTGGGACGGCAGTGCGCCGTGGGGAGAGGAAGGAAAAATATCGTGAGGGAAAGAGAGGGAGAGAGAGAGAGGAGGCCCCTCCCTTTTTACCCACTTCAAAAGGGATGACGCCGGAGAAATGCGGTCCGGGAGGGGGGGGGCAAGAAAAAACTATGGGTGAAACTGAGCAAAAATGAGGGAAGGAATTAGGGAGGGGGAGGGGTCAAAAGAGAGTGAGACGAGAGGTTCGGTGGAAATGAAAGAAAGAATGGGGGCGATGGGGGAGGAGCTGGAGAGAGAGAGAGTAATGAAGCGGAAAATCAAAGGGATCGGAGTGGTGGAAGAGGAGGAGGCACAAAGGAGGGGGTCGAGCGGAGAGAGTTTTCAGGGAGGGATTCCGAGGGGGTGAGATGATGATGCACTTAGCGGAAACGTGAAAGAGACCGGGAATGATGTCCGTATTGGCGCGCACAGATTCTCCGAACAAAACAGATAAAAAGGGAGGAACGGAGAGAGGGAGAGACAGAGAGACAAAGACATCTGGGGGAAAAGAGCGAAGAATCCAATACCTTCGCGAAATGTCGTCATGGTAATGTAGCAAGCGGAGAGAAAGACACAGAGAGAGAGAGAGATAGGAGGGGAAGGAGAGACGGAAATGACAAAATATAAGTCGACTCAAGACTTACATCTGAAGAAACATTGGCCGCTCCCTACCGGCGAACCGCCCCACTTCATAAAAACGGACTTTTCACGTTGACTACCGTTTATTATACGCCCCCTCCCCCCAAGAAAGGTCTCACAAATAGCTTTTTAAGGTGGAACAAAAATTTGTTACAGTCCTTCCTTTTTTTCTGGGACCGGAAAGCGGGAAATAAAATGAAAACCCGGCTGACCCACTTTCGGTACGAAAAGGAGTGTAAAGTTCAAATCCTGTCATTTTGAGTGATCTGCTTCGCCCGAGCGCCATAGATACACTGATATTCCGCTCCACTGATTGTGTTTATTTACGTAAAGGACCGTAGGAGCCGCGGTGCATTTAAGTAGTCGCATTCATAAGGGTATTAGGATTTCTCAGGGCATCATATATCAAAGCATTTTGAGAAGGACACACTCGTGCCCACGATTTTGGTAGTGAAGAGAGTCCATATGCTCCAATGTGTACCCCGATTGATTCAGATGGCAGCATTTTTCTGTTGTGCCCAGGTACGAGTGGACCATAACAGCCTAAACAAGACATTCTGTGTAAATATTTGAATCAGATCATTTCATTGGGCTTAGAGAGTGTAAATTAAGTGTTTGCAGGCATCAAAATCCACAATATCCATTTAAACACGAAATTTGACGAGGAATGCGTTATAATACGTTCGTTGGACTTTTAAATTGAAGAAATACGGGCAAATATTATGTATGTCTAAAGACATATCCTTTCCTTTTTTTTCGTTTTTTCGTTTCGTTTCCTTTCATGGGACCGGTAATAATAATAACGTGAAATATTTTGAGAACATTTCTGATAAATTTTGGTGAAACCATGAAAGCATTAATTATTTCCATAAAAATGGAGAATTCATAACCTGCACTGAATTCAATTCTTTACGCCAGATGCTCTGCCTCCATTTCAATAAGAGTGGCCATTAGGAGAACGCTTTGAGAGAGATTACGAGCCGCAAAAGATGTGTCCCAAGTGGTACCGATGCAATTGAAATGTTTGCAACCGCACCTCCAAAAAGATTCTATAGCAATGAGTAACATCCATACTAATGAATGGGACAACAAGCTCAAAAGCGTATCATCATCGGACCAATTAGGCAACCTCACAGGACTATTTATGCTTTAATTCGCGGCAGACCGCATTTTTGCCCTTAACATACTTGAATAAAGTCATTAGGAAAGTACGCAAGGAGTATCTGCTGCACATGCTGAAATCCAATTTACAGCAGACCGTTTAAGCACCAGTAATAAATATGACCATAAAGCAAATTCTACAGAAATATCTCTGGATATGCTCACCATAATTTATCGTGGCCAAGTTATCGATATAATACGGCATGCTTTGAAATCTAAAACACACAAATATTATTATAACTTTAGTCAATCTAAAATCCTGACAAAAAATAATGCTCATCACTGCCAAGGTCGACATAACACTAATAATCCACCTAATATTTGTAAAATCAATGAGGCTAGGTGACATTTCGGACTGAAGCCTAAAGTAATTAAAACCCCGAAGAAGATTTAAGACTGGGTCTGCATTTTCCTAGGATTCTATATAAGTGGTTCTAGAATTACAAATTGACTGTGAAACTGTGATATACTTTTTGGAAGAGAATTTTATTAGCCAAAATGGAAAATATTCAATGCTGAATATGTTACGTGAGATTCATAATTATCAAAGTTTCATTGTTTTTCTGAGCTTAGGCCACGTGAGTAATTACAACAGCCTGTGATGTAAGTATTATTTCAAATTCTCAATCAATGCTTGCAGGTATAAAATAGAACACTAAAGATTTCCATGGATTCACATTATATACACATTCCAGGTGCTATGAACTCAGGAATGAGTTAGCACTTCGGATTCATTAATTTATTCCTCTAAAATATCTTCCATTGTCAATTGCCAATTTATTAGGTACTGGAGTCTTTCGGGAAAAGTAGATATTGACCTTTGATTACGTTTAATAGGAGTAATTAAGCTAAAGTCCGAGGAAGGAAATACTAACGCCTCGACGGCAAAGAAAAGTTCTGTTCAGGTATAAAGAATTGATCAGAAGGCCATAAAAAAGAAGGAATAATTGAAATATGAGCATGGGAAAAATAAATGGCACGAGTAATAGGAAAATTGATCGTGCTATGGAGAAGAAATATCCGGGAAGACCATGAAAAGGTTTATACAAAAGTAAACTCAAAAACCTTTCCACAGAAAGACCAACCTCTTCATTTTCTGAGAGTGCGAACTCCTTGAAAACATTTTAGTTGATTGGGAAACTTCTCCTCAGACTCTGCGAAAGAGAGTGGTGTCATTTAATCCGCCCAAACATGAACTTGATTCCGTACGAGTTATAAGTTTTCAACAAGTTTTTTAAAAATAATTTTATGTTAGTTAGTTTATCGGAAGATATAAGCTGAGATACGGGTAATGGATACCACTTTCTTCCTACCATTATATTTAAAAAAATGTTCACAACAGATTTTTTTTATTTCTCTAGAGAACATCTGCTACCACATATTCACCACTACATCTCCTTCTGAAAAAAAAAATGGAAATTGATCTCCAATCTCATAGTTTAACGGAATCATTCATTAAGACATTTTTCGTATTTTGCATATAAGTGAACTCCTCAGAAGGAAGGTTTTGTTTAACTCAAGTGTATTACGATAACAGAGCATCCAATAAATGATTTTTACATATAACCCTGGCTGGCGTGGAATAGTGTACACTAAATTTGAGAGAATTTAGCTTCTTGTTTTTGTTTGGTACAACAATAGGTCAATCCAGATCTGCAAGTACATTGGAAGTTTTGCTGTTACATATGGGATGACTTCTCTAAATAATGTTTACCCAATGAATGCACCAACCTTTGAGGGTAAAAACAAAGTTAAGGTTCTTAAAATATTTTTACGGGATGTTTATTAGCACACAAATGTAACGCTCAATATGAAATTAAAAAGATGAATCAATTCTATTTACTTACAAAGTGATAAATAAAAACCTTGTTATTCTCACTTAAATTTTATTGATGTGACACGAGTTTCGAGTTCTTGGCTCATCTGAAGATGACTCATAAAACTCTTAGTGTTGAATCTTGGGTTTTATCAATAAAATTTTAATGGGAATAACCAGTAATAATATTGATATTTATTAATTTTCAGGCATGAAATATTTCCAAAATGTGAAGCCTGCGACAATATTGTTTAACAAATGCTAACATTACTGGTGTTGAAAATGATGCGCGACAAAAAGTATAATTTGGGAGAGTCGTTAATTCCATCTTTCGTATATTCGGTTATGACTTATTTTTACTGAAATCCATAACTTTCATTAATTTTTTCGTGATTGCAGTGCAAAGAAAGGTTATAAAGTGACAAAAAGGGTTTCTTTTATTCTAGAGAATCTATTTACTAAAATCGTAACACAGACTCCGTACCTTTTTTCTTTACAATATCGTCATGACTATAGCCGGATTTAAATTAAAAGGAGCGACCCAAGAGAGATAACGAGAGACTGTGATCTGACTGAAAGAATCGAAATGCATTGCGAAAACCAATTAAAAAAAACAAATATAAACTAATCTTGTAGATTTTGAATACATTTACACACACAGACAAAGCCTTATCCTTGGTTTAAAAAAATAGCGTCAATCGCTTCCAATAATAATACTACAAATAATCTTGGAATGAAAGCCATGGGGATAATGATAAAGGTATTTTAGGCGTTAGTTTTCGCTTTAACTCATAAAGGTCACAGAAGGATGAGGTTTTCATGGTCGGCAATTTGAGGAGCAAAGAATCATGGCGAGATTACCTTTTGGGTCACGTGAGATTCCACCAGAAAGTTGAGAAGCTTGACTCAAGAACGGCGCGCGGAGGAATATATAGAAGTTGCTCTGTTCATTAGCCTGAGTTAATTCCAAATCGACCGGTGAACATCTTCAAAATGTATCGGAGTCAACACCAAAGGAGATAAATACATATGGAACAGTTTTAGGAGCACGAACAAGAATGAGATTGAGGAAACATATGAATGTAAGCAAGACGACATGTATGAATGTGAAAACAGTAATAAGGCAAGAGACAGTAAACGATATAAAGACCAAAGATAGTGATAAGAAGGGGATGAAATTGCATTTTTGTTCCTTAGATGTTCCTTTTCTTCATCTCAAATGTTTTCTTCTCAATTAAATTACTCCATCCCTATATCTTTGGATATTGATTTGAACAAGAAATAGCGAAAGTTAAAAATATCAATTTTTTTAAATGTTTATCTTGTATTGGGAAAAAATGAAGTAAAGACACGTTGGAAATTTATCCATAGAAAAGAAAATACATGAAATCGTTTGAGTTAAATCTTGCCAAAATTCCAAGAAGTTGACGGCTTTAACTCATAGCATTATATAGCTGATATTACCTTCATTTATATTATCCTTACTGATATTTTATAATAAACCTGATAGCAACTATTACCAATCAAAAATTATAATAATATCCAGTAAACACACCTTGCACTTATGGTTACGGAAACTGTCAAAAGTATGTGATGTAAAATATCTCGTAAAACTAAGATGATTTAGGAAAGCATGTAATTAGATAAAGTTAACTGGTAATACATTAATGGTAATAGCATTGATTAGAATAATGCGATATTAGAATATCAGCTAGCTGAAATTTACTGGTTGACTACCATATTATGGTCGATAATTTAGTGTTTAGGAAACACTCATTCGTGAATTAATTGTACTTTCCCTGGGTAGCGTATTTATTTTGCCCGGATACTGAAAATTTTTGCGTAAAATTCATATAATGTGGTTTGTAAACGGAATTAAAGCGGCAAATTAAAGCGCAAAATATCTTAAATTCTATTATCTCTCTTTTATCGTAAAGCAGATACATGAATGGGGATATTTTAACGATATTTTATACTTTTTATCGGCTGTTTTATGCGAAACGCAGGTAGCCTTTGGCGCATATCACACGATTTATTCACCCAAGGGATGTCATAAGCAGGATAATAGAAGGGGAACAAAATTTTATGGAAATTGCTATGAATCGATTGGCGAGGCCCTCATGGGGCAACACAACCAGAATTGGTACAAAAAATTCTTACCAATCCATAACGTAAAATGGCATCCTGTGGCTGTCCCGAGAGCCTTGCCCGCACCGTTAGGACTCGGATTTGATTGGGTATCGGTAGGTGAAAGCACGCATATGGGGCGAGAACCGAAGGGAGATAGAGATGAGGGGGATGAACGACCACTGCAGCTGGGGAAAATAAGGCACGCCAAAGTATCACAGGGAGAGCGGCGAAGTGAAAGGGGAAAAAATAATGGTCCGGGTTATGCTGAATTTGAATTTATCACAATGAAAACTTTCCCTGAAAATATACTTCCAATAGTAGCCTCTGTGAAAATAAGACACAGAAATTTTAATAGTTGATTATCTAAGGCTAATAACTAAAAATTAAAAAACTCCTTGAATTAGAAAATCATAGGAAAAATCTCTACTTCACGATTATAATTGAGCTTTATAATCTATTACCAATCAATTACACAATTGGCAAATTTGCTCACGGTTATACGCGTATAGCTTTGCAAATGAACATATTATTGAAGTAAATAGCTTTGACCAAGATAAAGTAAATGAAGGTTTTTACCCAATAGTAAAACAAACTTATTAATAAAGGGCTACAGAAATGGGGATATCTGATTAATACGAGAAAATCTTCTTTGGAAGATCAATCAAAGCGATATGTATCAATGTGCTTTCCCACACAAGAGCAGATTTTTGGGATAAGGAATCGGATAAAAAATGAACGTGACATGAATGTATTGCGTTGCGCAAAAGTGAGAAGAAAGGAAAATTTTGTTCTTGTTTATGATACTCCTGGGTGGATGAAAGTTTTTTGCGAAATCGCATAAAATTTCACCCGCGAAGATGGAAAAATCATAATTTTGACTTTCCGCATTACCATAAAAACAAAAATGTTCTGTGTAAAGAGGACATGAGAGGCCTTCTCTCAATTCGATTTACGCGCAAGAGGATGAATTATAGTTTAAATTAGTATGAAAAAGTCGCATTTGAAGGACGTTTTTTTGTGAAATTGGGTATTCCAACAGTGAATCATGTGTTTCTGTAACCGAGGGAATTATTACTGATCTTATCTATTCTCATAGACAGACCGACTGGATTATTCCTTCCCTCGCACGATACACGATGATAACAATACTAAACTCATGCACCCGAACACATTTGCCTCAAGACAAACTTTCAGTATTTAGTCAATTGTTGTATAATGCCTATGGGCAATAGATCATGTGTGTGTAATTTTGCATATGAGCTATTTTGCGTAAATACATCAAATGTATTCATTAGGTAATATTTTTGTACATATGGCTAGTGCGGTAGCATCACGATACACACTCTCCTACATCTGTATAATACCCCGGAAGCCTTTGCAAGGGCGTAAGGCATGGGGTGTTTGGTCACCATCTGTAAAAGAGAATACCTTTTGCGGTGGATTGCGGGGAGTATTGCAGATGCATAAATGTAAACAAGAATTATAAGATATTCTGCTTTTACCAAAAAATAGATGGCGCATTGAAATATTTAGTATCGAGATTTTTATTTTATGTACGAAAATTAGATTCAAGAGGATGAGTATAAATTAATATTCCTCAAACACTCATTAAATATTGTTTTGATTTATAAGTTTACCATTGAAATATTCCATTTCTCTGCTACCAGAACAACGTGTCACATTTTTGTGGGTAATATATGGGTTTCTTTCAATCATATCAAATTATTTATGCATTTACTATATTTTTAAGTGAACTGATTACTTTATTGTTTTATACCTAATAGTATCTAATGATGAAATACTTTTTATGTGAAGTGGCAGCTTCAGTGAAGTGGGAGCGATGATGCTCAGTATTTATATGAACCCTAGCCCAACGGAGTGAAGACCAGACAAGCATTGAAAGGATCTTAGCATAAAATATACTAAATATTAACTAACATTAGCTGAATCCCATGAAATGGCATAGTCTGTAAATAAAATTCTGAATAGTTAGTTTAAGGTTTACATAGTAAATATCTTTAAAAAGTTGTAATTGTGGAAAGAAATACTATATACAAGATACATAATTAAAAATTCAAATAAATATTTGAATTGTAGTGGAATTACTGTTATAAAAATTTTCCGAATATTTTTCTAGGAAAACAATTAACACCTTTTTCATTGATAAAACTCTTACTTAGTCAATATCTCTCCGCCGTGAAAGATATATTTTTTGAAAAATAAAATCAGGGCACCAAAACGTACAAAGATTTTCAACACGGGTACGCTAATGTTCTTTTCCTTTGCTGTTCAAGACCATTACATACCATAATTAAAAACATTCCTTAGGCACCCACGTGATGCAATTTCATGGGAACTTAAAATTACCCATTGCTTAAGTGATCAGGATTGCGCTTCCATTACGAAAACCTGAACAGCAGAAGAGTATTTCGAGAAACAATTACTTAGATAAAAAAGAAATTGAGTGACACTACAATGAAAATATAGATTTCATAAAATAAAAAAAAAATTCATGCTAATATATTATAGGAATGGCCCAAAGAAACGTAACTTCGCAAAATACGGAAAATTTCAGGTTTGAGTCTTAGAATCCGTTCCGTTTGTATGATTAAATTTTCGTGAGATGAAAGGAAATGCGCCCGGGAAAAAGAGAATGGATCTCTTTCACAAACTTGGATGCGTGAGGATCGGGCTGCACCAGACCGATGCATTTTCACACCTTTTAGTGCACGAGGGATTCTCTCGTTACCAAAAGGTTCCATTGTACCCATCCCGCGCTCACTTCCGCCACACCGCCGATACAAGACTAGAGCCGCTCCCGGCACCCGAACCGTAAGATTATATTGTTAGCGTCACCCTGCTGCGAAAACAGATGGCGCCGCTCCAGGTTAGCGTGACGATTAGACCGTGAAAGGGGATCAATGGACGTTGAGACCCCGCGGGGAGTGGTTGGGATGGAAGGGGTGGACAGGGTCGACGGGGGCAGAGGTGGGAGAGGGCAGGAGAGAGGGGTTTGGGGAGATTTATTCCCAGTCCGGTAGTGACGCAATCATTTCGAGAGCTATTGGAATATGTTCGTGACCAGTGTTTATGGAGAGTATATGGATGGGGAGGGTGGTAAAATGCTGGGTCGAGGGCTGAGTGAAAGGGGGATACTTTTTCTGGGAACCCCGCTGAATGACGGGAAAGTTTAGCGTCGGCGAGGATGACCGGGCGTTAAATCCTCCAGCCTTGCTTTCATCCTTCTCGAATAGAGCCATTCCCCGCGAAATGAAGATACGCGACTCTAGCGTCGCTTCAATGCAGGTCTTGGAATTGATTGTATATTTGTTGAGTATGAATGGGGCGTGCACATTTGCACGCATTGCCATGAAGCTAGATTTTCCTGAAAAAGGTTCCTAAACTGTTCATGCACCTGGGGTATACCCGAAGAATATTTTCCTCCCTATCATTTAAGCCCACATGTACGAACTTTCACAAATGTATTAAGAACGAGACATTATTATAAATTATTTATTCATTTAAGATACAAAACCTGTGCAAATTATTTTAGTGTATAAATATATTTTAATGAATTGAGTGATGGTAACCCTATTGTGGAAATGCGAGAAAATGCAAAAAATATGACACAGTCACAGAGTGTACCTAGGTGATCTCAAAGAGTGACTTCAGCCCCGCTTTTCACTGATTATAATCTTCCAATAACTGGCCAGACAATTTGTTTCCTCGTTCCCCTTTGTTCACCAAAAACAGAAATTTTGTTGTTACAATGGTCAAATGTGACTTAGAAAAATAACCTCGTTAAGTATGAATTTGCTGTCTCAGGCGTTAACTTCATGGCATTTGATCAACGTTTTGAAAGGAATCGTTTTCAACTCGTAAAATAGATTTAGGATGTAAAAATGCCCCACAAAATATTTACCAAACACATCTCACAAAGTAATACGAGTACTCTACCACATATCAAATTGAAAGTAAATTAAATATTTTTGAATAATTTTAGCCCTCATTATGTTTGGTCTTTCATTCTGAATTTAGGCAGTATTTTTACACCGTTTTTTTCTGAGAGGGACAATCTTTTATCGCTTGGTTATTAGTCAAACGTATATGTTAACAATGAAAGTATTTCGTGATAGAAAATATTGGTACTAAGGAATTCGTTTCTCTTTTAGAAACACCATAAAAAATCTTTAGGTTTAGTCGCTTAGTAACAACTGAAAATGGAACGTGAACATAGAACAATCCTTCAATATGCCTGCCGCGTTCACCTGTTTGGAATCATAGTTCCGAAGTAGTTTTTATGTGCGAAAGACACACAATATAGGTACATCCGCTTTTGCAAAAATAAAATGTCAAATATATTCACTTTTCCACCTCCCCTGAAGCAAAGGAAATTGTATGCGATGGCTATCTCTCGTTCACAATCTCTCGCGCCATGGCTCCCGAGCGAAACGGTCGGATTGGCGTGATGGTCACACAAGTCCGGGCAATAAATCTTTGACATCGTGTCTCCCTCTTTCTCTCTTTCTGACTTACCCATCTCGGGATTACAGAGAGCGACACACAGACTGATTGTGGCGTTTTCATTCTCCATTCAGCCATTCAAACGCTGCCCTTCACAACCCTCTCAATGACCTCTCCTGCTTTCCCCCGAGCGCGGCTTATTGTTTCATTGCGAAGGCTTTGGGTGTGGCGCTCATATTTCCCGTACCAAGGGCGTCAGAACGGGTACTCATCGGCATGCGTAAATGGATTTTTCTCACGCGCTCTTTATCATGCACTCGTACGTGGGGAAAACTATTCTCGGAAAGTAAAATTGTGTATTTGACACTTGCATTCAAGTATTAACATATAAGGTTAGCGACTATACCATGGATTGTCTGTCTGATATGTTTTTACGATGATAGCATCCATTCAACTCTAAAAGGGTGCCATTAATCTAAAGGTAATATTAAATTCATAATCTAATTCTAAATAGATCTAATGCTCACAATGATTAGTGCATCTTATTGAACTGAAGTGATTTGTATATTGATGCGCCGTTTGGGTAGTTTTAATATCTCGCCTACTTTATGATTCATTCTTAAGGTCACCGTGACATAATGTTAAGGAATGGAATGAGGCCTCTATTACAGGATATTATATATATATATATATATATATATATATATATATATATATATATATATATATATATTTATTTATTTATTTATTTATTTATTTATTTATTTTTTAATAAATACGTGACAAATATTTCGACACTTCAAAAGTATGCCGCAAGAGCATTAATTTACTGCTTAAACCCCCGTGATAGCCGGTCATTAAAAATGTGAATACTTTGCATACCGGGAAATCTAGCAAAACGTCTCCCTGGTCCATCCAAAGAACGCGTTAAGAGCACGAAGAATATTAAAACAACAACAGAACCATTCAGCGCAAACTGCGGATTACCAACCTCATCTCTAAAACATTACTAAAACAAATTTGAATTTCTTTACTCGATTATTAACGTGATTTTACTTAATATTCAAATCAACTAAATTATGCCAAATTTTTGCTAATAAGTCATACAATCATCTACTTAGTTTACCATTTCATTAATCATTAGAAAATACATTGTACAATGGCATATGCTTCACAGTAATTATCTATGGTACAGTATTTTTATTTGGGTAATTTAAAAAAGTAATTTCAAAAGATTCCAAAAAAATTATTGTCTTTATTTCTCAAAATATGAAATATCACTACCAAATTGCAAAACTAATCATCACCCCAAAATATTCAATGCTCTTAATGCCATCGAAACCATTGACATTGCAATCGGTGAAATGCTTCTTAAATTCAAAGATATGATGAGATCATTATTGACCACAAGTTTCCTCACATTTCCCTCACAGACCACTTCCTTTCTACGCAAGAGAGAAAGTAAACCAGAGGAAATTGTATGATTAAAAATTTATATAACCCCCATTGTTTAAAATCTTACATAGGCTAAGTCACTATGGTAAACTTAATGGAACCGAGCCGAGGAACCTCAATGAAATATTTAATACGATCATCATTTTCTTCGCAAACAAGATGTGGGAATTAAGACAAATAGTAAGAGTACATATTCAAATGAAGTTTAAAAGGAGAAGAATAGGAATTCGTGTACAATTTAAAGATCCATAATACAATTTACGGTTAGTTAGTATTAGTTGAATCCACAGTCCGACTGTGAGAAGCAATCGTATGCTAGAAAAAGAAAAAAATTTCGTCTCCATTCCTTTCAAGGTCCCCGCAGTGCACTAACTGCAATATTAAATTAACGTAGAATCAATGCTCCACCCTAAGTTGAATTGCGTAGTTAAGGAAGTGAGGAGTAGGATCGTTCGTTTCCCAATTTTATAGATATTGACCCTCGTTTCATTCTCCATTTGCGAAGCAAACTAACCTCAAAGCCTCCACCTCACCAAGGAAGTTTCTGTGACACGCACCTCATCTATTACATGAGGTTTCTCTCACTGCCGGGTGAATACTTCTTGCAGCGATGTCCCTCGTCTGAATCAGACGCCTTCCACCGTGCTCTTGAATCCGTGACAGGATGGATACCTGTTCTACGTATGTTTGTGAGTGTGAAAGTGTGCGCGCGGGTAGACGTGTTTGTGAGCCCTTGGTACGGCCGAACGGACGCTTGACCGGATGAACGAAGGCTCCCGTCTACCGCGGGCGACCCGCCCTAATCCAATTATGTAATGGCGAAGGGCCAAGGGAACGCCCTAAGAGGTGACTGCTGTGGCAGAAACAGGAAACACTCTCTTTTACGAAAAGGGATTTTTTTTTACGGACTCTACGGACGTTTCTCACACAGTGCTTGTGTCCTGGTCGCCGATATGAAAAAGCTAGTTTTGAGTGAACTGAGAAGATGTAGTAGCAAATGGATGACCACAGACGTGATCGGAACAGGGGCTTGTACGAAGAAGGAATGGTGAAAAAAGAGAAGAGCATTGGGTATAACTACTACAGTAACATCAATGCGGTTCATGGGTACACGCCCATCTAAGGAACAGGTACAATTCGCTTATTCAGGTAAATCATTTTGATACGTGGTGATTTCAAATAAATGCACTTGTTCCGATATCGTGTGAAGTTTCATTCTGAGTCTCGAAGGAGAAATTAAAATACGTGTGTGATAAAAATACAGACATAGAGTAAAAAATAACTTTCAGGAAGAAAATTCATTAATCAAATTATTCGCAATGAACCCAATTTTAGTGAATTAATTAATTTTTAAATCTGCTCAAATTTCACCGCAAGTTACAAAAGACTGAGATCAACTATTGGTATTAGTTCTGAGGTTATGTCCGGAATGAAAAGTCGTTAATGAGTAAAAGGCAGAATGGGGCTCTAAAGAACAATTCCCGGACAGAAGGAAAAAAAAATTCAATAACTGACTCTCTTGCAAAGGGTATAGAAGGTTATAGAAAATCTGAGGTGGAGGAATAAAGTTGAAGTGCCATGCCCTTCGCACGGCGACATAACCTTTACGACAGAAAGTTTTGGAAATATTTTTTTTTGCTCTGGAAAACAACTTTTATGGCCCTTGTTCAATAAAAGGGGTAGTACTTTACACTTTGCGAATGATAAAATAATTTCTTTTATGACATGCCCGTCTGCCGTATCTGGTATGCCATTTTTTGTGTCAACCTTACATTTAACGACACAAATGTGTAGGGTATAAAATGATAATAAAATTTTACGCTTTCCTACATCTCTTTTAATATTAGTTTGTTTCCACCTCCGCGGCCTGAAGAGTTTAATTTTGAGTGGTTATTGGTTCCAAAAACTCTATGCATGCTAAGGAGCTAATAATCAGTCAACTTAAGATAACCTCATGTCTTTTTCTTATACTTTTCAATAAATGCTTATTGGTTTTTAGGACTTTTGTACATTAAATTAATTCACAATTGAATGTCGAAGATATTAAGCATGCGAAATAATGATGAGCTTCAAGATCTTGAATTAATGAATGTGATACTTTGAACAATTTGTTTCATAAAAAATTTTTACCCTTCTTAAATGTTACCCAGATATTCGAGGTAACCAATCGTTGAAAAACAAGAATTTCATAGGCAACTCGTGGAAGCATGAAGCCGAAAATGGCATAAACCGTAGTTTACATTAATATTTTACAAATTGTTTAGCAATAATTGTTATTTGGAATTAACATATACTCTCATTTTCAACATATAATGAAAACACAAAGGAACTTTTATAGTGAAAGATGTGGCTTCTCCTTGCAAATAGTATTCTATTTATAATCCATCTGATGCTTTGAAACAATATTTGAAGTCTGTTCTAATACAGGAATAACTGCATGATCCATAAATTATTTGATAAATATAGTCGGTTGATAAATATGTTATTGGTAGAAAAATTTAAACGAAAACCTTAGATTCAAGTTACCTGAATGTTTAAAATTTGGCAAGGTAAATTAAACTTTAATTAAATTGTTTAAAAATCAATAATGCCTGCAGGAATAGGTGATAAAAAGTCCTCTTGAATTTTATGATATGAGTTAGTAGATACATTATTAAAAAGGGGTTTACATTACGTATGTCAGCCAGAAGTAATACTAGACAACAAGTTTCGATTTTACTTTCTACAAATAATTACAAAAATCTCTTTGTCATTAATTACTAGAATTATATTATACGAATATTTTTTCAAAACAATGCCATGCAGAAATTGTTATCACTGACGTTTCGTAGGGACAACTCTTAAAAAAATACTAATCTCATTTCAATGATAGTGATTGCAATGGTTTTAACTTCCTTGGAAAATTCGGGTTTTTCAAATGCATAGATTAATGATTGGCAAAATATTTTAAATTTAGTTGACGAAGACTTTGATTATAGAATACTGATCAAGAACAGATATCAACTTTAACTCTGATTTCTTTAGTCAATTTAATGACATTATATCCGTATTATATTTAAATTATTGGAAATTTTAAACCAAAAGTAAACTATTGGATTCACAATGATAAACGATAAATTCGAAGAAGACGCATCGTATAATATTTTCCTGTTCATTCCGTCACATTTATTTTTGAACTCAATGCTTACGTGTAACAATAAGGCTACGAATTTTCTAGCCAATTCGATGGTATTGAAGAATCGCACTTTATTTTTTGTTTTCATTGTCAATACGTATACCTGTACATTCTATGCCTTTGTGTTTTAAACCTTTGGCAGTTATTTATTTGCCTAAATCAGTGCATTCATGTCCTTCTTCAACTTAGGCGGGAATAGTGACCGTATTTTCTTGGGCCATGAAGTTACGATAAGTGCCCCTTAGTTTTATACCGTCGATATTCTATATTACGTTCATAACATTCCTTGTTCCTCATTTCTTTGATGAAACAGGTCTCATCTTTTCATGCAGCACCAGATGCTGACAGTGGTAAACTAGACCAATGGAAAATAAATTTGGATTTTATTCAACAGATGCCTTTTCCTGAGAAGACATGAGAGACAGCACTAGTTTATGAAATAGCTGTTATTTTTGCGATGTACCTGTATATAGCTTCTTGCGATTTATATTTCTTTATAATTAAATACAGCTAATTTACGAACAATATCGCTTTAAAAGGCTGATCATCTTTTTTATCAAACGGTTGTGATATGCATTACTTTAGTTGTCCATTTTTCGGGGGAGTTAATCGTTTTTATCTTCATTGCAAATCTGTATAATATCATGAGGTGAAAGAGTGATTCAGTTGCACATAAAAAGCAAACGCTCTACATCCCTGGAATATATCCAAGTGCACATACAGGTAAACGCTTCTGAAAGAGAATCTTTGACAGTTGACAAACTTTACAGGGTCAGGCTTCAATTCACAGAATTCTGTGGAAAAGTACGTTCTCTCTTTCATTTGATGGATTAGACAATTAAAGTTCCTAGCTGTGACTTTTAGACCATATAAAGAGACCACTCTCCGTTTTAATGGTTCAAGAATATGGTCACCAGTGCCTTCACGAATTTCGACTGACTGGACTTACCGGACCGACCAAACAAGGGCTTTCATGTAGCGTTTACAGAAGTTTAAGGCCATCTCATTTGGCGTCGTTTAGGCAATGGACTCCGTGCTGCGTACGGAACGGTCCCCGAGCTTAACCGCCTCTTGGCATGCAACTGTTTCTCGCCTTTAGTGGGACGCGTTTACAGGAGTCGACTCCAATACCCGCCGACCGGACAGTGGCGTAACGGTCACCGCATCCTTCGCAACCCTTCCTTCCCTCGGAGCACACTCCACGCGAGGTCCGCCCACCCGCAATACACAAGAGCACGTACGTATTGGACACCACCGTATTCCACAGCCCACCGACACTCGTCCCTCCATTTCCATCCCACGGGTCCCGTTCTCTTCTCCCTTCTGCTGTCTCTTCGCTTGACTTCCGATGCCTAGGCGTCACATTTGACTAAGTTCCAAAGACGGATCCGTCCCCGCGAGTGATTTACGCCGTTTTCCCTCTGCCAAGAATTTTATCAGAACGACTTCGGATAATACGTCTCCGGGGAAAAAAATTGAGGATTAAAAAATATTATTCTAACCATTTGAATACCACCAGACACATATCCTCATGTAGATTTAGTTGTGATGATTCCTCGCGGAGTTCATTGTATCTAAAAACTTAGAAAGTGTAAAAAATAATGTTTTTGAAGGCACTGGAAAGTTGGGACAAGAATTGAATGAAGAAGACATTAAATGAAGGAAAAAATCATTTGAAAAGCTGTAGATTAAAATCATAAAAACGAATTTGCCCGCATAAATATAACTGTGACTACAGGTTTTTACACATAACCTGCTTAAGGCTGCTTACAGCATTAGGATTTGCTCAAAATGAAACGAAATGGAAAGTCTAGTTCAGCCGATCATCGAGTTAATGGTTATTTATCATGAAATAAGAGAACTTTTTTGCATCCCGAGTTGATTTTTTCAGGGCTTACGTTTTGCATTACTGTAAATCAATTAGTCCCAGAAAAGCGGTGGTATTCTGAGGAAATATTTAAATGCAATATTTTACAAATTAAACCATCGCATAATAATTATTTATGAAAGTTCCGCTGACCTTCACTGCATCGCATTTTGCTGTGTATTTGTTCAAATATGAATATAAGAATTGCGATAGATATCCATCAAATTATTTAACAATATGAACAACTTGCCACTGAATTTATGAATAATTAAGGCAAACTGTTGTTTGTAAACCGCAGATCAGAATGCAGAAGCATTGCAAAGAAATAATAATGACGCATTTAACAGCGTATTTTATTGTTCCTTTAATTACATATTAGGCTTTGGAAGATTGTTACCTTCTGGCGTTTCAAATTTAAAAAACATTGTGTCGACTGAAAAACAATGCATGTCTATATGATTACGTTTAAACGACAATTTAGTATTACCATGGTCATAGGAAATATAAAATGAATTTTATAAATTGCTGAAAATGTCCTAATCAAAACTCAATAAAAAAATTTACAAATTAAAATGGGCATAATTTCACTAATTGCGGTCTGTAAAGGTCCAACAAACTATTCTGCTTGCAATTTAGAGTAGAATCTGATCAAAGAATTAACATGAGCATATCAAGATATTTAAATAAATGTTTCTATATACGGATATCCTCCTGCTATACCGAGTGGGATATTTATGTGGACTTTTACGTCAATCAAAATGCATCATCACCCATGACTGTTTTTTTTGCAAGGTATTTTCATCACTTATTTGCTTTTTCATTTTTTTATAATTATTTCATCAGCATTCATTGGTGCTATGAAAAAAAATGATCAACCGTCTCACAATAGCGTACCAAAGGGATATATATATATAGTATATATATATATATATATATATATATATATATATATATATATATATATATATATACATATATATAGGAATATACCTGTATATAATTTTCAGCTACCTGGATCAGGGGAGGAACCAAATAGCACGAATACCAATTTACGTCAGGGATTTTAACCCGGCAAGTGTAATTGAGACGACGTACCAATTCGATAGAGATATTGGTTTCCCTCAGCCTTATGGACGCTCGCATAACAATTTGACAGTAGTGCGTCCCCTACTAGTGGTGATGACCATACGCCACATAGACGGGTGAGCAAAAGTATGCCCGCGTGGGCGTGGGGCATTAACGTGCCGGTAAATAGGTGGAGTAAGGAACAATGAGCACGGCTAAGGGGCGGTCGGAACCATTGCCCTTACTCCCCCACTTCACTCCCTATCGTGGAGCACGACTGTATGTCCGCCGCACTCCCAAAGTTGATCCAAAAACCCGGGTGAGCCGCGGGTCGGAAGGGTGACCATTCGCAGTGACACCACCGGCCCTTAACGGCGGCCGGAGCAATACGCAGCCCCGTGGCAACTCTTGCGTGGCGACGAACTGGGGGTGGGTGTGGGATGGGCGGGGTGGGTGTGTAACCCGATTTCTGAGTTGGCGGCGTGGGGTGTGGTGGAGAGGGGGGTGATTCCACTCTGCGGGACCTCTGGGTGGGCGAGGAGGGGGGGATGAGTCCGTTCGCCGCCCACTCCGGTGTAGCTGGAGGCCCTCTCTCACTCGCCTGCACCCAGGAGGCAATGCGGGTGCCAATGCCAGCCGGCCGCGGAGTGTATGCGAGGCGATAAATTATATAAGGTGAGGCACCATCATCGCGGGGTCTGAATTCTAATGCGGAATATGGTACTCCTTCGGGGGAATTATTGCGACGCCATGGACTTAATCTCTTTCAATGCATTATGAGGACCATAAACGGCAAGAACATCGTGCCGTGCCATTGAAGATTTACCTGTACTAAAAGGTGGTCAAAAGCCAGACCCGTGCGTGGTGGTTACATAGCTTTCATTTCGATTTGATGATCAAAATCCTAAAGCCTCTCAAAGGAACTCAACTGAACTTCGAGGCATGAAATATATTAATGAGTGTAGAAAACACGAACGCTGGAAGGATGGTAATTCCTAATTACGGTTTTTTTCCCGAAAAAAATACGTTTAACGAAACTGTGATTCAAAAGATACGTTGAACTCACAAGTTTTCAGGACCGCTCACAATATATGATCATAAAATCATGTATTTTTTTATAATCACCTAATATCGACTCATTCGTTTTCAACGGAAAATTTCATCGCCGAATAAAAATGAATTCTTCTATCGAATCTCACGCACTTTGGAAAAAATGCTAATTTTTAGCAAGTTGGGAAAATAATACAGCTTAAATGAATATGGGCCTCGTTAAAGGTCAGAAAAATATAGGTGCCAAATATGGAAAAAATCTCAAAGAACCAATTTTTATGCTGCGATTAAGAAAATGAATATTATATGGACCTTATCTGAGGGCGGTTCAAATTCATGTGCACCCCATGCACTGTGAGGCGAGGAAAAGAATGGTACCATATGTGAGGTAGGCAATCAATTTTAAAGCCATAAGAAAAAGCTAAAACACTTGGCTCCTATATTGGTTTCGGGCAAAAAACTTTTGCCTCACTCTGTTCAACCGCGTACTGCGTTTAGAAGCCATTTGCGCACCGAATCAAACTTGGCACTAGTGAAAGCCAATTGGCTCTTGGCCCAATCCGCTGTGTTATTGTTTTCACACATTTCAAATCTTCTTTCCCTCCCTTGTCAAAAAGAATATTGAAAAAAAATAACGAAAATCAAAACTACCAGCGGAAATATATTGGATCAACAAAGACAACATGATAATTAAATTATAGTGGAGGGATGTCTTATTTTATACACAGAACACTATTAAATTAACTAGTAGGATCGGCCAGACTACTAAACAACTTGAACGTGAGTCTAAATAACATATTTCCATCGCCTCAAGATCTAATACCCTGTGAGTAATTTCGGGACCGATGACCCCTCTCTGTGATTGGTATGGACCTCACGGCCCAGACCCAGTGAACTGAACAATTTTCTACCTGATTTGCCGGCAGCAAAGTGGACGCTTGTCTGACTCGAGATGTTACGGATTCAGGTCGGGATGTAATGTAGAGGCGTGATGAACACGATGGCAAAAACGTGGTTAAAAAGTGTGACGCAGGGCAATAGCTAGTTATGGGGTGGATGAAGGGAAACTGCAAACGTAACGATGGCAGAGTAAGCTGGAGGAACGTGGATGCAAAATGTGGGAGCGGTCGGCCTGGTGGAAAAAAATGTGCCGAGTTTTAGCGAAGCACACGGTGGGAAATCACTTTACACAACGGGAAAGTTCCCATAGTAAAAAAAAACTCTCAAACCTCCTTTCACAAGCTCTCTGAGTGAACGCCGACCCATTCATGCGGCCAAAACCCGCGTTTTACCTCTTTGTGACTCTTTGTTTCCCTTCTCCGTACATAACGGCACCACTGCCAGCGATTCACCCGTTCCCTCGACCTCTCTCTCTCTCTCTCCTCTAATCTTCTCTCATCACACTCCACATGTACCGACTATTATTTCAATACGTCTGGTCATACTTCGTCCGAGATGTCACTTCTTTTAAACTAGATTTTCCTTTTTTATGTTCACTTAATTGAGTGTAAATCTTTCGGACCATGCGCGTTAACGTTTAACTAGGGTAGGGATAGAATAAAAATAACATTTATCCATTCGAGCTTTCTCCCTGCTCTTGGAAGATATTTCAATGTACTCCAATTTTGTATGCGAAGAGCTTTTTAACCGCAGTATATCCCTTCATTCAAACATTTTTATTGACGTAATATATCAATGTTTAGCAATGAGAAATACCAAGGCTTAATAATATCGAGATCGACGCGCCAATGGCGATTACACTGTTCACCCTATTGTGAATATAAATATTTCAGTAATCTTCTGAGAACAGGAACACTCTATGCCTATACTAACAGTCACGACATCACACTATGCTATTAACTAATTCAGTATCGGATTCCAGAAATAATGTCAAACCTGTGTTTTCCTATTTATTTTCCCTAGTTGTTAGATCTTATTAAAATGAATTTTGACATAAGAAAATAAAATTTTGTAATAGCAAAGCTGTCTATCGAAAGTAAATTTGTTTGCATCAGCGTACCTATTTTAGGCATTAACTTATGGTCGTGTTCGAGGAAGCTGATTATATTTTAACGGAATTCTCCGCGCCAGCCTTTCTTCATGAAAAAACTGCAATTTCTTTAGCATTCCCTTGATGGATATCAGAATCACACTAATGTTAATCCTCATTGTGAAGATGATTATGAGGTGTTAAAATCATGCGTACCTACTCATTAAATTCTACCGAAAGGATAAAGTACCAAATTCCAATGATTTCAAAACTAGATTTTCCACCGCGTAATAAACGATATTACCTCACGTGGTTGTTTCAAATGTCGTCACCCTGTTTAAATGAGTTCAAGTGCGGTGGCATCCCCGCAAAAGTATGCACATGCGACATGACACTACTGGACGTTTGTGTGCGTGTGTACGTGTGTGTGTGTGTGCAGGTTACCCCACGTGGATGAGTCATTTTTTTGTATCCGCCGTGCATCTTTTCCGGATTTATTTTCTCCCCAACCCCCTATCCGTACCCTCCACATTTTTACCCTCCGCGATTTACATCTAAATAGCTAATGCCGCATTTGTATGTATATTGTACCATTTGTCTCGAAGGCACCGGAGAGCTTGACGGTAATAAATTAATCTATCAATCCTCGCGAGGTCTCATCCTGTGACCAAACCCTGACCCCCTATCCCCCTGCTACCCCCGCCCAGCCCATTTCAATGCCTCCCCTCCATACGCCCCTTCCCCACTCACTTCCCCATTACGCCACGTGCAAACCGCTCACCTCGCTTCTTTCCATCCCCCCCCCCAGCGCCCTGCCCTCACCCACGGTTTCTCTCCCCTCTTTACATACACCGGGCTCCCGAGTAGCGTCGCATACATTTCGGTCGGTCTGGGCGAGGGAAGGAGGGAAAGGCATGACGCTGCGGTCAGATCCCCTCCGCCGCCCCCATGCTGCGGAAAAGGCGAGGAGGGTTAGGGGGAGCTGTGAGGGCTTATGCGTGCGGGCGGGGAAAAATCAAAGGGGAGAACGCGAGGGGATAGAGAGGGGAAAGGGGGGGGTTCTCTGGGTGGGGCGGGCGTGTGGGGCGCTCGGCGGAGGTTGGAAAGAAGAGCAAAGAGGGGGGGGAAGACCTGAAGGGAGGAGAGAAAGGGAGAAAGGAGAAAAGAAGGGAGGATGAAAGGATGGAGCGGGACAGGGATGGCAACGGACGCGAATATGGAAATTCGGAAGAGCGACTCGGCGCCTGACGGAAATGAGGTAATTAATTACCGGAATGGATAATAATTTCCCCAGCGGGATTCTTTTGAATACTTTTTTTTTGAGATATAGACGTTTTTAAGTGTGTCAAAACAATGAGTCGGCGTGGGAGAGAGATTATTAATAGATTGATACACAAAACCTTTTCATATTTCTTTTTCTTTTACCGTCGGCCAGGGATAATCTCCTGCCTGATTTTCCAGACTAAAATTATATCAGTTTTAAATAAAAACGGTCGCCACTTTAAATTTTCTAGTCTCGAAACTTTGTCTTCTTGTCTAAGGAGATATACATCACAATTGTCATTCCTTCGCGCATTCGCCTAGGGTGGGGTCTGCATTTTTCATAATTAGTTAATTCTTGTTTATTTTGAACATCATGAAGTAGGATAAAGGTTTTGCAAATTAAGGATAAGTTAAATACACTAATGTCTTATCCTGATACATCTAAAAAAGATTCTGACGCAAAATCAACTACGAATTGATAGTAATTTCAATTTGATGGTATATTTGGTTCGTGGTAACAATTTTTTCACTATCGGCTTCACCATCAAAATAATGGCTCTTCATTTATTTCGTTTCGTGTACTATTAAAATTGACAAATATTTTGAAATTTACTATTAAAGAGATGCGGTGATTTAACACAATAGGTCTATCAGGAAATTTGATCCGTTTTGACTTATATAAATTGTTTTTCATGTAATACTTCTTACATTTCCCTTCAAATACTTATAAACTAGAGATAATGATAGACTTTACATTGAGCTGTGATAATACACGTTAAAAAGGCGGCCATTTAAATCGTTTAAAACTATTTGAATACCGTTTCAGTGTTTTCTAAGAGCTATATCCTGATTAGTGTAATATACTCAATTCATGCAATGCAAAAGTTAACTTATAAAAAAATATATACAATAAATCGATTTTTAGATTAACCCATTAACTGTTCCAGCATCGTAATAAATACGTCAATTTCCACTCAGAATATGCTTGTTAAATAAAAATAAGTAACTTTACCGGGAATTGTACAGATGGTAAGGCTGAAGGGAAGGCTAGTTTTAAAGAGAGTTTGATGCTCTACCTATGGGCATTAAATAATTTATCCGGATATTTACCAGAATCATCTGAATGTGGAACGCTGTATATATAAATAAACCTTAATTAACCCATAACCCTTAATCATTCACCCAGATTTCAACTGTGTGTAACATCGAATGATGGAGACCACTTCGGTTGCGCGTCCGGGGTCCGTATTTTACTCTACAATTCATCACACGTGAGGGGAGGAAGTGGGTGGGGAAGGCAATTGAGTTCAGGTAATTTCCTGTCAGAGAGGAATGGGCAAGAGCACGGAGAGCAATAGGAGTAAAAGGAAGGGAGGAATGGGCGCCCGTTTAGCCGCAGGGAAAAATAAAACTAGTAAAAAAATGAAAAAAGGAAGTGTTAAGAGTGTTAACGATGGGAATATTTCTAACTAAATATACAATTGAAAGTGAATAAATTCTTAAGCAAATAAGAACAGAAGGTGCAGGACAAAGGAGGAAATACGATTAAACTCATTAGCATTTACCAAAATCATGCTAAAAACTTGCAAACCGTAAACCAACTTGTATTATACTAAAGAGTCGGTAAAAGTTGAAGTTATTTTAGATAAAATATCATGAGTGGTAAATAAACGAAAATTGGAGAAAAAAGGCGAGCGAAAAAGCGAAATCTTGTCTTTCATCTCGCCACTATATAAGATGCCAGGAGTAAGACTCTTACATTTTTAAAAGCTGTCGATTTAATCTATATCAAATTAAGTAGTTATAATATCACAACTGAGGTCTTGTTTTAAAAACATTACATTATGTTCGTAATGATAGTGAATTATCAATAATATTATTAATATATTATTAATTATCTTTTGCGATTATTTGGGACTTGTGTGCCACCTGACAATGTCTATCGGTACATGTGTATTTTTAATAATAATAATAATATGGAAAATAGTCGCTAATGAAAATCTAAATAACAAATACACAATATATCCCTGGCTCAACGCGTAAAAATATAATATCATACACTCTAATTACAAGTAGGACTGAAGTTTAAAGTATTTTCATGAAATTTAAGGCTAACCTTTTCGTACATGATTTCTGGACTTGAAATACCGTATGGTATATACTTTTTTTCCTCCAGGCAATAAATGTACTACCTTTCTCAGACAAGGATTGATATCTTCTTATGGAGTGAACATAACTTCGTTGGGAACAATAAATCGATATTCGTATGAATAGGTGAAGATAAAAACGAACACTTCCATACTTGAACGAAAGGAGAAATCTCAAATAAGTAGAATGACGAAAAGAAGCAAAGAAAATCAGAGGAGCAGGAAAATTAAGCATAAATACACAAACGAAAAAGTCGAAATTGAAAGTTAAACACAAAAAAAATACGCACGGGGATGCCTGACTAACGCCATAGGGTAGGAAATCAAGTGGAAAGGGTAAGCAAAAGGGGACGTGCATTAAAAGCAACCCTTCAGTGAAACCTGAAGGGGAAACATCCCCTCAATTTTCTTTTCGACGGTTGGGAGACAAATGTGAATGAAATGGCCAAATATGGAGGTTAATACGAGCAGTAGTTGGGACGCAGTGTTGAAAAAGCCTACTTGAATGACTGAGAATTTTGAGGCCTCAGCTGTTGAGTGAAAGAAAATCACGGAAGATTGGGTGATTCCACGGATGGTTTGCATACCATAACAACGTGAATTTCCGAAGATGATCAGAAACAATTGCGTTTCAGCATAAATATACACACTTATCATGACAGCAATGGCAATGTGATTAACACAAGTATTGAATTTTTTGTTGCAATTGAATATTATTTACGTTCCAATTGAAATATCAGTTTTACATATGTTCGATAACCACAACATTGATGACTAGAATATCTGTACATAGCAGGTTTTATTATAAGAATCATTTTTAAGGAATTAAAGTGAACTTACCGCGTAGGCAAAAACTTAAAGGTGACATTCTTATCAAATAACTTGGTGGAATGGAGATACAATGTAGCCTTGTAGTCATGAATATTTATTGCGATAGGATTAATTCAGATAGTGCTCACGTGCAGACTGTACGTCTACTTTTATGAAAAACATTCGTTAAATTAGGATTGATAGCTGGCTGGTTTTGGATTAATTATTTACATGAGTAATTGTTTAATACAGTGTAAATGCGAAATGCGTATTTCAGCACCTATTAAGGGTGAAAATGTATTTTAGGTGAAGAATAGATATTTAATAAAAAGTGCAGTAATATATGAAAACACTAATAACTACGTACCATGAAATCTTAAACATATGATCTCTGCTGTTGGTATTTTGCTATTAATAATAATAACTTTAAAAATAGCAGTTAACGATAGCATCAAGAATTATGATTTAGTTAAACCCACTACTTGACCAATTTTGGTAAATGAAATCAACAAAGTCTATGCTGTAAAATAATTTGAGTGCCTGAAAGGGGATGTCAAAATGTTATCACTTTTTCTCTTTTAGGTTTAACTTAGGTAGCAGACATGGTGAACACATTTCAATGAAGGGGTGAAGGGTTGCTCGTACGAATCATTAAGTTAATCGCTGAGGAGAGAGGATAAGCGTAGACTGAAGACTCTGAAGTGCTGGCTTGTAGAAGGATGGCAGAAAAGGAAATGAACAGAATGGAATAAAAACTGAGTGCTTTGCATTGAATCGGAAGAAATAAAATAATTGCGATACATTCCAATTAGAAAAGAAGGGCAATCATAACAGTTTCAGGCTTAACTTTGTGGAATTCCTTCATGATGAGGGTAGAGAAAAACACTTTGCACTTCCAAATAAAGAGGTTTATGTGGAATGCAAAGTTTATTTATCTGCCCTCATCAGAAAGAAGGGCAGATGATATATACTGTATTGGGATGTAATGTAGTATACTATAAGGGAGAATGTTAGGTTATCAAGACAAGATGAGTGGAAAATGATATAATATTTTGACAGCAGGAGTTGCGGGTGATTATACAGGCATTATTATATACCTGTATGTGCAGCTGAAGAAGTTTTTAGAGAATCTGATGGAGTAGTGACACTAAGCACTGCTTCACAATATCTAAATGTATGAGAATACTATTCTGCATAATAGTTTCCATAACTCATTAAAACCCTTCCTCTGGTTGGCAGACTGGCACTAGCTATAAAAATACTTGATGCAACGCAAGGAGGCTCCATGAGCTATTGCGGGCCGAGCCCTCACTAAAAAGCATTACCGAATTGGTTACCAAGGCAACGAGGATCTTCGTACTATTTATGGAACGTCCACCCACGGGGTGTAAATGTTTTAGCTTTGTGAGTACCATTAGCTTACGGAGTTAATGTAGGTTTTTGATGAACCCTGGGACTACCCACCGTTCTACTCTTAATCCCTAAATGGCATGACACCAGATGTTCTTCAACTCCAAACTAAAGATATCACAATACCTCATTATTTAGCTCTGCACCCTTCCTACTTCCCTAAACTTCATTCAAAATGAGAATTCTTTTCCTCCTTTAACCTCCCATTTTACATGACCCTCCCCTTTATTTCCATTTGCCTCACTTCATCTCCTGCATTCACTATTTCTGCCTTCATGTTACTTTCTTTAGGCATCTCTCTTGCCTAGTACTTTTTCGTTAGTTCATCTTTCCGTTCTAC
Organism: Hetaerina americana; assembly: GCF_022747635.1. NCBI lineage: Eukaryota > Metazoa > Arthropoda > Insecta > Odonata > Calopterygidae > Hetaerina > Hetaerina americana. The sequence goes on from NW_027287316.1 coordinate 14,721,145, forward strand.
ATTTTATTTTTTATTATATTCTCCGCGCCCTTACCTCAATAGACTCCAATTAACAAGCCTTAGCTCACCGTCCCCGATTTGGAGCGGTATAAGGATAGAGATGAGTATTGTCAAATGTGCAGCACACATTTTGGAATCATAGAAAGCATGAACAGAAGTAAATTATAACAGAAATTCGATCGGATCATGTTACTCAAAAAACATCAAAAAACTGGGTGTTACTCTTCTATTATACTTTTCGTGGTATGCACACATCAGAGGAGTCGAACGTAACTTTAGTTAAAAATAAGAAAAGTGTTACTACACTTCAGTTAGGCCATATTTTAATGATAAAAATTATTTTGGATCCATGGGAGAAATTTTAATTCAGGAATTCGTAAAGGGTGAGGTGAAATCCAATTCATTTTTAAAAAATGGTATGAGAAGGGAGTTAGGGTGACGGGAGTGCTGGAGGCATTAGGTTGGGAGTTTGGTCCACAAAGAGAGCAGGCAAGACTGAAAGGATTTTAGAAGGGCACAGGATGCTTTAAGTTTTTTTCGACACTGAATGAATTATTTTGATACCATATTAAACTCTTTAATTTGATTTCCGATACAAAGCAAGAGCGAGAGACACCGTAAACGAAAGATTCAAGAGGTGGTTCTTTCCACGCACGAAACTAAATAATAATAAAATCAAAACACCCGATTATAAATAAATAAAAATACTGAATTTAGTGATTAATTTAAAAATACCAATCATCGAGTGATATGTCTAGGCTTGTACCTCTGTTTAGGCACGTGAATAAATGTTTATTAAAATGCACGAACAAGATATGACCTGAAAGTGATGTCAGTGATTTTATTGTGACGCGACTGTACGTCGGACCACGATTGGGCCGGTTGAAACTGATAGTGGGGGAACCCATTTAAGCAGCTTTTCGTTGCTAAGCGTCTTCCGTGCATCCTGAGAGAGGAGACGGGCCTGTCTGTGAGAATTGTTTTTTGATCTTGTGCAAGTGAAAATGCAGCGCTCGTAAAACAAAGATTTGCGGAAAAGTTGAGCGTGAAATTTGGCAAGACCGCTACGGAAACTGTTTCTGTGATCAAGACTGCTTACTAAGAAGATGCTCCGTCAGATGGGCAAGTGTTTCGGATGCACCATCCCTTTTTGGAAGGCCGGGAGGAGGTCGACGATGAGGAACGTGCCGAACGGCCATAACCGACCACCACGGCCGACAATGTGACGCTAGTGAAGGAAACTTTGAACTCAGACCGACGATTAAGAGTTCGTTTAATGGCCTACATGTTAAAAAATCCAATAACTCAGTTTATGAGATATTTAAGAACCATAACGGCCTGCGGAAGGTGTGCGCAAAAATGATTCCATAAGTGCTCACGGGCGACCAAAAGTCACACCGCGTTGAAACGTGCCAAGAAAACCTCGACATGTGCAAAGGTGATCCGAAATTTTTGGACAACGTCATTACAGGTGAGGAGACTTGGTATTTGAATATAACCAGTAAACCAAAAGACAATCATCGGAGTGGCACAGAGTGGTCAGCGTTCTCTCGCCCGAAGAAAGCCAGGATGAGCCAATCAAAGGTCAAGATCATGCTCATCGTGTTTTTGACATCCATGGACTGGCTTATCGCGAGGCTGTAGAACCTGGAACCACTGTGAACTCCAAATTTAAAGTGTAAGTCCTCAAAAGGCTGAAGCGCAGGTTTTACCGCACTCGGCCGGACATCGCAGACAACTGAAAGTTGCACCACCACAATTCACCGGCCCACAGCGCCTTAATCGCACCAACTAACTGGTCAAAGCAAGCAGGGGTGCCTACGATCCCCCAAGCCTGCGTACGTGGCTCCCCTGACGTATCCTTGTTTCCACGCCTCAAACCACCTCTGAAAGCCAAGCATTTCCGGACAGTGGATGGGATCAAAGCAGTTTGCCCCACGGCATTAGAAAACATTCCAGACGAGGCTTACCGCAACGCATTCGAAATTGGAAGTCCCGCTGGAGCCGATATGTCGACGCAAAAGGAGCACATTTTGAAGATTTTTAAACACTTGTAACGAAAAATTCAATAAATGATTTGTATTAGAGTTACTGTCATTACTTTCAGTACAAACCTACTATGAATAAATATCTCCACATGTAATACGTGACCATATAACCTTATAGAGGCTTGCAGTATATTATTTAGACGTAGATTTAGTATGGACATTTCTTAGAGGAACATGCGTTTGTTTTTAGGAAACGAAAAGTTTGTATCTATTTGGGAAAAACTTGATTTTAAGCATTAAAATTCGAAAAATCCAACATACACCATATAAACATGGAGTTCACCTTGGATTAGGGAAAAACCGGTTTACGATGATGGGACTGATTCCCATCCAGGAGAGGTCAAAAGTTTCCGCATCAGGAAATGGTAGGATTTAAGCGTGCGGTAAAACCTAAGGTTGGGAGGTCACCCCGTGGGATACAACTCTGGGGTCTGAATGTGGAATTCCATTCAGTATCGCCGAAATCACAATTAGGGAGAGCCGCGAGGGATGAGGGTAATAGGTGGGGCCGAGGGGAAGGGGCGATCAAGCGGGAAAGAAAAGCATCAAGCAAATAACGGGAAGCGCCGTCTCCACAGCAATAACCGTTTGTGCACATCTCCTTCTCATCCAACGCCATGTGTCCCCAAAATCGTTTACCCGTTCCCCGCTCGAATTCCCCGACTCCAATCCCCCCAAACCAAGATTCTGCATTCCCCATCTTCCTCCGGAAAACTCGGGCAAACCATTCACGCGCTTCTTTCCCCTTTCACCTTTAATCCAAGCTCTGGGGGGGAGGCATTTAAAAATGGACTGTTTCTTCTCTCTAATCTTTGGCAATTTTCTGCTGGAAAAAAATTCGCGGCACGGCTGCGAAGAGTGACACAATCCTCTCCGATACACTCAACTGCAAAAAGTTTTGTGCAAAGCCTCTTCTCTACGATGAAATGTTATTATTTTTGTTCATAACTTTAGTGTGGATTGTACAGCAAAGATTCGTCTAAGAAATAAACAGTATGTGAGGGATGAAGTAAGATGGTATTACTTGCTTAATTCATGGGCGGATGAGGATATTTATCTAAGACAATGACGTTATCGGTCAAGAACGAAAATCACAGATTTCAAGGTATTTTTATCAATAATATGTTATCAGGAAATTTCAGAACCAGAGGCATGTACGATATTCCACGAAGTATTAATGCAAAAATACAGTTTTCTTACCTTCGGTAAACAAAAATATGGCCTCTTCTTCCACAAAAAAATGAATTATTTAAGCAAGTCGCTATATTCTGAAGAGATTTATTTGATTCATAACCGCACTAGGTAAGATTCCCAGGTATAAATACTAGACATTCGGGTAGTTTTGCAATTTCAGCTGTAATATCATATTGGAAAATAAAAATATATATTTCGACCTATCTTTAGATAAGTTCAGGGCTATTTTCAATATCTAAAAACTGTGAGTATAGCCATTTGCAAGAACAACTTGTGGAAACTTTCCTGTTTTCATAGTTAACTCGTATCAGCTTTATTATTGAGTTATGTCTGGGTCCAATCTAGTTTTAGACACAAATATTACATATTCTTAAATTATATCAATCACTTAAAAGCACTAAAGTTCAAGCGTAGACATAAATCATGTAAATTTTTTATATCAACCATTTAAAAGCACTTAAGTTCAAGCGTAGATATAAATCATGTGAATTTTTTAAATATTTAAATTGAATTATATTTTAGTAAGGATTATGTTTCAACAATTTTTATGCTTCTCAGAAAATGTTTATACAAAAACATTCCTCCGTGCATAAATAATTAACCAAACGCTGGAATAGAATAAAATAATATTCACTGCTAAAATACGTTTGAAGTCGGCTTACGCCTAATCACCAAATAAATACCTAGGTACCACATATATAGTCAATATGCCAAAATAATTATATTTGATTTATAAAAAACATTAAAATAATTTATAATCACTAGGAACAGCCACGTATTTATAGATTACATGCCTATCGAGCACATGAATAAAAAGAGGGAATTTAACTGACGGCTATATGGTCTCGCTTTTGACAACCAGTCTCCAACTAGCCCATCCCAAACTCATGACTTCACCCATTTTTATACACTCGGTGACTGAGTGTAGGATTTTTCATGGGAGATAGGGGGTAAATGATTGATTGGAAGCAGAAAACGTTCAGTCTTCATCGGTGGAGATTCCGCAGGGGTTATTAATCAGGGATACAATCAATCAATTAAGCATATTGGCTAAAAATGCCACATCGAAGAGTAGCTAAGCTACCTCTGGGGCTAAGGTTAAGCGAAGTGGCCTTTTTAGCATATTATCCCAACGCAAACTGTCGCTATGCATTAAGCAAGTGTCATCTTTTCCATTTTGACGGCAATGTGCCTTTACTGGAAACTTTCGAAAGCGTTAATATTACGCGACCTTAGTTTCTTCCTCTTTTGAAAAGAGCATTGGACTTATTTTTTTTTCTAAAGGCCTTAATTTTTCTTTTCGGGACAGCATTAGAACCTTAATCCGTCATTTACTCCTTTAGTAATATTTAATAGGATTTTAAGCTGCCGACGCGGTTGGGGTTTTATCTCAGCACTTGCACATCAAATGGTGATCCATTCCAGGGTCAATAAGAAGCCATGTCCGAAAAGGGGAGTCAAACTCGTGGGCTAAGAGCATAGGTGTATGCTACCCCCAGGACCAATCGCATCAGACCGTCAATTACTCGGATTGATATATGGTCAGTTTAAAATATGAGCAGTATGGTCAACTCCGTGGTGAGAGTTATCGCAAGTGGCCGACGAATATAGTAATGTTTAATGAGTAGGTTGACGAAGTTTTATTAACTGACCTTTCAAAATAGTTATAACTGCACTATATTAAATAACTTACAGATTCAGGCGGTGATTTAAAACTAACATTAAGTTAAATCATATTTAATATCCACTACTTTGTTGTTATTCTACCCATAGTAGTACCAATAGTACAGATTCCCAGGCGCATCTTGAATGCAAATAAGTGTATGCATGCTATAGCCACTTTTCATTTTTTAAATGTTTTAAAATGCTAGCCAAAGATATTTTTGAAATTCCTGACAAAATATTGGAATGCTGAGGTTGAACCTTTTAGCGATATCAAGTTAATGAAAATTATTTAAAGGCATAACTTTCGAACGGAGCTACATTAGAGCATTTAAAAATCTTTAATATTCAATACCACGTAGTTCAACTTTGCTCAATGCCTTTTGTAGTAGCTACTTCGTATTGAATAGTATTTTTTCCTTTAAAAAATAATGAAAAAACCTTTTGGAGAATTTTTGTCATACCCATGCCTAGCTATTGAGATGAAGTGAAGTTAAAAAAATATCTATTTAGTGAGAAGAAAAGACAACTCGAGTCATTCAAATATAAACTTTTTGGATTTCCCGGCGAAGAAAATCCGGGAAAAAAATTTAGTGCGTAGGTTTCCCGCGGTACAAGACGAATGAAGTTTGTAATCATAAAATCACTGAGACATGAGAAAAGGTAAACTTCTGAAGGGAAAAATCATTCTGTGTTTCAGAGTATCCAGAGATTTATACAAATATGAAGGAACCTGATAGTATAATGCGCAAGGTTAACGAGACGCAAAGTCGACGAAATTTGCATAAATATAACAGATATGAGTATGAGAGAAGAATAGAGCCGAGAGTTACAACGCGCCAGTTCTTGACGCTGCATTAATGAATGCGCTCCAATGACTGTTGGAATAACAATGCTAGAAGCACACCCATGACATGTAGATGAAGTTGCAAAATGTTCGTGGCGTTGAGGACGCCCTCAACCCCAGAAACTGTTTCACTTAGGTTCCACCCACGCCTCCGAACACCCTCCACCCGCCTCCCACGTCCGAACCTGCGGGCCTCGGACTGAAAAATTCACCCGAGTGCCTCGGCCTGAAATAGTAGTAGACGGTAGTGACTGCAGGCGGAGTGGAGGTGTACCGAGTTTACGACCGGGGACGTCCGCCTAACCACCGCCGCCACCGCTGCCGTGACCGCTCGGCCCCTCACCCGGTCCCCTTCCTCCTGCACCCGGTACTTCAAACTCCGAGACCCCAACGCCCATCCCCCTTGCAGCGGCGAAAACTCCCGCCTTCCACGCACTGCATCCTTTTTTAAAGATCCGGCGCAGGTACGTATCACATCAAGCGGGGGCGAGCGGTCCGACGGGAAGTGTGGACCCAGCTCCCGTCCCCTTATTGCGTGACCCCCTCCCCCCTTAATATGGTGGCGTGGGGTTGGGTGGGGGGGCTACGGGGATTCGGCTTTCTTATCCGTCCTCCCTTTCTTTTCCTTTTTACTCCGTCCCTAAACCTTTGCGAACGGCGAGTGGGGACGTCTAGGGGCGAAGATGGTGAGGGGAGAGGTGGGGACGGACGGTTTGCGTTGTCTGGGGGGGGGGGGTTAGAGTTGTCTCCTCCAGCTCTCTGGCTGTCGCTGGATTGGGTTCCGTGCGGTGCGATGGCGGTAAATTATTTACGGCTTTCGTGCTAAAAATTCGAGGGAAAAAGGACCCCGGGAAGAAATTCCGTTTCCTAAAACGTCGCGAGGCACTCCCTCAGTCGGTTGGCTGGTGCCAGAAACGCTAGCTTTGAGGAATCACCAAGACTCCCTGCGGTGACAGTATTCAAAAAAGAATAAAAATTATATTTGTTCGTAACCTTGTGATTAAGTGAATAACCGGGAGTAAAATTAAAGGATCTTAAAATGAAAAAAATTAGAGTGACATAAAATGGTATCCAAAATAGAGAATGATGCCAAGAAATCTTCATTTTTATCATTTAGAAATTTAAATTCAGTACGGGGTTAAGTATTTAAAACTGGCCAACGACCAACCAAAACGGCAAATATCGTCAATAGTAGCACCTATTTCTACCTAACTTTGTTAACTAAAATGATATTACACACGTACAACTTTTTAAAATATCCATGTCGTGAAACCTCTGACACAACAAAAGTCGTGCTCTCTAAAATAAGTGGTGAGAATTCTTAAAAATCAAACAACTTTTCCTGTAGCCACTAGTCAATTGATCTTAGAAACTTCAACAGTTATTTATGTCGTAAAACTTAACTTAATACACAAGATAATAGTTTAAATAAACCGTGTTATAAAATGAAGTTTGATGATTTTAACATATGTTGAAATGGTTAATAAATTCATTTACCTATTTGCCTGCATTGAATTTAATGATCGAATGGCCTGAATTTGATTGAATTTCACTTGCAAGCCAGAGGTAATCAGCCAAACCAGTTTTTATCAAGCCATGAACCAAATCCCGCGGTCAAAAATAATTCTTTCCCAGCATTGAAAACAAAACTCTGATAAAAAGCATGTATTTCAAACCACTGATATTGAATGCCTTTGATAGATGGAGCAATGCCTTCAGCAAGGTCGATCATTGCCATTTTTGCATGACTTCATCAAGTTTTTGCCTGCCAATATCTATCCTACTCAGCTGCCACAGGACACATACTTAAACATGACTTATTTCCCTATTTCGAAGTGATGATGATAAGTTTTCTCAGATGCTGATATTTGATCTGGATTTTCCCCAAATTCGATGCTTTCAGGCCCTTCTATGTCAAAATTATGGATCACCGAAAAATTAAACTTTGTGTTTTTTCTCAAAAGCTTTTCTGGCAAAATACTGAGCTTAATTAATCAGTGTAGCTTCCTTATTTTTTTAAACAACCTGAAAAAAGAATTTAAAGCAATAAACTGAGCAGCGATGTCTAATAATATAATTAAGAAACTGATAAGTAAGTAATACGACTAGGTTTCCGATTTACATTGAAAGAAAAAGGACTGGTTAGGCATTAAACCTAGTACAATGCATATCTTAACATTAATATTTGCATGTGTTTACTTTCGTACATCATTAATGCTTTACTTGAGTTTCCGAATATTTCATCTTCAGTGAAACAACGTTCAAGAAAAGTGGGGACTTAAGAAACAAGACATCGATTACAGAATAATTAGCTCCGACTAACTTCCATTACGACAAAGCAAACAAACTTCATTGGTGAAACACAGTTGATTTTTATAGTTGTGTTGCGTTATAATTTTGCTTATTCATCAAATACTAGGTAATAACCTTCAAATGATCATTTAATAGAAATGGAGGAATGATGAATGGGATAAAATGAAAAATCTCGTAAAAATATTTTTAAGATTTAGGTGGTAGGAAATAATTTCAGCAATTATCTTATATATTGCGTAGGTTTCCGTTGATTTCTCATAATAATGTTTTACTAAACAACCAAAGGTTGTAAAAAGATTTACTTGACTGCTTTATTTTCATGAATATGTGGGCTAAAGCTTCACTTAATGCCTTATGCAGTGAACCCCACTGCCTCAACTTCTCATGAGGTCTCGCGGTCTACGACGATGATGTAGATGTGTATTCATTGGGCGGTCGAAATGCATATTTTTGAAGCGTCCCCTACAACTCGGCCTGCATCCTTTACAGCGCCCCGGGTCAGATAAATATGGAGACTCCACAACTTCCCCACCCACGGTTCAGTCTCCACAAAATCCCACCTCATCCTTCACCACTCCTCCTTACCACCCTCTCACCTCGATCCCCATGTTCAATCCCCACCCAATCCTCCCATAACCCTGCCCACACCCACCAAGTGTGGCACTGGGATTAACTTCATATGACCTTGTGCGGGGTGTGTCGCATTGCCTTAGGTGCATCGCTACTGTGCGGGGGAAAGAGGCCGAGCGGCGATGAAGCGAGTGACGGTGTCGAGGAGGACGCCGTACAAAACTACGGGGCGAGAGAGGGTGGGATAAGAGTCATTGTTGCTCGGAATGAGTCACTCCCTGCTTCCCACCCCCGCACTCGTGTTTGTGGGGCGCGGGGAAAGATAGGAGGGTTAGGGTTGAGGGGGTGACGCGTAGGTGGGGCGGGAGGTTTTGGCCGACGGCGTTGTTTAGGAGGGTGAATGGATGAAGGGAGAAGGAGGAGGGTGTTTGGGAGAGGGGAAGAAAACCCCCGCGACACAAGGCGCTGTTTCCAACTCGAGCTCGCTGCCGTTTAATTTTGGATCAACAGACACACACACACACACACTCAACCCTTACACGTACGTAGTACCTGCTATCTCCCTCAATCACGCCCGCACACTTTCAACTCTGCAAGCGGATGTTTCCCTCCCAACCATTCCCCTCCCCTCCGGGGTTCTCCCTCTTACACGGTCACGGGGGAATCCCCTTCCGCCGTCCCGACTCCCACCAACCCCGTCGGTTCCCCTCCCCCTCAATCTCCCTGCGCACTCTTTATAAATGAGGAACCGAGGGTATGAGAGAGGGATTCCGGAATCCATTCATCCCTCCCTCTCTCCAATCCCCGCCCCCCGTTTCCTCTGCGAGCATCGCCGGCGCATCTCCTCAGAGGCGATGCGCTCGCTCTCGCATTTTTTTCTTTTTATTTCTCCTCTGATTGGAATTTTATTCCATGCGAAAGCCCTTCGCTCTTGTGCGAGAGCGAGGTGTCGCTCTTCTCGCGTTAACCTCAAGGTCGGACGCGGGCCGCACCTGGGCGCGCTCCAACCTTCTCCGAGAGGCGATGATGCATAATTGCTGTTTTTCCGCACGAAAATTAAATCCGAGATGCCGAGGATCATGAGGGGTTGAGGATAATGGAGACATCTGCGGTTGGTTTTATGGTATTATCTTGTTCGTTTCACTACCGCGTTATGTCACCCGCTTAGGGTGAAATATTGCCGCGATTCAATCCTCCAATGTTTTCGATTTATTGGGAATTGTTTTCCTTCCTTTCTGAAATCAGCCTTGGAAATGTGGCGCGGTGTACGGACTCTCCGGGTAAAATGGGCGAGTGAATTGTAGAAAATAGAATGGACCGAGAAGTATAAATGAGAATTCCATTTGGAGGAAATACGAAGAGAAATTTGGACATTCTATGGTACATGGTGGATATTTTCCAAGAATATAATTGAAGAAAATATGAGTTCATGGAGGAAGGATCCACTGGGGAAGACCTTAGAGCAGGGAAGAAGATCAAACTGTGAGAAGTACTTTTTTGATGTTATGGGGTTTTTTGTGAATATGGAGTACGGATGATCTTCAATAAACCTGTACATATCTGGGTAGAAATTATTAATAAATTTAGAAGAAATCAATTTTATCTTCTCTCAGGAGTTAAGTTTTTGAAGAAGTGTTGTTTTTATTTTTAGGTCCAGGAAATAAAAAATTAGGTAGTATTACTACACACACTGATTGTCCACAACATTGGAATGGGAAACTACATATTTAATTACTGAGTAGAAATATGCAACTTTCCGTTAATACTTTGTATCAGTTACCAGGTTAAACTTAATTTTTTTTAGTATTCCACAAATATTTAATTGTTAAAAATTTAAATTTAATAACATAAAACTATCTTAGAGCTCAAAGTAATGATATGAATGATTATAAAAGTAAATCACAGTTTCAAGAACTGCATGAAAACTTGCACGAAAAATGGAAAATAAGATAAATTGATATTCTATGGTCGTTTGGCATTAAATTGAATTCTTTCCTGAATAGAGTTTATCTTGGAGAATCAGGCCTGAAGGCAGTAAGGGAAGGAATGTTTAATAAAGTTTGGGCATGTTAGAGAGGAATTCTTGTGCCGAGAAGTTTATGGAATGTGAGAAACACATTTGAACAAACAAGAGAACGAACTCAGGGAAGCTTTCTTCGGCCACTCTCTACACTGAAAAGCAACATGCTCTGCAGGAAGAGCTTACAGGAATGTAATATTTATTTCAAGGATGTCGAGGGCACATGAATAGGACGTAACGTGCAATATTACTTTCACTTTTTATGTCCTAAGTAGAGCAAGTTCAAGTAATATCTACTGGGTCATAGGGATCACATAATCAGATAACAACGCATCGAAGAGAAGCTATATTTTGCAAAAAGACTAAGCAATAAAATGGCTTGGAGGAAAAGGATGAAGGCACCACTCAGATATCGAATATTAATATACCAGCTGAGTCAGTAATTTGAATTTAAAGCAGATCCCATAATATAATATTGTAAGAGCAATAAAACCTCATCCTATTAAGGTCTTAGGTGTGAAGAATAGAAATCAGAGATAAATAAAAGCTAACTGTCTAGAGATATCAGGCCACTGTTCGGTACGGAGCGAATATGGCTGGACTTAATCTTAGAGACTTATAGACTTCAATATAAGCTTTACACAAAAGTAACCACCAAGCTATTAAACTGAACTACTGAAAGAACCCAAGCCAAGAGAAATTTATTTAGACAAGGGTAAAGAGTGTTTAAAAATAATATGCATGCATCAATATATAAACATGTATTGCGGGATTCCAAACCCGAAACCGATATACAGGACCAAAAATTGAGCATAATACTGTTTCTGGAGAAGTGTTCTCCTTATTTCACTAAGTTATCACAAATTTTACCTCATAAGGCAGGCTTGCTCTATCCACCATCAAATACACCATTGTCTCTCATCACTAATAAATTCTTGCTGGCCTTATAATATATTTAATCACCCAAGTCAATTTTACAATGGTTCCATTGCTCTTTTAACTATCCTGACTGTCGAACACGACCTATATCGTGGGTCCCTTATGGCTAATCCCTAGGTATTTTCAATCGTGAATGAAACCTACATGAGAATATGCAGCAGTTCTTTCCTTTCTCCTCCACAATACACTTTTGGGTGGCACATAACTGCATCAAAAACATGCCTTGGGATTCTCCACATGAACTAGGCTTTCATTCGTCAGCAAATGTATTCACTAATATTGTACCGCCGGTGCTATATGCCACCGCCTAAAATGTCATTCCCATAGCAGATGCGGGAGGCTCTGTGAGAAAAATAAGCAAGTCAAACAAAATGGAAACCCACTCCCAAATTGTAGACGTGTCCGCCGGGGTTCGGTATTAATTAACAAGCGCTTGTCGTGTCCCACGGGGGACAGAGCGGGTGAAACAATGGCTCAGAGGCTGGGGATGGCTGTGAAGAAAGTGAGGAGGGGGAGGCTGAATTCTGATACGCACGCATACCGTCGAGGGACAAAGGTTAAGTGAGGCATGACATTGTGTGGTCAATGCGAAACAATAGGTCGTCACGTGATAGCAAATAGCGAGAGCGACTTTTTTCCTCATTGCCCTTCCGCTGCAGCTTTTTTACATCACTCATTTTCCGGTAGACACTTTTCATTCCTGCTCTCGGCCATTTTTTTTAGTTTTTTGACGATTTTTATTTTGATTTCAAAAATATTATATAGTTATGAATCTCTACAAACTGCTGGAGACGGAATTCAGCCTAAATCTGCGGGAGGAAGAAAAACATTGCCGAAGAGTCAGAGCAGAACGTTACGCCGACATTCTGCGATGACATATCAAACGCAGTAAATTTAAGTCTGGCCACCGACAGCAATGCAGCTTACTCTAAGAAAGCCCCCGAAACTCTAAAATTAGGTACTTTACTTCATTTGAGCCTAGAGTAGTGTTTATTTCAAGGCTACTTTTGTAATGATGACTATAATTGCCTCGTGAAGCGTGGTAGTCCGAAATATTAATTGTTTTCCGACTCAGTGGAGGGTACACGATTCGAATCACTGATTATTCTCTTTTATTCCCCCATAAAAATTTCTAAGTTATAGTTTACTCTTCTACATAACTTATTGGGTGATTAGTGGCACAAGGATATAGAGATGTCCCCAATACGAGTGCTCTGAATCCACGTACTCTAAGGGTTTATGCAGGGTTGGTTCAACATTCACTCAGTAAAGTCGAACTTCACATTAATTATCGAGGCTCAAGGGTATGGTCATCTTCTAAGACTTTTATATTTATTAAAGATACGGATGAAATCTTAAAGCAATCACAAAATACCGCAAAAAACCTGGATAAAATTCTCTCTCGATACACGTGTACAAGCGGTGAATCGCTATTTTACGCTCTGACCCCTGAGCAATCCGAAAATTACGTGTAACATGCAAGTTCATAATGGCGGAGATTAGCAGCTCTGTTCATTGGCGCCATGAGGAATAGGAGGACATTTTTTTATAGATAGGAAGCTCAGGAATAGGGAGACGGCTGGAGAGAAACTCACTCTTAACGAAAACGTACTAAGTTTTATTACTCTTTTGGGAAGATACAGGACACCTGAGGTTTCTTGCATCACCAAGGGAATCATAATGGGATTAAATTTTCTTGGTAGATTCGTACTCTGAGATAAAAATTACTACCTCATTTAAAAACAGTTTTTTACGAGTAGATGAAAGAATATACAATATCTAGCAACTGAAAGCTAGCTCTTATAACGCTTCTCTACAAAGGTGACGACAGGGAGGACCGCTGTAATTATAGACCGATATTTTCACATAGAAATCCGAACGAAAATCTTGGAGCATATCATACCTTTCTAATGTGATCATAGAACTCAATAGTTCTGTGAGGCTTTCAGGACAAGTTCTTCTCGGCCTTTCTCGTTGTGCAAGTGCATGATCGCCCATTTATTATTCCGGGGACAAGAGTGAAATTCTCCAGGCATGAAGAGATAATTAATTTAAGAGGACGATCGTTTTTTATAAGGATAACGGAAATGACTAAAACCGTTCATTAAAGCGAGGCATAAAACCATCTGGCAAAGCGATTCAGATTTGAAATTATACCATTTTTCTTCTTTTATTACCTAATTCACAGCAAAAATATGAAAGTAATTCATCTCCACATACGTTTGAGTTTAGTTGAACAAATGAGAACAGTACAAGTGTTATTTACTGTCAAGAAAAATGACAAATGTTACGATTAATCTTACGCATGGCTTCTCGTAAGGCTTTTGCTTCAATATTTTAAATTCTATTTGGTGTTTCTAATGTCCTACCTCGGTAATACCTACTTTTTACAATTTATTTCAATTTCTCCCTGCGTGCATACGTTTCACAATCCATGCCCTTAGAAATAAAAGACAAAAGAAGAATTAGAAAATTATCCAGAATGACGTTTACGATTTAAATCGCAACCCTAACAACAGGACGGTGACGTAATCTCTCTCATTGAGGAACCAGGTGAGAAGTCACGTTAAGTCATCCCTGGCAGGTAGTACATTCAACTATACGCTGGATTCGAACGCTTCACCATTTATCGAAGTTTTCAGCAGGTGCACCAAATTTCACTGACTCCCCGTAAATGCATGTACATGCAGTTGAATGAACCTACCATTTTCATACGAAAAAGGATGAAAACGCCAAACCGTTTCTTCCCCGAAATGTACTTGTTTTGGCTCCCGTGGCCACCAGGCTGGGGAGTGGCGGAGGGTGGGTGGGATGGTCAGGGGAAGCGGAGGGAGAGGCGGGGGGAGGGGTGTGGTGTACGGAGCATGACCCCGGCCAACTCCCATTCTCGCGTGGCGCGCAAACAGGTGAACGTCGAAGTGAACCGCGGTGCGGGGGAAGGGAGGGACGCAGAGAGGGGCGAGAGACAGGTGGGATGGGAGGTGGGGACAAGGAGGAAAATGACGGCAGGAGCGGATTATTACGTGAGAAAGCTCTCCACCTCGGAACGGCTTACAGCAACCCTCGGAGCAAAAAAAATAATCCCCCCCTCGCCCAACCGCCACGCGATACCGTATCGCGGGAGTATTTCCACCGGCGTTTACTCATAATAATGCGAACGCTTCCTTCTTTTTTTCCCTTTGCGCGCTCCAACTAAAAACGCTTTCGATGGAATCGTGCATTCGCATCCGACCGCATTGAGGCCCCGTCCCGTGTAATCATCAGTTCTACTGTAGGCACGAGAGAGTAAGGGACGACGGGGAAGCGGGGGGGAAGGGTTGGGCTCGAGTGGGGGAAAGGGGGATGGAGCGCGGATGAGCGAAATGTGCCCTTGGCTGAGTGTTTTTAGTGGAAGTGGGAGCGGTAAGCACAGAGTATGGATAGTGTGTGGCTTTTCGTGACGAAAGCATGGAATTTATACCACCGGCAGTCTACACATTACTGATCATTTTGACTCGAATCTTTTTGATGCATAGATTCCCCATATGATTCAAATAGTGACCCATGCGTTAGGCTAGGATAGCGTCAAATATAGATAGTGAATTTCAGCAAAGGCCAAGTGAATCATCATCGACGGTTCATACGCGATACTAAATTTGGTACGGTAGATTGTAACTCGAATATTCCTAATGATGGAGCTCATGTACTCGTACGTATCTAGGAACGCTTTTATTCATTTCTACGATAATTAGCAAACGCTTAACCGGAAATGTTCGCTTTCAGAAGAGTTCTTGATACACGGTTGTGTTACGAAGGTAAAATCGTAGAGCAAGGATGGTTCGGTAGGATGGTACCCTGCTGAGTTCCTGGAAGGCCTAGGTTTTATAGAAAATAATAAATTGATTAACTTTCAATGTTAAACATTGGATGGAAAGTTTTCCTGAGACTTCTATCTATTTTATAAAAGATTTTAATGATTCTGTAGACCATTATATGTTCCCTAATTGATGCAGTTGGTGTGCGAAGATGCGGCCTCGAAAGAAATTTTCTTCCTGTAAGCCTGGCTACATTTTCGATCTTGTTGGCCATACTTTTACGAAAATTCTACGTAATAACAGGAGAAGTTGTTACACCGCAAGGAGTTGACACCGAAGGATCTGATCGAGAACAACACGATGCTTACAATCGTCTCAGGAAATGCAAACACGAATGAAGGAATGAAGCTTTATGGGTAACCTATTATATTTTAAAAATATTTGGTTCAAGTTGACTTTCAGAAGGCAAGTCTCGCGCAGCGCACCATTAAGAGGGAAGTCTTGCTTCAAACCTTGTAAATCTCGCCGGTCGTTAATGAGGTGTGGACCAGAGCGTACGGTGCCCGAGCGTCGCGTGGAAGGGTCACGTTATTTTGGACGTGGCCTCAGAAAACTTTTTGAAGCCAAATATTTCTCTGCAGAAGGAGAACACCTTCAAGTCCACAAATCCTATCCAAAACCGATTCTTCAATATTTTTAAGATGCACGTTATCGAAACACTTCAGCTCAAGGATGCGCATTTGCCTCCGGGCAAGTCGTTATTGGCGAAATGTGCATGCGAAACAAATCTACTCCTCTGCAGATTCTGTGAAATTTACCAATTTCTATTTCCCCGGTCGAAAACAATCTGTAGACTACCTAAATCCTTCAACGTTTGCTGATTTGCATATTATTGCACGCCAAACTTAAATCCAAGAGTTTTTAGGGAAATAAATAACGTATAATGAGGGTATCCAAAGTTTAGTTATGCACGTTTGCCTAAACACCAAGTTTTTTAAATTTCCCACTATGTTATAAATTGAGGAAGTGTAGCTAGAGAACGGTGGAGAAAGTCAATGATGCAACTTAATAATTTCCTTGATACCTCATGCATGGCCATGCTTCAATTGTATTCGGTTAGCCATTTTGAACATGGTCAAAAACATAATCATATTGATCATTTTTAAGGGTATTCATGTTGCCAGATTTTGCTTTCATGAAAAAAACTTTGAAAATGATACTGATGGCATACGTAACACAACATAGAAGTAAGTCGACATTTTGAAGGTAAACTAAGAATACGCAACACTATGCTATATTACTCTCTGATAGAGGAACGGGAAAAATGTCTCCCAGGGTGAAATATTCTAATAGTTGATTAGTCTTGGCAATTTTCGAGAATTGGTATGGGGCAAACATGGTAGTGGGCCCACTGTAGGTGAATAAGTACGCCTTAGAAATGTATGCCAAGTCCATTCGTGCATTGTCATACACCTATTTTTTGAGGTTACCATTGAATTTCTAAGAAACATAGCATATTCAAAATTCTAAAGCTTCCACAAACACGGAGGAGCAAAGGGGAAACCTCCTTTAAAACATTTTCAACAGAGGAGAGGGGAAATTACGCATAAGGTTAAACAATATTCCTCCCGTAATTTCGTTTATTTGCGTGAACTTCGAAACAAAGCATAGGGAGAACACAATTTATATAATTATAGTTATATATTCATAAATTAATATATATGTATATATAAACTGGTGATATATATACATACTGGTGGTATATACCTGTATGTATATACATAGTTTGCATATATTTGAATAGATATATATGCCTACTGGTCGAATAAACCTAGCTCAAGAGATGGTATATTGTCAATAATAAAAATTTTCCTCGATAGCTCAAGTGGTTAAGAGCATCCGCCCGGCAAGTGGAATGATCCGGATTCGAACACCGGATCTTTCCACTTGCCGGGCGGATGCTCTTAACCACTTGAGCTATCGAGGAAACGTAATTTACCCTGAGATCCGTGGGCCTAATATGTCGCCAAGCGCCCAGATTCTTTAGCCAAGAGATGGCGTCAGGGGGCTGTTTCACCCACCAAAGGAGAAATACACACGAAACAAGAGAAAAGGTATTGGGTTGGTTAGAATTCATACAACATCATACAGGAAAGGAACAGTGCGTTTCGTGGCACGCATAGCCAGAAGAAAGAGATGAGCCACATTGGCCAAATACACATTCAAACACGAAATCCCGCCAAACGGCGAACAAATACTATATAAATGAGTATATATATATATATATATATGCTATCAAAGCTCAAGCATAAAAACTGAGAAGACTTGTATTGAAACAGTAATAGGAAGGAAGAATGGAGATCAGTAACGGTGGTGTGGATATGAAGAATCAGTTCATTATCCTTAGAGAAAACTGGACTGGTTTAATCGCATCACATTATGGAACTATTCCTTGTTAAGTCTGGTAGAACATGTCTTAGATGTTGATAATTATTGGAAGAGTGGATGTAATTCATTTAACTTTTTATTGCTAGCCTAATTAACAGAGTAAGGATTTCCTGAAAAAATCATGAGCTTAGACCGCATAATACTGGATTCGTAAGGATTCCTAGTGCTGCATTCCCAAATGAAAATCGGCAGATGGCCGATTTCTATTCTCCAGATCGAAGAATTTCGTACCCTTCATGGAATCGTCTTAAGATAGATCGGGGACAATCCTCCTTCGGCTACAAATGGAAGCTTCCGCCAACTAATTAGATTAACGTACAAATGGCTCGGGTCCTACACCATCTGATGCTGAGCACTAAAGAATTGCCTCGGTAGGTTACGAAGGCTTTCTCTCGCGCTCTTGCAATTCATTCAGTAATCCTCCTCAATACAAGGAAGCATCTTTCTTCGAAGGAGATGTCTGTCTCGCAAATTATGCACCGATGCCAAACAAGCGGAACGAACGCAAGCGGCAAACGACTGCTCATTAAGTAAAGCAAATGGAGGCGGAGGAAGGAAAAGGGTCGGGGCGGAGGGAAGCGGGAGGGAAGGGAGTGAGACAAAAGAGAAGGAAGAGGTTGAGCGAGGAACACCGCCCTCTCTTATATATGTCACGAACCCTCCCAGCATTCCCCTCGATATCACCGCTCTCTCGGATTTTATTGCTTTTACACGGCTCGTAATGATCACCCGATGCAGAAGAACACCCCTCAATGATGGATGACAGCGATAAATAATGCCCTGCGGGTCTCTTTCTCCGTCCCCCAGCCGAACCATTCCGACGCCCCCCCCCCCAACCGCGCCACCCCATCGCGACGTCCGCTATCCATTCTCCCTCTCGCGCCACCCCCAACTCCCGCAAACGAATCGCATTCATCCGCCGCACACGACCATACGAAAATCCCACCTCGCCGAATCATCCGCCGCCCTCTGCGGGGTCACAAGAATGGCCCCGGCCACTCTTTGCGTGTCGCCGACGGTGGGGCGGGACGCGGGGGCGGGGGGAGAGGATTGGTCAAAGGGGCGTGGGGAGAGGAGGCTTCCGAAATAACGTGACTCAAATTAATTAATAAGTTTGTCTGCGTCACGTTTCCCTTCTCCCATGCATCCACTCTACCCCTTACCTTGAAATTCCCTTCCGTGCCCTTCCAACAACACCGAACCCTAACTCCTTCACCATAGGCAGTGAGCAATTTTTTTTCCCTTTTCCCCCGCCGCCACTCACCCTAAGTCAAACAGAACCCCCCGGTCCACCCTCACAATCCCATGACACCACCCCCATCCCGTAAAGTCATCACCCTCTTACGCCGCTAACACCTATTTCTTCGGGCGGGCTGCCGCCGCTGTTCACGACGCCGCCGCGGGGATATTTATACTGCTCCACGGACGCATAACTCTTATCTTTTCCTTTCTTCTTCCGCGGCGGCTAAATGTACCGCAATAATATTTTCTCACACTCGCTCTCACCCGCTGTTGTCTTGTTTCTGTGTGTGCGTGAGTGAGAGGGTGGGAACGAGGAAAGAAAGTAAAGAAACCGAAAAGTGAGAGATGGCTTCGAGAGTGAGATTGATTGTTTGATCTTAATCGGGCGGGGTGATTTCGAGGACGAGTGATGGATAAATTTCCCTCTGTTTTTCTTCACTCCTTCTCCCCAAATCCAGCGACGAAGAAAATGAATAAGTGATCACGACGAGAGGGAAACTAACTCCAAGGAAGCTATTAGGTGGGCTGATAGCATCGCGAAAATTTGGCTGCCAACGAGAGAACCAGACTACTTCTTTCTCCAAAGCGTGTAATGGGGAGAAAGAGGCAGAGCTCACTACGTAAGACATCGGCAAACTGTGACATCGTACGAGGGTCATCCGGAAAGTAGTACCCGTTCGTGCCGCATGAAGTGCTGACGACGCGAGTAGCCGCTGGACGAGGTCAGATAGCTTCAGTGGCTTGTCTGCCTTCTCTGAGCCAAGTTGCGTGACGCTAGCATTGCCTGTGTTGTTTCTGTGATTGTTTACAATGTTTAAAAAAATTGAGAACGCCGCCAGTTGTGAAGTGAGGGCAGTGATTAAATTCCTCAATGCAAGAAACGTTCGCCCATGTGATATTCATCGCCAATTAAAGGAGGTGTATGGAGACAATGTAATGGACGAGTCGTCTGTTCGGCGGTGGTGTCGCAACTTCAACATGGGGAGGGGGAACACACACGACGATGAGCGTTCGGAGAGACCGTCTGTCATTACAGACCAACTGGTGAGCTCAGTTGACGAATTCGTGAGGAACGATCGGCGCGTCACAATTGATGACATCTGTGAGCATTTTCCCAATGTTTCTCGAACAATTGTTCATGAAATTGTTAAACACCATCTGCATTATGCAAAAATTTGTGCAAGATGGGTCCCTCGCGTATCTCAATGAGCTGGCGGCGAAGGACTATGCAGCAGGAATACAGAAACTTGTCACACGTTATGACAAATGCCTTAATTTGCTTGGAGATTATGTTGAGAAGTAGTTTAAAGTATCCTCTTTCAAATAAAATTTTTTATGTTTGTTAATATTTACTTTTGTGTCTTTATTTCACGAACGGGTACTACTTTCCGGATGACCCTCGTATTTTATTCTACACCGTAGCCTCAAGGGCAGTCGAACCTAAACCTACGATGCCCTCACCTTACCTGTTGTAATGCGTGCGGGTGGGCACGGTGATTGATAATTCGATGGCGCGGACAGATGGCATATGGAACGAGGAAAATATTTGTTAAATACGTATTTAGAGTGACGTGCATGGCGGCAGTATTTCTATGCATTATTTGTTAGGATAATTAAAAGGTTAATTAAATTCAATTCAGGTGAGTTGTTTATCACGTAAGGCTAATTGAACAAATATGCGCATAATATGTTTTTGAAAATTAAAACTAAAATTTTCATTGCCTTTCGGGTCTCACTAATTCAAATGATTCTATTAACTTCCATTGAAACCACCACTCAGTGATGGACAATTTTATGAATAAATTATCTACATTCATTAAATATTCATAGCTCTCAAATTTTATATCTACTTCGTCAATTGACAACGCAAAAGGAGATTTTGATTATTTTTTCAATAATAAAATTGAAAAAAATATGTATCAACTTAATGGACGGGTTTATTTTAGTTGTTAGTAGTCGCTTAGTTGATTGATTTGATAAAATGTTTCAGCGAAATTAAGGGTCCGATATTAAATTAAACATGTTATACCAGTTTAGGCCTCAATTTTCCGAAATTTATTTTGACTTTCAAATATCTACCAATGGTCTCCCATGTGTTTTTCACGCACGACGAGTTTTACGCAACAATTTCAAATCCGAGTTAAATAAAGTTATATTTCACAGATATTTAAAAATGAGATATAACTCAGTAAAAGACCAGAAATTTACTTAGGATATAAGATATTATGAATAAATCAACGGAAGTTGGATTCTCCTTCGTTTCGATTCACTTGACGTACGAAGAAAATATACAATTATAAAATACTGGCATCTAATGAATTTAATTTATGCTCGCAAAAGCGAGTATTCATGGATATTATTTTTAAAATATATTCTTTGAAATTCTCATTGCAGAGTTATCTACTTATTAATAAATTAACAGCTATATTATATCTGGGAAAATGTAAATATGGCTATTTTTACATTTGCACGAGGAATGAATCAACGAATTCGGATTGAAACTCATTGACCGTCAAAAAGTAGACATTTCAATGCCTCAATGATTGTGAGCTTCACGGTTTAAAAACCACCTCTCTCATCCCCTTTTATACGTACGTAATACCCACTGGGGATTTCTTCATGACTTAATCGAATTCCAGAGGGAGGAATTAATTCCATTTGCACACGTCAGATATGAAGATCAGAGCTGATAATGAGGAGTATTTGGAAGCAACAGAAAATGGAGCGTAAAGCGTTGGGGTGGTCGACGGAGCGAACTCTCTCATCCCGGCAGAGCGGGGGGGGATAGCGGGGAAGAGGAGGGTGAGCGAGAGCCTGAGGGAGAGCACGTCGTCTACGAAAAAACGTGAAATTTTACGCGCTCTGGTTTATCGCCTCCGCTACCGCACCATCTTAAAGGGCTCCATCTATGAATCCCTCCTTCTCTCTTGCTCTCACACAATCACAAACACACACACACACATACAATTTTGCACACGCATTGCCGATAGCGGGGAGTCGGGGGCACCATTCTCGACCGAGACTCGGAAACAATAGGACGACGCCAAATGCACAGTGACTTCAAACGCCGGTCTTTTATCCGGGTCGAAGGCATGGATAAGAGCTTACGATCCCGGAGCGAAGCGAGGAAGGGTTTCTCCAGTCAAGTGGAAAACGTGGGGCGGGCGGGGGAGGGGGGGGAAAGGATAGTTTTGGGGCCGCTGAGGGCGTGAGGCGTGTTACTACGGGGGTGGGGTTGTGTGTGTGTGTGTGTGGGGCGGATGGGAGGGAAAAGAGGAGGGCGCGGTCCTCCTTCCTATCGCCATTGTACGTTTCCGTATTTTAAAGCGGTGGGGCAGCGAGTGGAGCAGTTTTTACACTCCCTCGTGTTTGGAGCAAAGCTGAAAAGGATTCCGGCCCCCAGGGTTAAATCATCTTTCCCCTCCCCCACCCCCCTCGTGCGCTGCCAAAAGGGACCCGTGAAAGAAGTTAACGATACGTTTTCTTGCGTCAAAAGCGAGGTTAATTCGAAGTGACATGACGGATTTAATTATTAAGCTTCAGTTGAATGCGAAAGAGATTTAATCAAGAGATTTATTCAACATTCGAGCTTTTTAATGTTCGGGGTGGAAATGGGTTGGGTCTAAAAGGGCTCTTTGAATGCACACGTCATACATCTATCTCTCTTTGGATATTAATTTCTGTATATTTCTCTCTCCTGTCTATCGCAGTCTTTGATTTTGTTTCACGTTCGTGTTATGTGTGTGTGTGTTTGTAAAGTGACCTTCGTTTGCGTTGTATGCATCAAATGCTCACACGCTTTCAAGGCATCAACTTGAAGCTTATTCCGGAAATCTTTTTCGACCATATGAATGCGATTATTTCGGCAATTCATATATTCTCTCCGCGGAAATAATTCCCTCAAATCTCTGCAATAAACCGTCGGTGCGTATTTCCCGTCCGAGGATATATTTCCTGTGTGGTTCATTGTTCTGACATCGTTTTGGATTATTCCTCTCTGGCAAACAAACACATCGTAGTTTTTTCGAGATAATTTCGTTTAAAGTAAGGTTTAGAGTAGAAAGTTAAAAACAAGAATGTTGAGCACAAAAGCTCATAAGGAAAGTAACCTAATGAAGTATTCACTTTGAAAAATAATGAGAATTGAAATTAAATCTTGTTTGCATGCAACTTTCCTGCATATTTAAATAATTAGTATAAGAGAAGATATCAATAAAGTGGAAGTGTACTAGTTTTACTCTACGGGAACGAAGGTTTTGCGACGCCAGAAAGATTGCATGTATTTTTTACATTGATCCTCCCTGTAAACTTTGTCATTGATAACCATGCGTGGATATCAGACCCTTGGAATAACAGTATAAACCACTGTCTGTTTATAAAAAAAAGGAATAAATCAGTTGTCAGGTTTAGTAAGCGATTTGCCTCTCCAACTAGCCGCACTATGAAAATATTTGAGCAAATATCCATCATGTTTAGCAGAGAAACGTAAGATATTTCTAATCTTTACTCAATACTGGCATTACTTTGCTTTTATTTATTAGTAGTACTTAACTTGAGAATATGTGCATTTTTACATGAATCAAATACTGTAACAATCAAATTTTGAAACAGTTTCATTTTAATGGGAACTATTTACAAAATCAGCCACAGCCAAGTTAGAAAAACAACTATGCTAAGAAAAATGGGATAATAACAAATACCTATTAAATAAGTAGAAATAAACCAGAGTCTGTTGTTCCGCCATGATAAGTTGGAACGTATCAAATTAATGAATCAGAAAACGAAGGCAATAATAATATAATGGAAAGTAGCTAATTCTCAACGAAATATGATAGCATACATCTTGAGAGATGGATGTCAAATAACCCATGCAATATCATAAAGGAAAAACAATTTAAGGTTTTCATGTGGAGCGTACCTATTCTACTCCTGGCTAAGGCAAACGACGAGTGGATTATAGAGACTTGAGATTCGAGTATACAGGCGTGGAAAAAATAAGATTCATAGAGAAGTAGACACTCGAAGGTGTATAAAATATGGTGAAGGATGAGATTAAATTTAGGGAAGGTTATAAAAATAAATACTGAAGATATTAAGAGATAGTTGGATGCTGAAGGAACGATGCAAGAAAGATTTCTCAGTTGGCGGGAGAGAGGAAGGCAGAGAATAGGTAATGCGGATGATCCGATAGAAGTGGAAGGGCCAGAGGTTGAAGAATGAAAAAAGTCATAGCGAAAAGAGTTTAGCCGAGGCTTATGTACGTATCAAGGTCTGCCTCCATAAAGCAAACTGCCGATTTTTGACATATTATGGTGATAATATGGTAGCTAATACATATAGGAGTTTAATTGCGTTCACAGAAAACTTCCAAATTCACCGTTCCCTCACTAATGATTAACAAGAATCTTTGATGTTTTCAGGCTTACCTTTGTGGAAATCCATTATCACTGAATTAAAAAAAAGAATAAAACAAGGATCTAAATGCTTTACTCCCAACTTCTTTCGAAAAATCTATTTACTTTACCCCTTTCCCTTTGCATTCCTTACACGACTATATAAATTTAAATTTCATACGCGAAACTATTGTATTATTTCATTGTTACCAACTTCAAGAGGGGAATTTAATTCTCATCAAGCAGCACGTATAACTAAGCATCATGAAACAAATTACGCCATTTAGGACCGACACCAACAAGAGCAGCGGAGCAAAACGGTCACGTTCTCCAGTCATAATTAACTAGGACTGTATCACGTAGTAGAGGTTACTGGTACGTAGGATCGTAGAGCTAGCGAAAATCCTAGAACACAATATAACGTCTATCCCTTCTCCTCTGTTTGCATTCGCATTCCCTTCCCGAGTTTCCTCCCTTGCAGGTACGGGTCTTTTCTTGGTGAGCTACCAACCGTTGTGTCAAGGATGGAATCCAAATATTCAGCCCCACGCGGAGGCCATCAAAGAGTTGATTTGAGACGCGCAAACGCCATTTCCCTTCCCACTGCTCTCAATCGTGTCTGCCAGCACACCGAGTGAGCACCAGGCGTGGAATAACCTCTCCCCTAATTATCCCACGGGGACCCAAGCACGGCCAAATATTTCCAGAGCCTTTCTCTCCACGTTAAAAATTATGGTGGCGACTTATAGGATTCCGTTAAGATGAAGATATTTTTTTTCTCCTCCCAACGTTTTCCGTCACGTGTAACCGTGCACTCATTCTCCCACGCCGAAATCCCTCCATGCCCCCGCAATCGCAGTCCCTACCGCCACCGACCCCCACCCCCCCTCCCGACATTCGCCACCCACACACACCCCCGGGCGCAGCATAATTCACTTCCCTCCCTCCCCCACCCCTCACCCTCTTAACAACCCTCCCACCACTCACCGCAGCCCCCGCCCCCGTTCGCATTTCACCCTCCCCCACCCCCCGGAGACTTTCTTTCCCCCCTCTCCGTGCCACCCCATGCCATCCGAATCCCCGCCCTCCCACCACACTCTCCCTCCGCCACCCTCCCTAATCTCATTCCACAAACCAAATGCGTTTTCCATCGCCTCCCCGAAACTTTGCTCGGACCATTCAACTGCGCCATTACGACGGGCACGCCTCTCTCACCCGCCCCCTATCCCCTCTCCCTTCGACTGCTTTCTCACCCCTCTTCCGACCCCCTCGAAAATCTGCTGGAGAGGTGCTGTTAAATCCCGGCCACGTACGTGTGTAGGGTGCACGGGGCACGCACCGGAATCCAGGGCTGGGGCACGCATCTCTTTATATGTCTCCCTCCTCGTTTTGCGTGTCCCTTCCCACCTGTACCGCCCTTCCAGCAATCCATTATCCTTCCATTCCCTCCCCCACTCTTTGACTTCCGCCACCTCCCTCCGGCCCCTCGGAGAGTAACGCGAAATTGAAAATGATATTTTTTTCCCGTCGTAAAGAAAGTGATTTGAAAGGGCTCGGGTCACCACGAATATCCCTCCTTCGAGCCGTCCAAACGGGAGATGAGATGGCGAACGGGGAAAAGAAAACAATGGGGCCACCACTAACTGGTTATCCGGCAACCAAGCCAAAGAACAGTCATTATCGGAAAATACTGGCAAATTAAAAAAAATAAATTTCGTTCACTGAGCAGTCAACACATACGAGCACTTCCCCTTCAAAAAAGCCCCGGAAGTTTTCTTTATCATCTACCTCTAGGCACCTCATTTACGAGGTAGACTTTCAGTTCTGACGAAAGTATCGCTCAAAACTTCTACGAAGGACATTAAGAGAATTTACATAATATTCCTAATGGTTATGTTCATTATGAAAAATCTGGAAAAAATGAATAACTGAGAACGCTCAAATACAAAAACTTCAGTGGCTGATAAATGTTCTATAGTCTTTTAAAGATGATGATTATTAAAACGCTCTTTCCCCCGGAGTAAGAAATAATGCCCACCTAATGCATAATTTTTATAGATGACTTCATATTTCATTCATTTCTAAGAACAAGTCGTCACGCACTGAATCAGCGCTGACTCATTATGACGCCGGGGTTAATTAATCATTATAATTTTGGTACATGAGAATTCTTTACTCGTCATTTACAGATGCAGCTGGACTTAAATAATTTAATATTAGAAATATGAACTTTTTTTTGCCGTGGCCAAATTTCAACGTCATTCATGCTCTTCTGGTTATAAGTACTAATTTTTTATGATAATTCTAATAAGAGTTAAAGAATTTTGTACGAAATTATAAACTCCTGTTGTTAAAGCTACGATTTAGTAGTAATCATATGAACAACTCCAAATGCAACAAAATTCGACTTATAGGACTCGGCCATTGCAGTAATTATTTTTTTTAAAGTGATAATCTACATAAAAAAATAATATTGAGTAACATTTACAAACTATACTTTTAAAAGGAAGCTTTTTAAAAGAAGGAAAAAATAATCAACTGTGGATAAATGATGTGGTAAATGTAGTTGTAAAGTCCTCGGCAATAAAAGTACTTATAAATTTAATATGGATTTTGAAGCATTGCCTATAAGATCTTGGTTTTAGGTGACCCGACAGAATATTTTACTCCGTTCCGAAAACTTGTTATTCTACAATTCTGGAGAAAAAAAACACTTGTCTCGGAAGTGAGCATTAAAATATGTAGTCTTACTTTGCTAGTGTGGTAAGATATCAATTTCCCTCCCGTGACCAATATGCAATCATCAATAATAAAACTATCCTAATTAATAGTACATGGATTTAAGGATATAGCTACTAGGCAAAAGAAAGGCGATTATTTGCAAACTTGTAAAAATAATGAGGG
Source organism: Hetaerina americana (assembly GCF_022747635.1). Lineage (NCBI taxonomy): Eukaryota > Metazoa > Arthropoda > Insecta > Odonata > Calopterygidae > Hetaerina > Hetaerina americana. The sequence continues at coordinate 14,748,519 of NW_027287316.1, forward strand.
AATAAAATAATTTTAACCACTATGCAGAAGAATTTGTGAAGTTCCTCTCGTGTACGGAACTATTGCACGCTATGGGGATGCCTAGACTCAAGCTCATCGGCTATATGCAGAGGAAAAATGAAAGTTAAAATTCTGCGTGCAAATTTAAATGAAGATAGATCCTGAGTCAATATAGCAGTCACGAACGTCACAACCCGTAAATCCCACACGTGACCCGAGGAGGGAGAAAACCGAGGCCCTGGAGACCCTCACGGAGACCCACAATTCCCCCACCTTCTCCTCTCCCCACCGCAACGGAGGGAGAGGGACATTAAAGAAAGTGCGGCGGGAATTTATCTGGAATGTAACGGGAATGTAACTCGAGGCAAGACGAGATCGGACGAGAATGGGATGTGAAAGGTGCGTGGCGGAGGGGGTAGGCCTAAGGGCTGGGAGGGGAGAAAGGGAAAGAACGATGGAGAGTTTTTGGGCACAGTTTTTAAAGGAGGGAAAAAAGATGACGGGGTCGTGGGGGTGGGAGGACGTGAGGGTCGCGGGGAGGCGTGGACATCTCCCAGTCCCCCTCCCCCCACTTTCCCTCTCTTGGAAAGAGCGGGGGTTTGAGGGAAGAAAAATGAGAAAAGTTTTTCCCAGCGACCCAAATTTCCGATCGCCCACCCCTCCGTCCCAAAAAAAATAAACCAACTCTACCCCTCCTCCTACTCCACCCCTAAAACCCCTTTAGGCGACTTATAAAAAATGTATACCACCTTCCAACTCCACTTTTCCCACCATCACCTCCCCTTTTCCCACCCCCACCTTCGCCTTTTTAAGGTCCATCCCTCATCTGCCACGCAGGCCAGCTTCAATTTTTTTCTCCTTCCCTCTCCTCTCCCGCCACTTGCCCCGTCCCTGCTGCCCGTGCGTTTCACCTGCAACGGCCCTCCACTTCCTTCTCCGCTCTCCGAAACCTATCATCCCTCGCCTCCCCTTTCCCATGGTCTTATCTCCCTCCAGCCACCCCTGAGGGAAGTATCCTCCCCTCCTCTCTTGTCCCCACAACGTCCCTCCTCCTTCCCTTGTCGTCTTCTGCGGATTTTTGGGGTATCCGTTACGTAGAGCGATAATTGCGGACGCGCGCGGGGGCCCTGACGGTCGGGAAATTTTATGGCATCCCTCAAGCGGCGAAAAGGCGCGTGGTTTTCCCTTTTATTATTTTTTTTATCTTCTCTTGCTTTCTCTCTCTCTGTCTCCCTGGCCGGCAACATGTTCACCTTCCCCATTAACGAAAGGCATGTTCATCGCGACAAATGCACTTTGAATAATCGCTTTTCATGCGCCGTAATGGCGGGGATGGAAAATCCGCACGATCGAGGAACTCCGAGAGTACCGGAAAGAATGGCAGCGTCGCATTCATCACAGTCCCATTGGGGGACGCAACGCGGTCGGGATCGCCTTCCTGCGTTAATTCTGCTATTTTTTTTAGAAAAGGAAACCGTGCCTCCTAAAAATGTGGGTGTTACCATGAATAATCGCTTAGAACTGAAATAGAAAATTGTAACTTATCCTACGATTCACTTAAATAGGGATCTAAAATCTTTCGATCAATTGATTGATACTTGGAGACAAAAAGTTGCGAACCGCGAAGCGAATGAGTTTAAATTCCGCTTGTGGCCAAGCAACCCATTGAATAAATAAATTCATTTATGCCTAACTACCCCTAAGGCATTAGAGGAAAGAGATTGGGCGCAGGAATATAAAGCAATTACAATTTATTTTCTATGAATAGTTGAACTAACATTAAATATGATTTACGACCTATCTTAGCTGAATCAATGTTTTATCACATACCATGATGGTGAAAATATGCTTGTAAAGAAAATTATTATCAAGTATATAAATTAACCGACAATTTATTTTTAAGATTCATTTCGCCGCAGAGGAGGAAGTGCGTTATTAAAGTGGCTTTAGTGGTTTTAAACAGAGTTTAATGAAAAATGACATAAATAATTCTCCATTTTCTACTCTTAATACAAAGGACCTGATAGAGATTGTATAAAATATTTTTTATCAAAATAACTTTGTGCGTTTCATTCCATTTTCTTGCCCTACAAAGTTGCATTAAAGTTTCCTTTCGTTCAACTCCGTAAATCCGGCAACTTTTTAAAACAACCTTCCCTTGTATTTTCTGCTCTTTTATAATGGAAAAATAATATAGCTGGTCTCCAGATGGAATTTGCATTCCCTTTTAAACGGGCTACGTTTCACTTTTGTTGAAAAATTTATTTCCAACGATCGAAATAAACCAAGATTCGGGCATAATCTTCAAAATTCTTTCCCAAAAAGTCTTTAAGATACATATGGTTTATTTTTACACATTATTTCTGGTGCGGAAACGTGGAGGACACTCTAATGAAATTCAAAAATTAAGAATCCAAAAATGAAAGAAACCAAATCAGAACCAATTTACTAGGAATGTATAGAAATGTTTCCATAAATATTTGAGAAGTGATGCACACATCAGGAAAAGATTTATGAAGATGAGATGCGGAGCCTTCCATGGAGATGAACGTCTTATCATTCAAAATTCCTTAGCCACCACCCAATCTCGCGATATCGCCTTGACGGAACAAATCGCCGTGATTCAATTAAAACAACCGGCTCAAACGCCGGGGAGTCTGCCAACGAATTTCCCCATTTTGCCTATACGGAGACCCCCAGGGTAGTTAGGTTAGGTAGGGAAGAGGAAGAGCGAGAATAGGTTGTTAACAAGAGGGGGCAGGAATCCAACTTTATAACTCACACCGACACTCCCCCCAGTAGAAACCATCCGCCAAAACCCATCTGCTAAACTTCCACCCAGTGAGTAACCCCCTTACTTCCCCTCACACTAATTCACTCCTTCGGATTTGTCCTAACCTATTCTGCAAAAGCGAGTGAAATTTCCCTCCGATTTCCAACCGTCTCCTTCCACTTGGCTTGATGTTTTTTTCCTTATATCCCTTTCCCCCTCCCGTCTGCATCAAGGCTTTCCCTCGTGTCTTTCACATTTCGGCGCGTCGCGAAGCAGCGCATCACAAAAATGATTTTCTTTTCTTCCCTTACAAAAAATCATCTCGTGTTATTCCGAAGTGCATTCATATTAGTTCCGTTATGGAAACCGCAACATGCACGCGAAAGCACCAGTGGTAGGACATACCATGAATCTCAATTGTTGTGAATAAGAGACCCAACATCGCGGGACGCCTTCACATCGATCGCCCCCCACTGAACTCTGATTTCATCAAAACTCTACCGATAGAACATCCTGAAAAACTGTCGTGAAGGATAAAGAGAGTAGTATTACGATGGCTACCTTTAGAGGTGGATTCCTATAGATTCGTAATGTGTGGTCGAGTATTTATACTCTTGGGGAGGTTTAACTGTTACAGCCATTTAAATTTTACGAGCAATTTGAGGAATCATATGATTTTAGATCTATTCCACACTCTTAAACCTTTTCATGTGCTCTTATAAACCAGATCATAATTGAAATAATTTTTGAACATATGTAATTGATTTTTGAGCTGACTGGTATTTTTAACAAAATGTCTATTATTTAATTAACGGCTTATATTCTGTCTATCTAGCTGTGCTAATGAAGGTTTGCTAAGATTTTTGTAAAAGTGTTTCCGATGATTTCCGAGGCATTCAATTAAGAAAACCTTTTTTTTTCCATTAACCCGCCGATCACATAAAATTTTGATCACGTATCATTCACAACCTCTCAATGTCAAGATGAAATAAACCCAATAAAATTGCGATGCAGATGACACCTTTTCCTTCACACAATTCAATCACTCTATTGTTTGTTTTTTAATGCTTCTCTTCATTTTTTAAAATGATGTAAATTTTCACATCATTTTTAAAACATTGCAATAATTATCTAGGAATGAAATTTTTCCAATTTATAACTCTTTAAGTTTTGATTAATTAATTCGATTACATTAAAAAAAGGTTTTTCATAAATATATCAACTTTGTTAGAATATGTGTGGAGTTATTACAGATTACGCTGACCAGAATACCTAGAAAAATATGGCAAAACAAAATTATAGTTCCTAAATTACTTTCCTAACATACTACAATTCAGACTAGGAAATTTGGATGAATTTAACATAGTATTAAAATGCCGACTTTTCTGTGCATAAATTGGATCAATCCCAAGGCCAAATTTTCTCCCAAATCATTGCACTTTTCACTACACACAAATTGTATGTATTGAATATATAGGGTGTCTTTCCATTAAAAACTAGGGAGCTATGATTCATTCCTAAACTAGAAGTCATAAGGAATATGTTTCCGTGTGAAAATATAATATTTGATCTTTTCCATCTATAATATGAATATATACATATATATATAATTCTATATCTTCAGATGAAGACGGATTGTTTCCGTCGAAATCTCAAGAAAATACGTGTGAGTGTTCTTCTTTTTTTTGTGTTTCTATATTGTGTTACTGTGTATTGTACTATATATATATATATATATATATATATATATATATATATATATATATATATATTATTCGCCTATTTTTATAAATAAATAATTGATAGGAAAATAGGAGACACGGGTCAAAATATAAAGCCAAACGAGTAGTAAATTCTTTACGGTTCGCTCTCGTAAGCAAGTATTGTTTTTGACTTCTCCCGTATGTTACCGAAATTCTTCAATCCACATGCACGTGTTCCCATCCCTTCGCGACTTTCCTTCTTGCCATTTCATTCCTTCATTTCTCACCCTTTCACGTTCATCCAACATCTCATCCACCCACAAAACTTCCCCGTCAACCCCTTCCCCCCGCCCGTGGTACGGGAATCACATCCTGCGTACATCTCCGGCCTCAGGAACTCACTCCAATCCGGTCGCCTAACCCGACCGGCAGAGAGGCGCGCTCTCTGCCGGAGCAGAAAACTCTTCCTTTCGAAACCCATTTGTGATTACTTCTATGCGACGGCGTTCTTTCATATTCTTCCACACCCTCCAACCCTCTCCCCCCTTCTCTCTCACTCACATAAATACACACACGAGCAACCATTCACACCCGCACCAAACCCTCGCTATCCCCTTCCACGCCCTCCTCTCGTTCTTTCCCCATCCTTCGCCCTTGCACCCCTCTTCTGCCACGCCATCCCCTTTCCGTTTATTCCCTTTCCAACTCCCGCCATCTTTACTCTCTGCCTTCCCACACCATTCTTTCATATATATTCTGCCACATCTCTTCGGGTTTTCAAGCAGTTTGCTTCAAACATGCCTTCAGTGGGGACGATCTGATTGCGCTATAGCCAAACCTAGATAACCACGGTGGATTTGATCGATGGCAATGTACATATTTGGAATAGATGTAAGAGACTCATGTGAGAGCAAATCAAATGGTTAGGATAGGCTAGTGTTAAATTTGCAGCATTACATCATGAGCAATAAGATTTAACAGTTTTTTTATGGTTTTGGGCGGTAGCATTAAAGAAGAATCGGGGAACTGGGTTTCATAAATAATACAATGCAACAATGCTACAATCATTCACCTTGACCGGGATATGAACCCGGATCCCTCGCTGTCCAGCCGAATGCTTTAGCCAGAATGCCTGTGACATTGTATCTACGGTATTTCGTCACTACATCTTGTTCCTTTAAAAGCCCCCGAAATTTCAGAGTTTAATAGGACGCCTCGATAGCTTAACTAGCTAAATCACTCGGCCGGACATCGCGGGATCCAGGTTCGAATCCCGGATGATTTTTACACTTGGAAATTGAAGCATTGAAATACATATTAACGGATGACTCTGTTAAAATTTACTGCTGCGATATCTCCCGCAGTTTCTTGGAATTTACAGTGCAACAATTACAGCGTGAAAAAAAATTCGCCTTTACCAGGATCTGGGTTCAAATCCTAGTCTAGGCAAATGATTTTTATACTCTGATTTCCTCCATTGTTATGCACAGTTAGCAGCTGAGTTTGAATCGTGCGGTTGCTAACGTACTGGCTTCCGACCGAGAGGGCTCGGGTTCGAATCCTAGAGACAGCAGATATTTTTCAGTAGTATCCCCATTACTACTTGAGGTGCTTGATGGGGAGCACATAGAGTGGGTACGACGCCCGTCGGATGGGACGTTAAACTGTGGACCCCTCGGCGCCGTTCGTTAAAAGTAGGCTAATGCCAACTCCTGGTTTCTCTTCACCCTTCCTCCTTTCCCATCCATCCCTAACGGCGCAAATGACCTTAGATGTCGGTCGTCTCCCCTGAGTCTACTAACTACTCCGTTAAAAGGTACTGTTGACGCATGTCCCGCAGTTTCTTGGATTTTATCATGATTAATACTTGCCTTATCTTACCGTTACTCATTGATTTTACTTTGTGGCACCGTCCTGCGATTCCTGCTATCACCAAAAATCACGTTATTTTGTGCGAAGATATTAACGTAAGCGCTAGCTAAAGCGTACCTTAGAGATAACTCGCACCATATTCATACTAAACTAAACCAATCGCGCCCCGAAACTAAAGCAAAGAACGAGCATTCAGCACGCTCGAGAACGAAAGATAACGGGACAGGATTGAAAGCTGCGCCTTTTGAGTTCGTCATTGCGTGGTCGGGTGCGCGAATGTTGATCTCGAATATGAATTATCTCCTTGATTATATTTCCAGTACCCGTCATTCAAAGCAGCTTCTACGCTTTTGCGTAGTGCCAGGAGTATCATCACTTTGATTTGAAGTATACAATTTGAAGAATTATGCAATTGTTTTCGACATTCATATCGATAATAATGATTTCCATACCGTGCTACTTTACTGAGACAGCATACAGATCTTTATGATTGCCTCAAAACGTTTTCAATTACTCTCAGGCGAATAAACATGAATCGAAATTGAACATTTGAATTCTTTCCTTCTTGCTTAGTTTTACTAGTATGAATGTGGTCATGATCTTCGACATTAATCCGTGTAAGAATTGTCAGCAGCTTGAATACAGAATTAAGAAAGACATTTTTATCATGAGTTGACAGAAGAGTTGCTGTCGTAGGCTAATATTTAATTGCATCCGTAATAGGGAATTGTTTTACATTGGGAAAATAATTTTTTTGAAGCACAAACCATTCTATATAGCTGACAGCACATTTTTTTTATCTCACAATTCAGGGTACGCATTAATATTTTAACTATTTTGGTGGTTCGGCTAACAGTTTAGGGAAAGTGAAAACAAAGTAGCGTGAACTACTCATTGCCGGATACAGTTTGTACTACACAATAGAGAGTAGACTCCTCAAAAGACAAGAAATTTAATCAGACTAAAATAAGAATTTTTAGAAACGCTCTTATGGCCATTATCGTAAAAACCTTGGCCACACCAGTTGAAACTTCCTGCCTTCTGGCAGGGGGATTGATTTATTGAATAATAAAAATGTACGATTGAGCCGATGGAACTTTCATATCATCTTTATAGTTAAATAATATGAATAAGGTGGGTTAGCAACCAATAGAATCGAACTTTGTAGATAATATTACAGACATCCGAAAACGAAGGTCCGGCTTCTTACATAGAAATATTGACGGGTCAGAACAAAACTGTACGCAGGCGGTGAAACTTTTATTTCTTATTTTCAAAGCCAATAAAGATGTTGCTTTGATTCAGTGGTCATTTGCTTGTCGGTCAATGTGGATAATGTCCGCAAAAATCGTAGCTTCCGCCAGTTTCAAAGTGCGTACTGTGATTTCATTTTTGCGGGCAAAATCATCATACACTGTCAAAAATTGTTGAAAGTTGTGTCTAGTTTATGGATCTACAGGAAAGAGTGAAGTAATGTTTGCGATATGGTGTTGAGACTTCAAAACTGGCCGCACAAATGTGCATGATGAAGAGTGGAGTGACAAGTCCAGTATCCTGACCGATAAAATCGTTCTATAAGTGGAGAACGATCTGCCATTTAATCGACGATTAGTGCTCTGGCTGACGTATTTCCTTTTAATCGACGCACCACTATTGATACATGGTTGTTACGGAAAATCTCGGATAATACATATTGCGTGCAGGGCGGGTACCAAATACATTTACCAACCAACACAAAGAGGAAAGAATTTTGATTGGACGATCGCTTTTGGACTGCTACCCCCGGTCTCCACTTGGCTTCTAGGGACATTCTCCTTTTCTCAGTCTAGAAAGAGTAGCTTGGTAAGCAACGGCTTGGAGACAACGAGAAAAATCTAACCACTATTATCAACTCGCGAAATTCCCCTCTGGCGAACTGAGAAATTAAAAAAAGCTGGCGTAGCGTTACGAAAGTCCTTAAGAGCTAAATAGCGATTTTGTAGAAAAGTGAAGTAGGTTTGTAAAAACTTAAATCGCTAATGCAAAAATTTTTCAAAAATAAGCATGTATAATTAAATATACAATTGACTGTAGAAATTTATTTTTTACGAGCAAATACTTACTTTTTGAACATGCTTTGTAGTATGATTAGGTGAAATCTAATGATGATTGATCTTTATGGCAGTGCATTTGTCAAGAGGCAATAAATTTACTTAATAACTTCAAGTGCTTGAAATTACTACATACTATATTTATCAAGTATTCCAAAGTGTCATTCACTCTGCCAATTTTACAAGCCTTTTGAAACGGCCGTCATTATGCCGGCAGAAAATTATGCCTTAAAAAAGTAGTTTTCTCATCTTTGATAAATCAATTTAGCACATAATAATAATTTTGTCGTTCAGGTGGGTTAGTCTTCATCAACATATTAAAAGTTAATATAATTAAGCCCTTTAATTTATATGGCCTTAATTGAGATGAAATACTGATTACCTAAATACATCCTTCCGTGCTACAGACCCTTCATCAATAAGTTGCGCCGCTATGAAAGATAAAAGTATTATTTATATATAAAAGTATATATCTATTTCATAGAAAAATGCTGATTTTGAATGAAAAAGAAAGTCGCTTTTATAGAGGCTGGTAGCTAAAAGCACTTTATCAATAAAATTTTTAATTTGTGATAAATATTACTTCTACGCAGGTGCTGAAGGTTTTACAGTGAGTTATTTCTGTGATCACAATATACTATAAAGTCGGTCAGCTACAGCAAGGTCAAACGAAGCTTGCCATTTCACTGTTAGTATTATACCAGATAATGAAGAGCAACCGTTCTTTATAACATTACTATCTCAGTAATGCTATTAAATATATCAGCAATGAAAGGTGCCGAGGTCTAAAATGGGAGACACTGCATCGACCAGCATTAAAATAAATTAGAAAAACTCAAGCACTTGAATAGAACATTCTTTTATGGACCTATCAGAATACAGTATAAAAAGGATTAGGCATTAGGTGACTGGCTCCGTATATGAAATTTATATTTATGCATATAAATTATATTTTTATATGTACACACACACACATATATAAATATATATATATATATATACACCACTGGTTTTTTTATATTAAACTTGAGTACACATGGCGAGGAAGTATTGTTTTTTAATTTTTAAGTCGAATTTTAAACTATAAGTAATTAACTGGGAGCAGTTCTAAATTAAATATGTTCAATGCACCTGCAAAGTGAATAAATTCACTCCGAAATCCCAAGTGTGTCTAGGTCAAAAGTCCAGCGTGACCTCAATCCACTTCCATGGTGAGGAAAATCAGACCTCTGCGCAGCGGAAAACCCAGTTGGAAAGCCGTTCCCGTAGTAAAAATCGGGAGTACATGCGGGCGAACAAGATAATTTGACCGCACAGGGATACGAAACTTTGGTACCACGCACGAGTAGACCAGAATTCCCAATACCATTTCATATTGTACCCGTGAAACCGAATTAACCCGCATTGTCACCTGTACTTCAAATCCCGACTCCCTCTAATAACCCTCTCCCTCTAATCCCGACTCCCTCTATAATGAATCATCTTTAATGCTGTCTAAAATTCTCCTTGCTCACTTTGGTGGTGAAAGTGGCAAGTAAAGTATTTTAATTCTGTAAATTACTGCTGGCCTGAAATTTTTTAGTTGAATTCTATAATGCTTAAATAAAATAATGACTCTAAAACTTCAACGCAATAAAAGTTAGGCTATTGCCTTGAAATCAGGAGTGGTTAATTTTTAGTTTCAGTATAGGCACTACTGCCATTTAAAATAAATCATAAGTAATATATTTACAAAAATTTTAATTTACTATAAATTGAAATACTATATTGATATAGCATTTAAAATAAATGACCTCAGAAATAAAATTCCGATACACCTTCGGGAATTTCTACAAGACACCACCCTCGGTCCTCCTTTGCTATGTATTTAAACCTAGGGTCACTCATGGACACAAAAAGTTGCAGCAAGAAAAAAATAACGGTTTAACATAGATTTATTATTTTATATTTATATTATATATAGCGTATAAACTAGACACATCGGCAGAATATGTATTATATAACTTTGGTACATAGTAATTGGTTGCTTATGCAAACACTTGAATGGGAAAATATCTTATGATCGTTAGGATCGGTATTGAATAGTTAAAAGTATAATTTTTACTTACAGAAGGATAGAATATTTTTCTGAAGTTGCGACATTATTGAAGAACGGGTACTCACCTAGAAAAGAAAGAAGTCATTATTAATCAATTGAATTGGGTCAACAATGCATCAATGATTTTTATTACCTTATAACTTAAATTATTAAATACGACAAGAGTTAATAATTAAATTACACCAGAAGTCAATTATATAAATAAAATATTTTTTTGGAACTCCCGACGCGACAGCTTATTCTATTATGCACGCGATCCATAGTTCGAAAGGGGTAATTTACCGTCTATTACAAATTTATCGGGGTGTGACAGTCAAGTAAGCGGAGCACTGTGCTACAGCGGGAAGGATTCAAGTTCGATTCTGTTAGATCACTTTTTGTACCCTTAGTTTCTCCGAGCTGTGTTTCTCCTGATACCTCTGAGGCATACGCGGGAAGCAAATAGCTCATCTAACCTATTGTGTGAATTTCACACTCCGAATATGATTGTTTGTACTGGATGAGCCTTACTCTCACCAAATACCTGCAAGGTTTTAACCTCTACCCTCAATTGTTAAACGAACCTTCCCGTAGAATACTGCGGTGGATGTGTACCATTTACAATGCTGCTGCTTCTATTAGTTTGGAGTAATTAACCGCAAGGTTTGTTTTGTCTTGGTAACCTATTGATGTATATTTCTCCAGATACCATTCCTAGTTCACCTACCAAGGCTATCATTTGTATCCAGTGTATATCAGATGTTTTTCAGTTATTTTGAGTAAATGAATACTCAATGAAGAATGTAGAATTGTAAAGATACGTAATTATTCAATTATAATTGCTCGGCAATTCTGAATAGGTTCATCAGCAACCACGTATCTATTTTCTTCGTAGCACGAAAAGTGTATTCAACTAAATATTATCTCAACCCGACATCAACATTTCTAAAACAAATATAGTTAAGTCATCTATTGGTCCGTTTTTGCGCTCAATTACTCACTTCTATACTCTTCAAAATATTATACTATTGCTTTAAGTTTAAAAAAGCCCATCAAAAGTAAAAATTCGGATACGTCACTTCCTCACGCAGAGGCAATACATAACACACACGATTGAAATTATGTTGCAAGATTGAACTCTCATGCCACTCGAAGGACAACATTTAGCAAGGATTCATTGTTTTCGGAAAACAATTTTATTTTTGGCATTAATGCATGGTGGTAACACTCTTCGAAGGGTTTTGATTTTGCCAGGACAACGAAAACAGTAGAAATAGGACTTCGTATTGTACGACTCTGCGCAATGCGGAGCCTGGAGATAACAATTTTTTTTGGCGTGGCGATGCATTGCAAAAAAATTTCGCGAATAATAATCACCTTGGGTAGGTATAAAGAAAAATATCAAATCGAAGTAGCGAAAACATTTTTTCCGCGACTCGTTAAAATGTTTCCATATTCTCTCTTAAAGAAAAGATTTACGAGCCCTCCACCGCCATTATTCACCCTTCACCCATCTCCAACCTCAAGCCCTTAACGAAATTTGTCCGACCGAAGCACTTTCGAGAGTTTTTTTTCTTACTTCAAGGGAACTATTCAGTAAATCAAAGCGAGCTTCTCAAACCTGGTTTTCCATGCTGATCTATGTTAAGGTCATTAAAAACTTCCCTCATTTTCCCACTCCTTAGGGAAAAAGAATGGGAATTGGTTACGTTGGACCAAAGTTATGGGCGGGAAATAAAGTGAGCGAAGGAGAGATTGCATTTTTTACGACTTTTTTCGAGTAAAATGGATTTTTCTTGAGAAAACGCCTTGAAGTGGCGCATTCAATTCCAATCAAGGTGCAGGAGTTATGCGCACCTGGGAGGGCCGAGCCGAGACAAAAAAGTGCAGATTGAAAGAATCGAGATTGCGGAACAGGCCAATACGGAAAAGTAAAGGGAAACAAGCAACAATGTTTAGATGGTGTATCTGTACAAAGGCAAAATTTTTTTGGTAATTTTTTTATAATTGTTAAACTAGTAAGCATATGACATTGAATGTTTTACAATTCAAGCCTGCTAAAAATTAAAAGTCATTTGTCATTTCAGTTTTGTAACACCAAATGCAATACTCAGAGGCAAGCAGTGCCAGATTGGAAGTTCTTGGTAGCAGGCGTTGGATACTGCTAACAAATACTTCGACCGATTAGCTATTCAGGGCTTTCTCAGTAAAACGCATAGATATCCAAACATTGGCACGTCTAGAAGTCTTTAGGACTGAAACTTGATTCTCTCCAATAAGCAATGAGAAACAAGGGAAATTGCATTTAGGGGTGGACTGCAGACGTGAATGCTGCCACAAAATAACTTTTCTAATAGAAAAAAAGAATATGACACCTATTACTACTTTGTATAGAATTATACGCTTTTATGGGCGAAGGAGTGAATGCAGAAATTCAAATAAAGAAGATTGTGGGATAGGAAAGAATGGCAAAAATTAGCAAAGGCAACTCGGTGAAAGAAGCGAAGTTAATTAAAAAATTACATTGGAATGGATTTGGGTTGTGAGTTACAACGCAATGAATAATGAATCCATGGGACACAAATATGTTTTCATTGAAGTAAAAGAGATGGTGAGGAGGTATGAGGATAATAAGCGAATTTAAATTCAGGCAATGGGGAGAAATCAATTAGAGATTTGAAATTACTCCATTATATATATATATATATATATATATATATATATATATATATATATACACACACATATATATACACATATATATACATATATATATACATATATATATATATATATATATACACACACATATATATACACATATATATACATATATATATATACATATATATATATATATATATATATATATATATATATATATTAATTCGGAGAAATTTCGTCTTCAGTATTTTTAAAAAAAATTATTAAGATGAGGTTACATAGAAGAAAAATGAACCAAGAAATTTTAGAATAAAAAATAGCTAAAAAAACTTGGATCACAGAGAGAAATCGTGAAAAAATATTAAGCCATTATGCCATTAAAAGTCTAGTAGGAGAATTCAACCCGACATATTTATTTTAGGATACTAAAATTGGATATTTTTCACCCTGGATATTTAATGTTAAAAATAATTAAAAATTATTTTACCTCCTAGAACGAAATTCATTTTCAAAGAAGTTATCGTTGAGCAAACAAGGTCTAATTCTGAGAATTAACTATACAGATATAGTGGTAAAGAGCCTTGGTAATTGTAATAACAGCTTCAGCTGTTTTTGCAATAAATATTTAAAACTAATTTTGTAAATAATAAAAAATTAAATCCGTTAAATGTATTTATGCATTCTCGTATTTCAAACTTCGAGATCTATTACTTTGTGTAGAAGCATATGAATAATAATAATAGCGTCATTTTGCTTGCATTTCGCACTTTTCTTAGTTCAGGTAGCTGTGTTTTTTATTGTGTTACCTGGATTACAAATGCATTGTAATTTGTAAAAAAGATTAATAATTAACATCAAAACTTACCAGAAATAAACGATTTATCTTGTATTCGTTTAAATTCTGGAATAAAAATTAAGAAGAACGCGGAAAAACTATATTCACTGCGTATACATTCCTATAAGTGGTTTACAGTGAAGAATAGCAACAAAATAATGCATTTTGATTCGAAAAAATATATTTTTATTCCAAATTTCGAAAAAAGAAGAATTGGGGCTGCGTTAACCGCACGATCTTTGCACTCGGAGAATAATAGAAACTGAGGTGAGGCAAGTTAATTGTTATAATGCTAATAGTTGCATCATATTATAATTTCACATGCTAATTACATATGCATCAAATCAATGAATGCCCTACATATTCATTTCTTTACTGTATTCAAGTAGTGTAGCCCTCATATCGTTAGAAAAATTCACTCGATAGAATATACTCCATATAGATCAGACAGGTGAATTAATTCGATTCCTTCCATAACTTAATAACCAATTACCTATCAAAATACATTCCAGTATTTCATAAACATTATCAGTTAACAATCCCATGGCTGATTCATATCTTTTCACTAGTGTTCCCGATTATTTCCTTGTTTTTTTTTCATTGTTATTAATTTTTCCTTGCTCTCCTTACTCATTCATTCATTCTAAGGAAAACTAATTTTGTAACACGACAGCAGTGAAAAAAAGTGAGGTCATTCTTTTTCCATGCACCAAGTAATGATTTCATGGGCATTATGAAAGCGTGATTCCAAACACTTCGTGTTGCCGAGCCAAATCCAAGCCCATGCATTCTGAAGTTCTTTGTCTTATCTTGTTTATCTGTTGTAACCGTTTTGAAATTCATTATTAGACCACACCTTTGAGCTTGATTACTTCTTGATATTTTATATGCCTAATATTAGCCGATTTAAAATGTTTTGCTCGTATTAGCATTTATGTTGCAAGGGTTATGCGTCAGCACAATCAAACTCTTGGAAACCACCGCCGCGACCACCGGCTAATCAGTCCGGGGACTGATACCGGGAGAACGTTGTGAGTCAGGAGCGGAGTCACGAGTGATTCCCCCGGCCCTGCCGTGCGTCACAAGAGAGACTACCCTTTGTACCCTGAGCTCCGATAAAAGGGTGACCATCCTCGGCAGACGGGTGGCCCGCCAGTGTGATCCTGATCGCCCATAACCTCGGACCAGCCGTGCTCCGCTCGGAATTCGGTCCACGCCCGCTCCCTATCCCCGCTTCCCCGGACCAGCCTCTCTACGTAAGGGTTCGGTCCCTTCCTCACCGATACCTCCAGACCAGCTCGCTCGAGTTACCGGTCTACATCCCATCCCCCGGCCGGTTCCTTCCGACGACTCGACGCCGACGACGCCTCTGGTCACCCTTCAGCCCGGTCAATCCTCTTGTCCTGTAAGTACCTACCCAAGTCTTCCCTTCACTTCCTACTCTCTCGCGGCATTGTCTCATGAGCTGTGTACCGCCATACTGTCAAACCTTCTGTTACGCACATAAAAATACCCGTACCGAAGACCGCTCTTGTTATTTAATTAATACCCTCAACCCTTGTTGTCGCGGATTCGGAGCGCTGCGACACGAAGACCGCTCTTGTTATTTAATTAATACCCTCAACCCTTGTTGTCGCGGATTCGGAGCGCTGCGACATTTATATGCTTCCAGGTAAAATCTTAAGTGTGACCTACCGCAAATGGTTTGAATGACTTATCTCCAACAAAGTCTTCCTCATTCTTTGCCCTAACTCACAGCATGGAAAATTATTTCAGGCAATTTGTACTTCAGTAAGAAATGAAAGTAAAAATGTAGTTTGGAAACTATGGAATGAATGTTGGTATAAAATTTATTTAATTGAAATTTCAAAGGGAGAGAAATAATTTTGATGTTATTTTAATAATACTCGCTAATATTTTAGGCATAATAAAAGATGAAATGTCATGATATTATCGTACTCCTACATTTTTCAAAATTTAGAAATACGAACGCATTTGATTTTCGCTTTACGTTGACGACAAAACTAAAAAAGCAATTTTTTACGGCTATATTTTATTTTCGAAATATTTACACCACTTATTTGTTTACACCACTTATTTGTTTACACCACGACTTTTCATTTTCAGATTTGCATGCATTTATGGCAGGATAACGGCTCGTGACACAGTACCTTCCCCAGAAGTAACAAGAATAATTCCATGCCCCCAAAGCTACGCTGGAAAATGTTCTCCCGAAAGAAGAGAGTACGGGAGCAATAAAATAATTTACAATACTCAACCTCCCCCACGCTTGTCTCTCCATCTTGCACCGCACATTGAAGCCTTCCCTCCTCTTGCCCGACTCCCTCTTCACGACCACCTCTACTTCCTCCTGGCATCTCGTCCCTCGCCCCTAACTACAACACACTCCCAGGACCCTTTTATTCACCGCTCCACGGAGGCGGGAGGGAGGGATGGAGGGGCGGGGAGGGGGCATCCGACGGTTGAGCCCGGCTCCGGCAGAGCACTCGGTCCATATGGCAGCCTAAGTGCCTATTTATGTCCGGTTCATCGTGAAAAGGATTTCACCGCGCGCCGTTCCGAGGGAGAGTTTTAGTTTCCGCAGCGCGCACGGGATCTCGCCGTGTATGTGTCTCTCTCTCTTCCCCCCCCCCTCTTCCCTCTTTCTCTCTCAGGGTTGGTTGGTACAGGGAGAGGAGGTGGGGAAGGATGCGAGGGAGTGATAGAGAGAGGAAGTGTGAGGCGAAGGTTGGGATAGGGCGAGAGGGGTTTGGGGGAGGAATGAAAAGATATGTGGGCGGTCGCGGGGGAGGTGGGTTGAAGGTGGGTTAAGGGAAGGGGCGGAGGGCGCTGGGAGCATCCCCATCGAATCAAGAGGGCGCCATGCGGGTGGGCGGATGGGGGGTTGGTTGGGAGGAGGGAGGCGAACACAGAAGGGAGGGGCGCGTACGGAGACGGTGATGAGAGCAAACAATAGGTGAAACGTTTAAAACAGAGTGAGATGGGGACGGGAGGGAATGAAACAGCAGGTGGAGGCGGGCAGAAGGGTTTAAACTGCAAGAGAAAGAGTGAGGGGAGTAAACACGGCGCCGGGGACGGAAGGCATCCGAAGGAGCGTTTCGGCGGAAGATGTGAAGGTGTGGAGGGAGGAAAGGGGTCAGGCACTCATGACGATTTCATGAATGCCATTAGTCCAAAGGACACCCTAGGGTGCGTGCGGAGTGGGAGTGGACACGGAAGGTGACTTATTCGGCTGGAAGCAAATATTAGGAGTGCCGCGATCCCCGCAGTTATATTCCCAAACGCTCCACTGTTCCAAATGAAATGGGGGTCCTCGACCCTCATCCGCGTACTACCCCCACCCCTCCCCCCTGCCCCCACACCCCCCAGCCTCTTCGCCCCAGTGGATCTGGCATCATAAATGAGGAAGTCACTTATGACCTCGAAGTTGGCCATAAGTGACTTCTTCACGGCGGATGAAAATCAATTTTTTTTAACAAATGCCCCCGAGCGGAAAGGACCCCTGGCGGAACCCGCTGATCGATTAAAAGGTTTATGAAGTTCCCATTGCGACTTTAGGGAAGGATATTCTCTTTTTATACGAACAATGAGATATAATACTTAAAAATAATAAGAAAATATAGGTACTGCTGTTGAGATATCCCATTTGATGAAACTGACGCCTAAGGTTTAATGGATGCCTGACGTGGTTTTTCTTTGATGCCGAAAGTTATTCGTATGAAAACTTTGATTTTCCGAAACGAAATAAACGTGCGTTATTTTTTATAGTGATGGCAGGGACTTAACTGGGCACACCATTTGGATCCACTTAAGTTTCTTGCCACTGTAGTTGAGGACTTAAGAGTTAAGAATAATCTAAATTACATACAGTAACGAATAATTAAAAAAACGGCAGGCATGCACCATGGACATGAAATCTCTTAAATGATTTAAATTATCAATAAACGAAAGACTACTTGAGTGCAAAATGAGTACATAGAAAGACGTAGAAGACGTCAAGAGTAACGTAGAAAGAGAAAGTATCTATTAGAACAAAATCTTTGACACATTTGGAGGAAGTGATAACTATTGTTCGAATTGGTTAACAGGTTTCTAAAATGTTTCTATTTTACAATTCAATGGAATCAATAATTAATGCACTAAAATGGCTGACTTAATTTTGTTTTATTTACAATATACTCTAACTTCCAAAACATTTATTTATTAAAGCTCTATTTGTGTCATTTATTAATTCTTACATCGAATGTCTGTGAAGATTTCTATGAATTAAATCCAAGAAACACTCGCAAAACGTATTATTTATTATCAGCTCTAATTTAATAGAAGGCAAATGAAATTAGCTTCATTAAATGGAGTACTTGGCGCGATCTAGATTTCTCTCACTCGAAATGATTAGCATGAACTACAAATTAAAATTCCATAAATATGTTAACTAATTCTTATGTAACACAAAAAACATTATGGTCGTAAGATGAGATAAAAACTTCACGCAGGCAACCAAACCTAATTCTAAGAAAAAATACAAGAAAGAAGGAGATTTATGGGTAAGCAGCATGAGACTTGAAAATATGTTTTTATATACTAAATTCTCCTTCGCTGAAGTGTACACACGCCAAACCGTTTAAATACACTTTTCACCCTTAATTATGACCCGTATTTTTGCTGTTGGAGGAAAAAGAATTTTTGCAAAAAGGAGACTTTTGTTCGTGGGAGTCTAGGAGAATATATAATAAACGTTGTTAGAAGAGGAGACAAACGAAGAGAGTTTTGATTTGGTCTGAATAAAAATTAAATTGCTGGAGAAATTTGGAAGAAGAATGAAAAAGAGAATGGAGGATAAACAGAAGAAGAGTGGAATTTTTAAGGCAAGGGAATATTGGATATTCTGAGAAGAGCGTGGAAAGGATAAGAAATTTGAGGGGAATGAATGGAATGGAAAACATGAGGAGCGGTAGAAGGGCATGATCTTAAGAATAAAGGTCTTTTATGATAGATGGAAGAGGTTTAGTATTGCACGAAAAAGACAAACAAGGATTTCATGAGAACTTTAATGACGTAACCGTAGTTCGTTGGCTACTGAAACTTAAAGCAAGGAACATGGAGATATTCAAAGTCAAATTAACTCGGAAAACGAGCTATACTGTGGTATCTTTATAACTTGTCAGACCCTCTAAAAACCCTGATATTTGTGCCTAAATGTTTCCTATGGCATTGTGAAGATGATTCGATTTAAACGGATTCGTGATCATTGCGCTAAATGGCATTTACTGCCGAGTCATCAATAAATGGAACTGAAATTGCTATTACCTCATGATATAGATATCCATAGACCGATAATTTGCCTCGCGGTGTAATAAGAAAATATAGTTGAGGACTTCAGGTGTGCTCTTAATCGCAAAAACGCTCGTGTGATAAACATTAACATTTTCAGCAACGCATATACATCTCAGGGTGAATTTCACTCCTGATTTATATTCCACATACTTAACGACAAAAACTTTGAAGAATGCACGACGAAACATGGCATAAATAGTGAACAGTCATGTATTTTTTATTAAAACCAAATCTCTCAAAGTAACATCAGTGAATCCATGCTATGACTATGAGCATTTTATTTCTTAGTAAATTCATTTTAATAGTTGCCAGAACCAAGAAGTCAAATGTTTCAATCATTACGTCAAAACATACGTTCAAAAATATACTTCATTAAAAAAATTGATTTTTTGGTTTTTATGAAACTAATCTTAATAATTCTACGGACAAGTAAAACATACACAAGATATAATATCTACCCCAATGGTGGATAAGTTGTATGGTTATTAAAGTTTGGTTCCCGACGATTTTATTCTCCCCAAAGGTCGTGCTCCACTCTGTTATTCTATGTTCGGTTGATTCTCTGATCTGTTTAATGAACATTATTCATTGAACAACTCTCTTCCCTTTTTCAAATCTATAGTTACGGATATTTAGTTCATCTTAAATGCTGATTCGAAAGTGGTTTGATGTGGTCTTTCTGGACTATTAAGAGCACCTCATTTCAATACATTTCTAACAGGAATGAGGTTTCGAAGCGACGTGAGTTGTATTGAATATGAAGGGGAATTGTGCAGATAGATATCTTCAGCCATAATTAAGCAGTCACTCGATGGGATCACCAAAAATCAGAAAAGGTGATGCAAGTCAATTTCTAAGTATGATATCATACGCCCATTGATGACGACCATGCTAAAAACAGTTACAATCAAATAGTTAATATTGGTATCGGAAGAGGGATAATTTACAATATCAATTATGGCATTGAAAAGGGAACAGCATGGTAAATTATTTTCACTTACTTGTGCATTCTCGTTAAATGACTGAACTGGTGTTGTTCATTCTTTGGCATAGGGCAGTCGCCAGGAATTTGGCACGACTGAGATCAACCGGGTTCGAGGCAGCATGAGCTCGGAATCCAATAAGAGAGCAACTTTTGGTGCCACAAATAATGCCAGTCCCTTAATCTGACTGCCCTGGAGCGGAATTTCGGATTGGAACGAGAGGGTAAGGGCAATAAACGAAAAAAGCGGACGGGACACGCGCCCAGCAGGTTACAGGGGCAAGTGAGATAAAGGAAGGTGATTCCGGAATCCTCCACAAATTGGAATTGGGAATGTGAAATTGAAACGAGATTGGTCGAAAAAGCAGTAAAGAGGGAAAAGAAAGGGGATTCGAAGGTCAAATGGTATTGTCATGGACACAGGCTGTATGGAAACAATGCAACCATAGAGGAAGATTTCATTGCAGAAATATAGTAAGGGGCGACCGAATGTTTCTATAAATAAAATGATAGCCAGTTACGTCATGAAGTTTCTTAAGTAAAAAAAGAATAATGCAAAACAAGGTTAAATTCCATTGAATTACACCAAAGTTTCTCGTTAATCGGTGTTTATTGTACATCATTTCCCATTTCAATAATTGATTGTAATGAACAATGCATATTTCATTTGAAATTGATTTTACTTTGGCCTACGTCACCGCTTAATTGTGATTCTGTTTACATTAAGGCTAATTCTGAAATTTGCCGGCTTAATTTATTTAGCAAAAATGTAATCCACGATCTCATTATTGTGGAAAGTTTTCAATTGAAAACGAGGAAGAAAGTGAAGAGCTGATTAGCTTGTAATTGCTCAATAAAATTTTCATTTGAGTGATTGATAAACTTGATGCTGATATTTTAAAGCAAGTTCTGAAACGAAAATATTTTTAATGCCTGCACACTAAAAATCACAGAAATTGAAAATGTTTCGAATTCAAACGTCACTACGGAACGGACAACATATTAAAATTTTTTATATTATATTTATAAAAAAACGAATTAATTAATCATGTGCAGATGTGTTCTTTATCAATTAATTTATTTTAATTTATAAGATTCATGAAGACATTTATCCTGTTTCATAAAACCTTCAGTTGATAATTCACTATTTTTGACGTGAAATAGTTAACAATTGTTAATTTTGATCATCTATTTGTTTGTCAAATATTTTTTGGGCAAAAACTTTCCATTTTTGTCGATTATTATTTCCAGCGTGGGACCTCAGAATCTGTGTCGTTGGATTACGGATGGATTTAGCTAGAATTTAAAAAATATACAATCATAGTAAGTTATGAAAATAAAATTTACATGGATCTCATTGAATGGAAGAAATATTGAAACGCGTAAGTATAATTGGAATTTAGCATTCACATAAATATAGTACAGGCTTACTAGGTCAAACAAAAGAGGGTAATATGTACGTATTAAGCAATAAGATAGGAGGAATAATATTTGATTAGATTGTTTCACAAGACCATGATATCAAAGTAAGCCTAGGCAATTGGTAACATAGGAAATGTAAAGTGAAAATAATGTTCAGGGATTCGAATCATTTAAGACGGAATGTAATGAAAAAATGAAACATTGCACAAATTTATCTGAGGTAACAGTGATAAGATTTGCTCGCACAATGATATAAAAGGAACGTTCTCATGCAGGGAAGAGCCGGGGAAGGAATATCAAGCCATGGAAAATTGTTAGCATAGGCCTATTCGGGCGGTAATCACAGTCTTCGAAACCACATTGGTGCAGAAAAAACACTGCCATGTTGAAGGCACGGAGAACTCCTATTTCTATCGGGAAAATATTTAATGGGAACACGGAAAGAGTTGTAGTCGGAACGTAGTTAGGCACGAGATGTGAAACATAGAATATGAAGTTTACATTGAGATCGAGCCTCACTCGTTCCGCGCCAGTATTTGCAGGTTCCTTTTATTTTCCGCTGTACGGTTTCAAAACCGTATGTTGAAGGCATTCTGCACAGTTGTATGCACCCTTTGAACGGATATTAACGCTCGATATTGGTTGTGAAGCAGAACCAAACGTTCTCATTTTTTTTTACCCGTCCGGCGCTGAGGCTTGCAGACATTTCCGTTTATATTTTCGCGGTCGCAAAGACCGCAAAAAAACAGTCGGGATCGCTGTATGGTTGGTCGTACATGATAATTGCAGTACTTTGCACTGTCTTTATGGATTATTGATTATTATCTGGAGCTGGCGCTAGGTTGGTGCAGCAGTGACTGCAGAGTTGGAGCGCTTTGCCTGAGCAAATATCTGATTCTGAATTTAAAAGTGCAAATCATTCATTTAAAGAGATTGAGACGGAAAATTAGTGACTACTGACCTTTTGGAAAATATTTTCAATATGATTTCAATCCAATAATTCTGTAAATATTATTTATTAATTGATAAAATCAAATTTTATTTAAGTTTTGTAAAAATGACGGCCAAATAGTTATTTTTTCTTCTATTAGTGCACTATAGATATGGTCAAATAAATTAATGAGAAATTATATACCTTTCTAATTGGTGATATCATTGCAGAACATGTAAAATCAGGATGAACAAGATGATGAAAAGGAGGGAAAATAGGTTTCTTTGAGAGTTTTGGAAAAAAAGATTTCTCATTCAAGTTTCATTGAGACAGAAATTGATACAAACTAGAGAAATAGCTTACTTAAACTTTTCCTTCTAAAATGTAGATATGAAAGCCCTAATTTCAATATAAGCGGAGAGAAAATATAGAAGAGAGACAAAATCAATTTCTTTTCTTTTTCGGGCAATTTTAAATCACACCGGTGATAGTCTACAGAGAGAACGTTTCCCTCCGCTTTCGTAATTAAAACGTATGTAATTAGGATTTCACTTTGACACAAGATTTGCATTTTATTCCGCACTTTGCCGAAAATTTGTACACAAAGATGGATTCGAATGTTAATTTTGATAGAATTACTTATTTTAATCAGCCATAGACTGACAGAATGAAAATATAAATCCAATAATACAACAAATTTACTCGGGACAGATATTAAGTCATTGAAGATTGTTTCTGAAAGCTACTGCGGCATAGGATTGAGAAGGAATTACCCAAATTTTCACTTGGGGTAATACAACTGAGGAACCAACAAAATACTTTGGGAATTCAATGAGATTCATAAAGGGGCAAGAAACATATGTCCTACATTGGTAAATAGACGGTCTATAATTTCAAAACAATTCGGCAAGTATAGGAAAACAAATGTAAGGGCGTTTATATTTTTAAAATTCTAACAGAAACTGAAAAAAAATCAAGCCAGTCCTTTCATTTTTGTCATCTAAAGAGAGATAGGGAGAGATATTTTATCTCCCAATTTGTGATTAAAATATTTTCCATGCATTGAATGCGTGGATTGTTGATTACATAATTTCAAATTTATATATAATTTCTCTAACATAAAAAAAGAAACTGTAGTCCTAAATATGATGCTACCGTTTTGAAAATACTAGTTATAATGTGTCTATATTTATCAGATTAGCGTGGCCTTTTTCATAAAATACTTATATTTCCCCGAAATGGATGAAGCGCTATCATCTCTGCCATATTAATACCTGTTGCTCAAGCACTAAGTATATTTTCACCCAATATCAAATAGGAATAAAGAACAGAAACATATTTCGTGGAAATTCTCAGCCTATTTAGGAACTACCAAGAAAATGTTCTCATATTATTTAAGGAGGGAATAACACGCGAGTATAGTGCCAGAAATAACTTCAAAATGCTTTCCCAAAATACATTGAAACTGTTTTTGTAGAATGAGATGTGGGTTCAACTGATTCAATGTAAAAATGGAAAATATCGTTTTCCCAACTGAGCGAGACTAAAACAAAAATATGCATCGTTAACAGGTCGATACGGAGAACAAAAAACGGACGATATATGTTTAATTGTACATAATAACATAAACTTATTATGAAAATGAACAATTGAAGAAATACAGATATACTGAAATGTGTAAGATGAACATTTAACTTATTTCAAAATATCATAGTAGCTAATTGTTCAGATAATCATGCATGAAAGATATCATGACAGTATATCTGAAAATGTACCTCTATTTTCAGCTATTAATTATTGTCTTTACAGCCGATAACCTACTTTCAACATATTTTCATGATATTTATATGTATTGAGTATATAATGGATCCATCATTTCAGTAGCACATCGGACTCAAAGCTACCTCGAGCGCTTACGCCATTAATGCGCAATTAATACTCGCGATGAGATAGATTTGCGAGGCCGCTAAATCAGCAATTAACTTTTCAACAATACAACTAACTGTAAGCGCCTACATCACATATTTCAAGGAAATTTTTCTAGATATTTTCTAAGCTCTGAGAGTAAATCGTGAATTTAATTATTTATTTTTCTTAATTTTCAAATGCTACCGAAAAAAACAACCATGAATAGCACACACTCTGAATTCGAGATGGATTCATCTCAATATGTCCCTTCGTTGGAATAGCGTTGATAGAAAACACGCGTTTAAAGTTATTTCAATTCATAATTGTGAGCAATGTGAACATAATGTCAATTGGTGTGTGTACTCCTACCAGAGAATTAATTAAAGTGAAATTAAAAAAAATATCTGAAATAATAATATAATGAATCAACTCTAAGCACCCCTTTTACCATTTAGAGTAAGCCAGTAGCATTATGTACGTACGTATTATTACCAAAAATAAGGGCAAATCAACAAAATAAAAGAAAATGTGTTTTAAATACATAACCAACCCAAAAATAAACTAAAAAACAAACTCTAAACTCAGTTTGAGAGAGAAGGGTAGAGCTCACCTCTTTTACCTATGCCGCCTATGTTTTCCGAGAAAGATCAGGATAGCGAAAAATTACACAGCTCGTGCGAATCTGCGTGTGCCCAAAAGTATTTGTTAATATGGAATTGAATGCATACCCTCCGGTCAGGAGCCCGGCGTTGTACCCATCAAATCCCTCGATCATGTAACAGAACAGTATAAATTAATGGCGCAGTGCAGGTCTCGGGGGAGCACGTTGCACAAGCATTGATTGATTAAATGCCATCGAAATTTAATATGCGACAGGGAGTAAGAATTTAACGTAGCTTTACAAGCGTAACCGGGTAAACTTCAAGGAATGAGATTTGCGGATGAACATTCAAATGAATGGAATCGTTCCACTATAAATAAAGAAAATGGCATATATTTTAACCCAGCTGAGTTATCTTACCAATCGAGTCAGATAGATGAAGATTTTGCCGATCATAATTTTCCGAAGCACTAAGAAGGGCATTTCAAATCTAGCGAACATCCACTTGAAGTTAGAAGCGGCAGAGAAGAGAGTTAAAAAATTCCATTCGACCTTCATTGCTTAAATCAAGTTATGGATACCTAGTGCTGGAATATTCTTATGCAATCTGATGGACATTGAAATTATTTACATATACGAAAAATTGTTAGAAAACCTGCTAATGGAGTCGATCGTGAAAATTGTTCTGAAATGAATGAAGAAAATATAAGTCAAGAAGTCCGAAAAGAAATGTTTCATCACAAATGATATTAAATACTAGGTAAAAATACAAAAGTTTCTAGAGGAATTTCCTGAAGGGAGAAAGGGATGACTAAGACCTGAAGGAGATACTATCTTTTCAGAATACTACCTTGATCAAAAAGTTCCCGGAATAACCACCGTGTGGCGCTCCCATCGTTCCGATTTGAGTTCTGTTTTCTTTGTTAAATTGGTACATCTGTTGTTGATATTCCCTTTAAATCTTAGTGTCATAACTTGACATTTGCAAAAGTTACGTAGCCAAGAGTACATCTATCTCTGTGTGTGTTGGCGATTTTTTACAATTGCAGAAATGGATTTAAATTTGCAACAACGAACTTGTATTAAATTTTGCGTAAAAAACGGATTTAGTGGCGCACGGACGTTGGAAATGTTGGAAAAGTGTTTCGGCAACGATTCTCTAAAAAAAACGGTCGTTTACCAGTGGCACGAGCGGTTCAGAAGTGGTCGCGAGTCAATCGAAGATGATGAACGCAGTGGCAGACCATCGACATCGAAAGTCGGTGAAAAAATTGATAAAGTAAAAGAAATGTTGGTCAATAACCGCAAATTAACCATCAGAGAAATAGCGGAGGACTTGAACATTGCCTATGGATCCGCCCAAGACATTGTGGTTAATGATTTGGGTTTCCGTCGTGTAGCAGCAAAGTTGGTGCCAAAAGACCTCAATTTCATGCAAAAAAGAGACCGTGTTGACGTCGCAAAAGAGATGATTTGCGAGGCTGAATCCGATCCCACATTCATCAAAAGGATCATTACTGGAGACGAGACGTGGGTTTATGAGTACGACACGCAATCCAGACATCAGGCAAGTGAATGGCGTTCACCAAATGAGCCGAGACCAAAAAAACCACGTCGTTTTCAGTCAAAAAAGAAGGCAGTGCTGACGGTTTTCATGGATTACAACGGTGTAGTGCATCATGAATTTTTGCCAGAAGGCCAGACAGTAAACAAAGAGTATTATTTGGGCGTTATGAGACGTTTGCGTGAAGCAATTCGCCGAAAGAGACCAGAAATGTGGGCAGAAAACTCGTGGATTTTGCACCATGATAACGCACCGTCGCACAGTGCTATCATTATTCGTAATTTTTTGACGAAAAATGCAACAAATACCATCCAACAGCCACCGAATTCACCTGATTTGGCTCCCTGTGACTTCTTTCTGTTCAATCGAGTTAAAAAACCATTACGGGGAACGCGTTTTAGCAGCCGAGAGGAAGTAATGGAAAAATCGCAGGAAGCACTGATGGACATACCGAAAACCGAATATAAAAAATGTTTCGAGGATTGGATCAAGCGCTGGCATAAGTGTGTTGCAGTCGATGGGGATTACTTTGAAGGGGACAATATAGATTTAGATGAATAAACTTGTATTTTTAATTTTCTGAATAAATTCCGGGAAATTTTTGATCAAGGTAGTATTTAAACTTTACTAAATGAATAGAAAGTTTGGAGCAAAAACAAACTAGACTAAGAAATTAAGTAAGGAGTATTATTTTTTATTAATCAGTTACTGCTCTCAACTTTAATTGAGTTAACATTTTTCTTTTAATGCAGAAGGATCACCAGCGATAAAATAATTGAGTTAGTTAGCAGGGTAGCGTAAAGGAAGGTTTTATTTCATAAGGAATTTTTATAAACGATATATGTTACCTGATTAAAAGAAGACCGAAATGAAAACGTTGGCGCTACAGGAACTGTGCCCGAATGAGTATGATAATTGAACTGAATGATTCATTGATATCCTCTTTTGAAAAGGGGAGCGATGATTGGAAAAAGAAAGAGAAAAAATCAATTGACATAAACTGAATGACAAATATTAACTAAATTTTATAAGAAGATAGAAATAAAGGATGGAAAGAGTTCAGACGAAGGACAGGAAGAATTGGTGATGGTTGTTGTAACATTAAGAATTGATTTAAAAATTACAGTTATGTGGTCCGGATTAGCGATCACTAGTAGGACTGGCACGAACTAATCCATAGAATGGCGGCTAAATAGGGTTATTACGATATTGATGGCGTTTGAGTTTTCCTCTCATTTTTTCGATTCCTAGTCAAGCGTATTTTTCCCTTCCGTGTTATATCCCACGTTGTCACAAAAATAACACTAAAAAAAACGACGTCAGGAAAGAGCAAGTCCATATAATTGAAACGTCATCTCAACGGAGAGAACTTCTAATGCCTTCAATTATAGATAAAATGAATTCCCAAACAAATGAATGAGAAAAGCTTAATTTGAAAAGAATGGAGTCGTTTAATCTATATAGACCTCCGAGCCTTATTTTTAGAAGTGCTATTTTGAGATAGAGTTTAAGAAACAGACAGAAAAGTGACACCAACTCAGTGTATAAAATAAATCTGAAATTAATTAACAATATATGTAATACTTCATTCAATGTCATTCCGGAATTATTACCAAATCAGTGCAAGGCTAAAATAACAACTAAGACATTTTTTTTATTTCTATTAGCAGGCTATTCACCTGTCCACTTCTCTCTTCCAAGTTCTTTATTTTCCCAGCGTAGAAGGTAATCTGTTATTTCATTTGCTTTGGTAATAATAAAATGATTCCTTCGATATTCTTTACAATTCATATAGTGATGCTTAGTACCGTTTGAATAATGTGTTAAATTTTACTTACTCAACTTATCTTACTCAACTATCAGCAAGTGGACATTTCGTTTAGGCTTGTTTTAAATGATCCGTAAAAGATACTGTTTTTACCTAAAATGTTAATAGAAAATGGCATTTTGTTAAGACAGCTTAAACAATTAATTTTATTGCAACAGTCAGTCACAATTACTAGGTAGAAACTCGTCAACGGAGATTTTGATGGGCGTTATGCTGAGAATATGCCCCCTTACTCTGAAATGCACTGGACAGCATTCAACGCTAACACACTCGTCCTAAAGATAGCGATCTATAAACACTTTGTAGAGAATTACTACATTTTCTAAATTAACATAATTTATGAACTAGGTATATTCTTACTATTTTTAGTAAATAAAAATTAAATACATTTAAAGTCTCAAAACAATTTTTTTCACCTTACCACAAAAATAAGAATCATTAAAAACAATGTTTAGGGAAGAAAAGTCAAAGAACGATCAATGCATTAAAACTTCTTACGACTAAGACATTTTTTTTTTGTCTTGGCACAATGAAATCATGGTAGCTATTAGTATTCCCATTGTATAGACTTTTTGCCTCTATTGTCTCCAGGGGTGCAAATTTAATAATTTAAGACGAACCAATAATTTTGAATGTATCATAATGTAGTCCTTTACACAATCATAACCAACGTATTATCTATGCGTAACAAAAATAAAAATTCAGTTCCAGTCTAAAGCAGCGTCTAATTCCAAACTATTTTATCTGGTGAATAGTTTGCCTCAGATCTTCGAACTAAAAGTGTCTGGGCCAAACCATGGTGGCCATAAATGTTCAATGTGTCTCTAATTGAAAGAAAGTCATGCGTTAAAGGAAAAGTTACGATGGCTGTTAAGGAATGATGGTGGCATGGCTTGCGTTTATCTGTATCCCTTTAGCGTTTTCACGCCACCATTTATATATGATTGGCATAATTCAAAATGCTAACAAAAGAAATGCATTTAGATAAGTTAATTGGAATAATTGGTAAAGTATTAATTAATTATAAATTTATTGAATGCCAGAATGAAATCATGGGATCGTGAATAGAATGGCTGGAGGCTTCATTTTGTTGAAGTGATTTATACTGGAAAAGAAAATACTTCGATCTTCCACATGCGTTTTATTATGCACGACACCTGATGATGATTTTGTAAGTCAAAACCTAGGTCGTACATAATAGAAAATGCGTGTAAAGAGAAAATAATTTCGTTTCCATAGGAGTGTGAGATTACTTAGACTACGTTAGTGTTTCATTTGATAACAGCTCAGAAGAAGCTTAAGAAGCGTTAGATACAGGAATTGGAAACTAGAAAAAAGAGGAAAACAAGAAATGTCGCTCCCCTAAGACGATATCCCACTACATAAACCGATGCATGTTTCAAAATTTTACAAAGAATTATTTACAAGCTCGTGTTATTCAACAAACGGCAGACGATCGATTTTTCACTAGGCACTGGCTGTCGAGAGATAGAAGTGACATAAAGATGATGGGGAAACGAATGAAGGAGACATGTAGGGAGGCGATAGCGACTACCGCTCTGCTCGAGAGAATGAACAGAGACAATAGGAGGGAAAACCGGAACATCCATGCGACTCTCGTGCTATGATACTCCTCTGCTCCATCCTTTTCAGCAGATGAAAAAGTCGGAGGGTGTCACCATCTGTGGAAACATAAGACCCTGAGAAGAGACACATCCACACACTCACACACACGTAAGCTCCTCCTCCCTGCGTCCTGACGCGCCTCAAACACAAAACGTCAAACCTTAGCAGCTACGCAGAGAGCGGGTTACAAGGGGGGCAGGGTTCAGGCATGTCAACCAGGGTGGGGTTACGAGTGTGGGAATTCGTGAGGGGATATTTTCGCTGGAGATAGAGAGAGAATGGTAGCTCAAGAATATTTTATTTTTCGGGCGAGGAAATAGTTTTTTTTTAACACTTTTTCGAGTCGTACACAAATACCTCTCCTCGCCCTCAGGCAATGTGCCCCAATCTCAACGAGGGACACCGCTGTAATATCTCCGACCTCACATCTCCCCCGATTCCCTTTCCCGAACCCTTCCCCTTATGGGTCTCGGTTCCTATACCCTTTTAAACACCTTTATGCACCGCAATGTCCCACTCTCTCACTATCTCTCTTTTTCGTGTGTCCTTCCCTATTTTGTTCCCTTCCGATTTCGAACCCTTTGATTTCTCCCGATCTCTCTCCCTCTCATACGAACATACGCAAACACATATGCGACCCTGCAAAATCGATTCGATAGCGACCCCGCCCACATCTGCTTCTCCCTTGAATCGGCCTCCCCATCCAACCCTAGGGTTCTCACCCTGAGAGAGAGAGAGGGAGGGAGAAATAGGTGGAGAGGAGTCGGGACACTGTCCCGTTCCTGCAATTTCCTTCCCCGACCCGGCCCCCATAAAATGCCGGGCTCATCCCCCTCTTCATGGTCCGTCTCACCGCGGTCGAAAACTCCCCTTTACCTATATCTGGCGCACCGTCCTGGTCGTGACAACCAATACCCCGTATAAACCCTCTCCCCCGACCCCTTCTCTCTTTTTCTCTCCTCTCATCGCCCACGTTTTTAGGTTCAATTCTGGTTCTACGGCGGTCAGATATTACGGCTACGGCAAAGGAAAGTCGGACAAGGTTTGGGTGAGTAAAGATTTGTTGTGGGGGGTGGGGAGAAGGCATCTAAGGGTGGACGATGACAAAAGTGAGAGACACCAGTGTGGACAAAGAGATTGGGATGAGATATCAGCTGAGTGAAAATGCCCCGAAAATTATGGCGACAGGACAAGAGCGACACGTCAGGAAAAGCGTAACATTCGCCAATAACAATACAATTAATGCCAAAATGATAATACAATTGAATATTCATGGATTTAAAACTACGATTAGTTATTCATAATTATTAGTTTTCAGTTGGATTCGGGAGAATTACTATTCCTAAGTATATTAAAAAATTCAAGGGGAAGATATTACTTACATATAACGATATATAGTTCATTGTCGCCTCTCTGGACTTTGGATTACAAAACCAATTGTCTTTCACTCCAAACTGCACTCACCGTTTTAGCATTCTTCCTTCACTACACGGACTTTATTACAAGGACTCTCTCATTGGAGAAGTTCCTAATTTTGAGGAAGTAATTTAGGTGTACGGAAATAAGAGGATATCCACGATATTAAAAAAGATAGAGAGGCAAAATAACATGATTTTAAGCAGGGAAAGGAACTGAAATTAGCAAGTAAGTATACAGGAGTTTGAATATAAGTTAAAAGGAAGAGGTACTTTTTTTTAGGGTGTCAAATTTCAATTATTTTTTATGTTAAAAAATGATATCATTTTATAAAATAAACGGATGAAAATAAGAATACAATTGTTTGGGAGGTTTTAATAATCGTAAAAATATATGAGATTTACTTTACTTCCGTGAATAACCAGGAGAGGGAGTCACTTATCCATTACTGGTAATAATCCACATCTTTTAATGAAGATTCCAATGAACCTTTGTCCCTTATTTTCTGGGAATATTCTCCTCAGTTTTCCTTTGCATTTACAGAACAGCTTTACAGTGCATGTCCACTTATGATACAATTCCAAATTTAATGAAACTGCTTCCATAGAATTTTTCATGGCAAAAAATATTATTTCACCGCAACCTCGTAGAATTTGACGATAGTTACGTTTGCACTAAATTGGAAAAGTTAAACTAAAAAACAAACCCATAAGAAATTCTCAAACATTACAGATATCTTTTCATGCACATGACAACGTAAAAATGTCGTCTAAATGTTTCGAAAATGTTGTTCGAAGAACTTAACTGAGAAAAAAATGATGAACGAGGTTTTTCAAACTAAATACTTCGCCAAGCTTGAAAAAAATTAACTTGCGTCACACTAAAGAAAAAAATATTGTTTCATGAAATATTATCTACTCTTTCTTTAGTATAGGCGACATTATTCATTATATATTTTAATAAAGTTCAAAAAATATTGGGAGCTTATGACTTCAACATATCCCGAGGAAAATTCCCATCAAATATGTAAAAATGTTCATTGAATAAAGCATAGTGTGTAAGAATTCATATATAGACTACGAGATTAAAAACGGTTTCTGGTAGATTTGTAACAGTGAAAAATTACAAGAACTTAAAAGGAGGAAATTCACACGTCTAATCAAATCTCCGGTAGCGCGACCGCATTTATGAACATAAAGAATAAGGTACACTTATTTTATTTGCGTGAATGTTGGTGTGTTTGTACGAAAAATAACTTCTTCATGGTATTTAGTTGTATATTTCAAAAGTAATCAATAACTTTCAAAACGTATTCATTGAATAAAGTCCTTAATTTAATTTTAGTAATTTGAATGAGCCTATCCAAATACAATAGAGAACTGAAGCATGAAGGTCTCTTATCAGAGGTTTAAAAGGTATAATCCCATAACAATGACTGTTTATGAATTCATTCTTCTGCCTATCCTCTTAGGTTATAGACAGCAAAGAGGAAAGGCTAAGACAACAGCTCTTGTGCTGTCTGACATCTCATTAATTTCATCATGTCACATTTCCCTCGTTTTCAGCCGGGATGGAGAGAATACAAGTCGGTGAAAGGGGATACATAATCTTATACAGAGTCGATGAAATTAGAAAAGCAAAGTTAAAACATGTTGAAATACTGTCACTGTTCCCAAATCTTTGGTCGGATTGTCGCAAAGAATATGGTAATGGTGGGATAGGAGAAGAAACAGAGAGGGAATGGAGGCGCGGTCAGAATAGTCCAAACCGAAAGTGAAGAGAGAGAGAGAGACAGAGTATGGAGAATTATGGAGGCGGATGAGGCTAGGGAATTTGGCGGAGGCGATCCGAAAGCAAGAGAAAGGGATGCGAGCGGGGACGAGCGAGTGGGGATGGGTGGGAGCAGAAAGCGGACTTGAGTGTGCGCCCGGGATAAAAGGCGGGATGAAAGGGAAGGGTGATGGCGGTGATTATAATATCGGTCGTGTATAGAGGCAGAGAGGAAGGAGGGAGAGAAAGAGACCGCCGCGTGGTGTGGAGCGGGCGATGGGGATCTCGCGGGCGAGGGAGAGGGTTGAAGCGGGAGGGGGATGTTTCGACCCCCGTGGGTTGTAGGGCGTGGGGGATGGAAAGCGATGGAGAGAGAGAGGACTCGTGGACATCCCCTTCCTCTGTCAAACGCCACACCCACCCCAGGCCAACCCTCTCACCCCTCTCGATGCGAAAGGGGGCACAACAATGGAAGTTCCGTCCCGATCAAAGTCCGGCTTTCGGTCGTTTCAAGGGTGAGGGGAAGGGAGGTGGAGCGAGCGTCGAGGCCCCCATTTTTAACGTTTATGCAACCCACACACGCCACGCCATCACCGCCCACCGCCTCCGGCCCTTCTACCCACAGAAATCTCTCAAAAACCATCCTCCTCCCCGCGCACCCTACTACTCACTACTTCTCCCTTTGGATCCTCCTCCTCCATCCCTCTCCCTTAACTCGGGCTCGTCGTCTCCCGGCATCCCTTTTGGTTTCCTGTGTTCTGACCAGTGGCGAAAGAATGATGGCGGACTTTGGAGATTGAGGGCTTTTGTGGGGAAGAGGACGGAGAGGGGGGAACAGTTGGCGATGTGCTTACGCAACTTTTGGTAATACGCGTGTGCGGAAGGAGAGTGGATGAAAAAAATTACTTCCGTGGACGCTCGTCCCCTATCCTCTCCCTATCTCTCTCTCTCTCTGTCCCGCCATGGGTTGGAGAGAGCGGTGATTAAACGCTATGCAAAAGGGACGAGTGTACCACAGGGTGTACCTTGGAGCCTCCTGTCATTTATCCCGCGGGAAACCACACGTTTTACAGGTTCGTCGGGGGCGGGGAGGGAGGAAGGGAGTGTGGCCGCCGCCGTTCGACTTTTTTCCTCGATTAAACTCTTAACCAATAATGCGGTATTTTGGTTCAGCGGTCGAAAATTCGAAAGTTAATCCCTGTGTGTTCAGAAATCAACGATGCTGGATCTCGTTTTTTTTCCTACGTAATTCGTAGCCCAAACAAACAAAATGAAACCTGAATTTCTTTCGTTCATTGTTTCGAGTTAGTGGGCGGAATTAATGACCATAATGCAGACATTAGAAAAAAATCCCGGTCGACAACAGAGGTCAATTGCTGTTTACTTTTGAATTATTTAGAGTCAACTTTATGAGTGAACCTTTGATAAATATGGAATGTTCACATCGTCTCCCGTTACCGTCTACCACCGGCATATTAATCTTCTAAACAACTATAAGCGCAATTATAATGGTGCTCGTGATTCATGGCCTATCTAGGAAAAGCGCACTGCATCAAAATTAACTTCCTACCGTAGACCTGCGGACAAATATGACTACTATATCAACAATTAACTTTTTATCTTGTTTTACGGTTTTAGAAACAGAAAATTTATAGAAAATAACGAGGAAATGCAGATATTCTTGTAGCAGCATTGATTTCAGGGCAACTATAAAACTGCCAGCGGAAATATTCTTGAATTTGTGTAAATGTGAAAAGTGTGAAATAGCAAATCAATTGAAATATTTATGGTTTCAACTACTTGAATGCCATTCACAAAAACTTTATATTTCCTGGAAAAAATTTATGTCACTCCCTAGATGGAATTAAATTCGCCAATAAGGCCTACGTGGGAACTTTATTTCATTCTCAGACTAATGAGTAGGATGAGAAATACTTTTGTCTCACAAAAAATCTTCATAATCCGTCCGGTGACTAACGCAGGAACGAAACGCAACAGCCACAAAAAATAACTCGAAAAACTCCATTTATTAACTCGCAATTTCAATGCCTCGATTAATCAACCCACACAGCTTTTTGCAAAACTTTGCGTCACCGCCAGTATTTTATCATATCCCTGCATTCGAAAAAGGGAAAAAGAGAGTCCTGTGGAAAAATAAAAATATGCTTTCCCTCCGACAAAAATTCGAGCCGAGCAAAACTAATAAATTTATCTTCGGACGGGAGGAAAACGAAATGACATCCAAGCTTTGTTGCGTCGTCAAATACGTCACGAGACGAGCTTCGCCGGGTCACTTTTCATACAATTCTGAGCCATCTGAGGAAAACTATGATGGAGGTATTACGAGGGTCATCCGGAAAGTAGTACCCGTTCGTGAAATAAAGACACAAAAGTAAATATTAACAAACATAAAAAATTTTATTTGAAAGAGGATACTTTAAACTACTTCTCAACATAATCTCCTAGCAAATTAAGGCATTTGTCATAACGTGTGACAAGTTTCTGTATTCCTGCTGCATAGTCCTTCGCCGCCAGCTCATTGAGATACGCGAGGGACCCATCTTGCACAAATTTTTGCATAATGCAGATGGTGTTTAACAATTTCATGAACAATTGTTCGAGAAACATTGGGAAAATGCTCACAGATGTCATCAATTGTGACGCGCCGATCGTTCCTCACGAATTCGTCAACTGAGCTCACCAGTTGGTCTGTAATGACAGACGGTCTCTCCGAACGCTCATCGTCGTGTGTGTTCCCCCTCCCCATGTTGAAGTTGCGACACCACCGCCGAACAGACGACTCGTCCATTACATTGTCTCCATACACCTCCTTTAATTGGCGATGAATATCACATGGGCGAACGTTTCTTGCATTGAGGAATTTAATCACTGCCCTCACTTCACAACTGGCGGCGTTCTCAATTTTTTTAAACATTGTAAACAATCACAGAAACAACACAGGCAATGCTAGCGTCACGCAACTTGGCTCAGAGAAGGCAGACAAGCCACTGAAGCTATCTGACCTCGTCCAGCGGCTACTCGCGTCGTCAGCACTTCATGCGGCACGAACGGGTACTACTTTCCGGATGACCCTCGTATTTTTAGGTGCTGACTATCATTTTCCCAGTTGCCCATTGCCCGTGCGGAAAAATAAATCTCTCGCTTTTACTATCCATTCGCTATTTTGCGGGTTAATTTGTCCAAACGGAAGCAATAGCAGAAAGCCAATAAGAAAAAAGGGTAATGGTACAAAAATCCTTAAAATACATGAAATCGTACGCAAGATGTCTGCAGAATTGAAATTTACCATTAATAAGATCTTTAATCACAAAATCTATTAAGGTTACAATTGTACCAATCCATGCACTTTTCGGGGGTACCAATTTTAATTCATTAAGTCTAACATTTAAAAACAATTATACGCTACCTCAATTAGGAAATCTCCTGAAAATTAATTCAGGACGATAAATGAGTGAGATACAGAGAAATTCTGACCAAAAAACAATTTTGGTAGAAACCTCTGATAGGATGAAGACGTTTAACTTCAATCATCACATAATTATATTTCGCTGAAAACAGGTTTTCGTCGCATTTGGCTCTTGTTACATGAGTCCAGTATTGACTCAAAAAAAATGGTAGTCACCTCTCGTCCTGTGTGCTGGGAGTCATTTCACCAACGTTATTAAAGAATGCACCAAGATAAGAAAGACCCACAAGAAAGTCCCATTCACCAGTTCAGCAAATAGATTATTTTTCATTATCCGGCTATATATCTTATTAATATTCCAAAGGAAGAAATGCACATATAAATTTGGTTTACAGCCTTCGGACGAGCAGTGCAAATGTAAGGTATAGTTCACAAAAACTCGAGTCTCTTATAGACGTGAAATTGTTAATTGACACCAAATGACGAATGCCCAATGTTTTTAGAAGATACTTTTCCATGTTAAAAAGCAATGGCATCAAAGGGATCCATCCATTTGTTTGACAAATAAACTGTCGTTATCTGCACCATTATCTCCAACAGTATTATATTTGTAACCCTTGGCATTTATTCAAATGCACCAAAAATAAGTTTTAGTTTACACGGCTTAGCTATTCCTTTAATCGTCATATTTAAGAGAAAAAACAGTATCTTTGTTTTCCACATTAAATTTATTAAGCACAACACCATCTAGGTCACGGAGAAGATCCTGACTATCCTCTTCTACGACAAACTAGATCTTCTACGAAATATATTATATACCTGTAAAAGTAAAATTTTATGGGGAAATTCATCATTATTTTTTTAATTTTAAACATCCACCAATAGAATCATATAATAACATAAGCGTAAGAAACTCTTACCTTTTTAAAACTAAAGTAATTTTTAATAATTTTCAACCTATGATAAAAATCGACGTTAGCGAGCTAAACGCCTCCTCGCAGAGACAACATTTAATTTTCGCAGCAATCGAAGAATATTCGCATTCCGGAAATTTTTTTGGTAATACTTAGGTTTTCAAATATCATTTCCTTACTTCGGTGGAAACTAGTAACATTTTGGTGATCTTTAATATATCAAGATCGAAACAGTCACTCCTTACCGAACAATGACTACAGAGTGTTAATTTTAGAAATTCAAGGATTACATATTCATCTAGTATTTAATTTTAAAGAAATTAAATTTTAAACCTATACCTAGCAAAGAAAATGAGAAAATAATATTTAATTTGCTCCCTTGAGCGATTATTTAAGAATTTCTATCGTTTCTCTTTCCTTTTCTTCAAAACTTTCCCAAACAACTTAGCAAAATGTTGGAGAGCATATGAGAAAATTTACCGAGAGGCCTTGCATATTACAAAGCGTTCGCTAATTAATTTTCAAGCATGCTATAATTACGTACAAGTCATCACTGACTGTTTGTGATTAAAGATAAGAAACGAGAATACCTCTCACAAAGATCTTATTATAAAAGGTGCGACACTGTAAAATGTTTTATCTTGGTTACTCCCGGTGTATTGTACGAGGGTCATCCGGAAAGTAGTACCCGTTCGTGCCGCATGAAGTGCTGACGACGCGAGTAGCCGCTGGACGAGGTCAGATAGCTTCAGTGGCTTGTCTGCCTTCTCTGAGCCAAGTTGCGTGACGCTAGCATTGCCTGTGTTGTTTCTGTGATTGTTTACAATGTTTAAAAAAATTGAGAACGCCGCCAGTTGTGAAGTGAGGGCAGTGATTAAATTCCTCAATGCAAGAAACGTTCGCCCATGTGATATTCATCGCCAATTAAAGGAGGTGTATGGAGACAATGTAATGGACGAGTCGTCTGTTCGGCGGTGGTGTCGCAACTTCAACATGGGGAGGGGGAACACACACGACGATGAGCGTTCGGAGAGACCGTCTGTCATTACAGACCAACTGGTGAGCTCAGTTGACGAATTCGTGAGGAACGATCGGCGCGTCACAATTGATGACATCTGTGAGCATTTTCCCAATGTTTCTCGAACAATTGTTCATGAAATTGTTAAACACTATCTGCATTATGCAAAAATTTGTGCAAGATGGGTCCCTCGCGTATCTCAATGAGCTGGCGGCGAAGGACTATGCAGCAGGAATACAGAAACTTGTCACACGTTATGACAAATGCCTTAATTTGCTTGGAGATTATGTTCAGAAGTAGTTTAAAGTATCCTCTTTCAAATAAAATTTTTTATGTTTGTTAATATTTACTTTTGTGTCTTTATTTCACGAACGGGTACTACTTTCCGGATGACCCTCGTACTTATCATGGGACACTGTAGTGAGCGAATGAGTCTAGTTAATATCCTTCAAGAATATGCGAGCTCGGAGGAACGCTCTCCAGGGTGTATTTAACGACAGAGAGGGGTTTCATAAATGTTGAGTTTACTCTGGAGGAAACTTATTGCACAATAAAATATCCGGCCATTATTTAAGATAACTAGATGCTAATGAATCTATAAAAAGCTAAAGGAAATACAGGCTACATGCTGTAAAAAGTTAGGCTGCATATTGAAAGATAAGTAATACGTGTAAAGGAATTTCAAATCCTGCCCCTTTATTTTTTATTTTGCCGGAAAGGCATGCATATTAATTTAATGAATAATAAATTCATTTAATCCAATAACATTTATAGACGGATCTATTTCCGATGACATCAAGAACATAATATGAACCCCAACCTATTACGGTCGGAGGGACCACGAATATGAAATAAGAAAGATAGACTGCAAGACTGACAGGTTAAAATGTCATTTTTTCCAAGAACGATCAGAGACCAGGATGCTTGTAGTCGAAATCCCCCAGGAGTCAGTTCGACACAACAACCTACATGGTAGGGACTGCGCGTAGTCATATATATATATATATATATATATATATATATATATATATATATATATATATATATATATAGAGAGAGAGAGAGAGAGAGAGAGAGAGAGAGTAGATTCTCTCACCTTTCCCCACCCATTTGAAAAACCCTAACCCCATCACCACTTACCCTTCCCTCCTGGTGCTGCACCCCCTACCACGCAACTTTTTGGTAACTCGCAGGGTATCGATGTAGATGTAATAGTTAGGAAATGATTAAGAATTACTTTGTCACGTGGGGATCAGGATGTGGGGACCCGGGATCAAATCCTGGAGGCAACAAATATTTTTCAGTGGTATCCCGATCCCTACTTTGAGGTGCCTTGTGGAGCGCACTTTGAGTGAGTACGACGTTGGAAGGGACGTTAAACTGCGGATCCCTTGGCGCCTTTCGACAAGAGTAGGTTAATGCTGATGCCATTTCTCTCCACCCTCCCGTTGCTATCTATCTCTAATGGCGCAAATGACCTCATCCTTTGGTCGCCTGTCATAAAAACTACTACTACTTTGAAATGGTATGGAATAACAAATGAAAATAAACTTACTGCTATAATAAGTTAAAAGCATATAATTTTATCAATTATTTGCGAATCTGTGAAGTATATAATAATATATTCTTTTCAAAACAATATCTACAATTATTTGATGATTTAACTTTTTATTTATAACATTTATGGATTACCCATTTTTAAGCAGCAGATTTTAGCGTCAATTCTTGGCTGAAATATAAAATTTATTTATTTCTAATACAATACTTCTGTATTAATTTCATATGCCTTTATTTTTATTTATGAAGTATATTGTAACCCTCATGTTAAAATAATTCATTATAATGAAACCCATTATTTTACATGACACATGGAGCTATGGTAATGATAGGATCCACAGCAATTAACTTCACTCATTCATTTCTTATAATAAGTCCTATACAATTATAATTCATACACTGACCTATGCACATATCAAAGTACTTTCTAATCTTTTACCGGCAACAGAAAGTTAAGATAAACGCTTTCAACGTTTTCAGTGTCAATTACAAGGCCGCTTACTTAGTTACCAATAATCCTCTTTGTCTATGAATACCCCAGAAAAAGTAATACTTAATTATAAAACATCGTAGTTTAAAATGGCCAATATTTAGTATGGATGGCATTGTACAAGTATATTTTGAGCACTTGAGTTTTATTGCGACACGGAAGGAATTACTACGGCAAAAACCATATTGATGATTCAATCGCCGGGGTAAAATATGTCAGATATACACCTTTACCGACAGGTTTAAGCATTCCGTCTTTCCCTCGTAGGACGCACAAACGTATCAAATCAATCCCAACTATCCGAACGGCGAAATTGCGAGCCAAAGTTGATTGAAAAGAAAAAACTGTGAAACAAATAGTACATTTCGTGGCATAATCGGGAACGACCATGTGGGGGCAAAAACATAAATTTTACCTTATTAAAATTTTACCGATTTATTCCATATATTTTCTATCTCGTATCATCTTAATTAGGTTACTACAATTTACTTCTATATTCCGCACAAATTTAACTTCTTTGTTTTACATGTAATTTAAAAATATATCTAGCATATAATCAAAAAATATACCTTCTCTGTCCAAGATTACTACTATCTTGGATTCCCGCCAAAAAAACCCTTCTTTCATCATGACTGGTTAATTTTTGCCTTTCACATAAATATTATTTGAAGCTTTTACTTCGCGGTGGACATAATGTAGTTTCTCTTACAAGCGTTCGTAAGTAGAAGTTATTGGGACAACAGCAACTGAATTTTACTTTTCCAAACAGTTCACTAGCTCAAAGCTGATTCCATAAATTGCTAGGAAAAATGACCAAGGATAAAGTG
Organism: Hetaerina americana; assembly: GCF_022747635.1. Lineage (NCBI taxonomy): Eukaryota > Metazoa > Arthropoda > Insecta > Odonata > Calopterygidae > Hetaerina > Hetaerina americana. Next base: position 14,790,169 of record NW_027287316.1, read on the forward strand.
CACATTAACCTATTCATGATATACGGTACTTTAGACGCAAAGAAAGCTTAAAACGTATAATGATAGAATATATAACGAAAGAAAGAATACGAAAAAAAAGCATCATGAAACGTTTCGGATTATTTGAAGAATTAAAAATTTAATTAGAAATTGGAGATCACGAGGCATTCCTAAAGAGAATTTTTTCTGTTAAAGAGGTAAAAATACGAAAGCAAGTATTCCAAAGGTAGTAATTTTTCAGATTTAGTCGGTGATAATTTATATTATTAAAATTTCTAACTATAGAATTCGCAAAATATGAGTGAGAAAAAGGGATAGGGCCAAAGTACAAATACTTAAAAAGAAGGCTAGATGAGATCTTTAAAAAATGTACCGGATATAGATCCATTCCGAATAAAACCTTTATGGAGAAAATGGAAAAAACCTAAGGAAAACAGTAGAAAACCTTGGATTTATTCGAAGTTTTGATCAATCTAAATATGTTTTCCATTGAATTTTCCTGACCTGCTTTACATTAGGTATTCGCAAAATGACCTTGATTAAAGTAGCATTTTTATGGATATTTCTATTGGCCATAATCAATTTCGGTAAGATATAAAAGATCAAGTAAGATAAATAAAGTATACTGAAATAAATAATTATTAAAATTTAATTTAATAATGAGGACAGTGATAACCGGTTATACCGAGGACAATAATGAACAGTGATTTGTGCCCGTCATTTAAGAACATTTGAATCGTTTTAAAAATGCCTAGATTAATTATACGACTCCGGGATGTAATAATACTTGTATTATTAAAGTAACAACTAAATCATACTTTTTTAAACACAAGTAAGAAGCTATCGATCACAAGAAATTAAAAATAACGGACAAACACAACTGAAATATTTTATTAAATGAGAATAATGGGTGACATTTAATTGAATTTGAATCAATTTTAAGACAGAAATTTAAAAAAAATGAGCAATTCCCTAACGACGAAAACGTGTCCAATTAGCGAAAGAAGAATTTGCAAAAAAAATTCTTCACTCCGACAAAAAAAAATTGAACCAAACAGATTAGCCCTGCTGCCAGCCATTATTTCTAGGACGAGACGTGAAATAAAAAAAACCAACGACTTCCAAAGGCTGGATGTAACAAGGAAAATGAGAGTTGATCAGACAAACCACGTTCATAAGAACGGGAAAGTAATGGAACGGAAAGGAAAGGTCTTAATTATCTGAGGGAAAAAAATAAACCAAAGAATACGCGCACCAAAGGAAAAATACAAAAACCAGTCATTGATACGAGTGCTCATTTTGCGGGTGATTTTACTCAAACCGTGTCCTCAGGAGAACTGGTGAAGCTGATACCTCCGTTTTACCGGAAATGTTTCAATGAATTGGAGCAAAATTATGAGAAAAAAAATTGAAAAATGCATCAAAAATAAATCAAAAACATATTAAAATATGATAAAAGTCTTCATTTCTTAAAAAAATTTCTGTAGAAGTTTATACCAGTTTCCTTCATAAAAGCGGCCAAATTAAAAAAAAATAATATCTATATCACTCTGCCCCCAAAAAAGAGAATAAATTATTAATGGTTCAGTTGCATCCAAGCATAACTTATTGTTATTTCTAGGTTACAAATATTTTCATGAAACTGAATATTTAATGATCCACTTGCCTCAAACGATCTGATTATTCCACTCACATCCATTGAGGAAACCAAGGTAGAAGAATGCATGCATCTAATATGATTGAATTCTCGTGTTTGCTTCGTCCTAGTATGTTTTACTTTCCGTGAATGACACCAAATTACTATGAACGAAAGATTATAATATTTTAAAAGATTTTTCTCTAAGAGATTGCTATTTTTGGAGGGATTTACTATAATATTCTTATTTGGCCAAAATCAGACTTTTTAAAAACTTTCCTAAGCGATACATTCATGAAATGGCTACTATGTTACCAATATCAATCTTTATAGATGAGAATTCAGTAAGCAATCTTAGTTAGTTGCTGACTCTTCAGTTAAAGATATAAAGAAACTATTTATAACGCAGGTGAAATGCTATGCGTTCAGTATTTTAGTGAACTTCTGCCTCCTTTGCTGGTTTTAGGACTTTTTTTCCGTTCCCAATGCTGTTTTTTTTTATTTTAGTGAAATTCCTATACGTGCGCGTCTTTCACATCAGGTGCTCTGAAAAACTGAGACTTAATTGCGGACCGATTCCCTTATATATCTTTAGCGCTTAATGACAATCAATCTGGATAACATTATATTTGAATTGTGCATATTACTTAGCACGTGACATTTTTGCAGGCATTCATAGAACAAAACATTCATTGGAATGTTTTGTTCTATTTTCATCATTGATATTCCAGTATTTCTAAACTTATTTTTTTTTCCTAAACACCTTAAATCGTCATATGCTCTTTGCTGTACCATCTGGGATTCATACCAACGCGTGGAATTTTATGACTTCGACTTCTGAACCACCGTATTCCAAATATTTAGGAATAGCACTCAGAATTTGTGTTACTTTCAGAGTTTTTGAAGTGGATACAAGTATTCGATTTTCTGCTGAATCAATTTAAATGTACTACATTGCATACCAATACACCACATATTTCTTGGTTTACTCAAGTATTTTCGTATTAATAAAATAGTATTGTTCCTACTGATTCCCTCACATGATATCTTAAGAGTGTAGTTGTAAAACCTATACCTAATTTGCTGATTCCTTGATTCGGTGATTAATTTGCCTGTCGCAATAATTCCTAACAAATAAAATATGTAGAGCGTTTAGAAAACAAAATATGCCTCTAAAATCTTTTTGCGGTGTTTTCTATGCGGTAAGATTCCCAAATTAATGATAGCAGATTGATGTGACTCGTATTACATTTTGATTAGGAGACTTATTCAATAAACAGCACTAATGAAATTTAAATTGTACTATTCAAAGAAAAACACTTTTTCAAAATTTTACGTTACCTTATTAGCTTGTTGTATTACCTTTATTGGATGAAGTTTTGGTTGATTTAAACTAAATATTATGTCACCGGCAGCCGTTGTAAGCTGAAATGTTTTTAATCCGTCCACGGCAAAACGATGATCAACACACTGAATAAAATTTGATCAAGCCTTAAATGATCTTCATTCAATGACTATTTCATGCTACAGAATGCTCTCGGAGTATATTTTATTCCCTATACGGGTAGTACAGTCAGAAGACAGGGGGAAATATTAAAACAGTCAATTCAGTCAGACAGTCAATTCCATTAGTATGATTCCATCTGAGTGTGAGTACTGATTCGCCGAAAATATGTCGCACATCTATGCTGAAATCAGTTGCTCCAAAAAATTATCACAAAGCATTTGTTTTTCTTGACACCGCTCTCTATTTCGTTTTTTCGTGTTGGTAAATAAAACGTCACAACTGTTAATGCTCCTCCCCACTGTCAATTATGCATCTTTGTTAAGCGAGCAAAAAAAAAAGACATGCGAAAAATTTTAGGCGCAACTTCGACACGTAGGCCGTTAAATAAAGAGAATAAGCCAACTGGGGTTTTTGATATCTTATGATGTAGAAGAAGAGAAAAACGAAATGGACGGAATGAAAAACAAAAAAGGAAGCGATGTGAATATAAGCCGCAAGAGAATTATCGGTAAATATGGGATGAATTATGTGGATTCATTGAATATTCAGTAGCGATGGAATGCCGAAGGCTTTGATGAGGACAAACACGTTTGGTAAGACGGTGGAAAAGATTGGGCAATATTGGTGGGATGAAGGAGTTGAAGAATGGTCTATGGAGTGCAGAGTTACGGTGTTTAGTCTCTCCTAATGGAGGCTCTAAATTTAGCGATGCTCAGTCATGAGTTTATCAAAAACCTTTCTGAAACGATAGAACAGCGTTAGTAAAAATAAATCCTGTTACGTTTTATGCTTCTGTATAATATATTTTTTCTTCGGAAAGAACATGCTGACTACAGTATTTTCAGGACACCAAAACTTTGATCTAATGTTTATGTCTACCTATGGACTTAAAAAATAAATTCCATTCCTTATCTAGACCTTTTTATGTCTAAGTTTACCGTCATATTGTATATTTGATCAAAATCAACGTGTATCAATTTAACTGGAAGAGATTTTTCCTTAATGAGAGTGCTGCTGATCATATCTAGCTTGGGAGGGTATCCACTTTGATTGCAATTTATGCATGTACTTTTAATTTGATTTATGTTTACTGCCTGTAATTTGACCTACTCTTGAGCCATCCACCTATGCTGAACTATCTTTTTCTTCTGTGATGTCTCGCTCGTATAGTGGGCTCCCGAGAAATTGAGTCGGAAGAGAAAATTCCCGAGGGGCACCCAACACGAATCTAGCGCCGGCCTGACGTCCGAGAACGACGCTCTCACATCCTTTACGAAGTCTCTGCTTTATTATGCCTTCCACTCGGTGCCGATCCATCGAACCCCGACCCCTTCTAAGAGACTAGGTGAATGCGACCATATCATGTTTTGGCAGCGATCTAATGCCCATACGGAATAAGTAAATACATTACATTATTAATGAAGTCAAATTACTTATGAAATTAAGTTGGTAGGTAAACATCAATCGTAACGAAAAAAAGAATAAGGCATAGGTGCGAGGAAGATCAAGAAAAACACTAAAAATCTGGAGAAAATTAGAAGGAAAACATGCCGATGATTATAATTCGGAATTAAATTTTCAGCTCATTTTAGCCCCAGTCCCAATTCTATTCAAGAGGAACTACACTGAGTTCATTGAGGTTTTTTTGTCCATAGGAAATTGATTACAGAATTAAAATGACGACAAACTAAGTTTTTTCTGTAATGCTGATACGATTGGAAAAATGGATAATTAATCCAGATATACTTCACTGGAATTTGGAAGTTAAAATAAATGACAATAATAAAAACACATGAGATCCTGGAGAAAATCAACGAATAAATGGAAATTTTGAATACCGTCAGTGATGACGTGTCACCAATTAAATCTTCAAACCATGACGCAAGGTGGAGAAAAAACAATGACCACAATTTATGGCCTAAGCATCTTCATACACCTGTAATGCAGTGCCTATCTAATGTGAAATAAAAAAATGCCAATGCAAGATGGAATTGAAGAATGCTATGTGAAGCTACCGGCTCGTGGGCCTTGGTTCTCAACTTATTTCTAACACTGACGTAGAATAACCGAACATCAATGACATAACATGACAATGAAATTGCACCTACCATACATGAAGACGCACTCATTCTTACACAAAGACCTATTATTACGCCTTAACTTTTCCCATAAATTTTTGTCCCTCAAAAAACAGTCATTATGAGAAACATGAAAGGCTCAGCAAATTTATAGAATTATTACATGTTCAGTTGTATGGATCCATAATTGTTTTCTACATTAAAATTGCAATTTTTTTATCTTACTGTAGTGATTTGACGTACCAGTATAGCTCTTGGCACTTACAACACACCTTACGCACTAAGACAGTAAACGAATTAAAACTGCAAATCCCGTTATTTTCATGGTCCGAAAAATAATTTTAATTGAGAGCCATTTCAGTCAGTCATACAAGGGACAAATGTTTGAACAGATGATTTCCTTTGCCTTCACTCAAGAACGAGAAAGAAGGGATTAGTAAATTAGAGTGGACATTTTATATGGTGAAAGGGAAGGTGAGGACCGCCAAGTGCCCTCTTTTGCATTTAAAAACAGCCTGGCCGGAGTCTTAAAGTTATCCTTTCTCAAAAAAGAAATATCAAATAAATATTTTTTTCGTGAGAGAGAAAAAATTATTATCCATGCATTTAAAAAAAAACCCTCCTCACCAAAATCTTCCGCAACGCGAAATAAATAGGTGTCTTTGAATACTGGAAATAACGATGAAGCCAAACTGTAAGTGATAAGAATAAAAGGGTCGGCAAGTAAAGAAAAAAAATATTCTCAAGAGAGGAGAAGATAACGGTGTAAGGTGAAGAACGCCCAATGATATAGCGAGAACGGGCGTGGAAAGCGTTTGGGTAAGGCGAGAGGGAGCGGTGGGTGGAGGAGAAACGGAGTTAGCGACGCTTTTAGGGCTGATTTTAGAAGGCGTGAAAGGATAAAGACGGGATGGAATTAAAGGCGGCCCTTTATAACGACGGCGATGGCTGGAAAGAGGACCTTTTCATTAAAAATATAAAAAGAAAAGTGGGGAAAAAAAAACTTGTCCATTCATGTGAGGCGGCGGTGGCGGGTGAGGCACTTCAAGGCGCTCCCTTCAAACCACCGAAAGAGAAAATTGAATCAAAGTATTTAGGAAGCGGAGATGGAGGGAAACTCCCTTCTTCCTCTTCCTACTCCTACGACCATGCTTCCAACCCTTTTAAAGCCGTCCTTTATTTTATTCCCGCTTTTTTTTACTTGTTAATGTTTCGCTTGGCGATGATGCCCTTTTTGACAGGTCCGCGACACGGCACGGATTGTATTTCCTTTGTGAATTAATCAAAATATTTCATTAACTTTCGGCCGGGAAATAAATTGCGGCCGCGGGATTAATTATCAAATGCACGCAAAAGCGAAGCTTTCTGTTGGAATAAAAGACTCACCTAAATTGTCATCATGCCAGGGGGAAAATATGTTCCGCTTACGCTTCATTGTCAAATTTCACGCAGATCTCCCTCCCTGCATCTCAGGCACCCTCCCATGTTACGTCCAGTGGCATACTGAGTGAAGCATATATGGGCATATATAGACGTATATATAGGCATAGATACGTCCAAATTGTTATTGGAATAATTTAGTCGTAAGCTTTTCCCCGTTTAGTGTCTGCATGATTATATACATTTTTCCAGGTCAAATGACGAATGACTGAGTACTATGCAATACAGCTCAGAATCACAGTAATAGTTTTAAAAAGACCTTTAACTAGAATATGATAATTTGATTTTCCTTTAAATCCTCAGGTATAATACAAATGTTGATAATATGCGCATTTTTGTTGGTATTTGATAACTTTGAACTACGTAAAATAAAACTAGATCTAAATAAAGTTTTCCTTAACAGTATACAAAAGAGACCACTGTTGGTATTAAAATCAAATCCTTGACAAATTAAAACATGCTAAAATGTTGCTAATACGCAATAATGCTCAAATTTCAAATAAAAATCCAATAATAATAATACGTTTAAGATGTTTTATGTTTAAAATATTCGTTAATATTCCACTTTCGCAGGAAAAACAAAAAAAATTGAAAGCGTGCAGTAACCAGTAATGCCATCTTCGCCCACCGCGAATGAAAAGTACTCATTATTACGAGAAGACCTCTATGAGAACACTGCTTGGGTGTCAAATCTAATGCCTTGAAAAAAATTATAAATACCAGCAATGTTCTGAACTATATTACCATCTGACTTTAATTACACTAAGGACTTGTATACCAGTCACTTGGGCGATTTGATATTCTTGCATCGTCGTTCGGTAGAACCATATTACCATTGCATCTTCCTACTTTATCTTATCTGCCGTTGATAATGTCCATGTTTTAAAGCTTAGGAAAATAAACGGAGAGTTCTGAGGGTTACAGAAACAATTTATCAAGTTCAGATTAATTTTCCCCATTTATTTTTCCTTACCATTATAACTTCCCTCATGTTACTCTATCAACTTTAACTTTATTTTTTTGTGGTAACCTTTAGATTGAACAGCAGTACTCATACGTAGGCTATTTGGATCATTTCATGGCTGTACTTGGACCGTGTCTCGGAACTTCTACAATTGAATCATTTTATATTGTTGCCATAACATAAGTAAATAGATTTAATTATCATAATTCCATTCTTCGTAAAGGTTAAAACCCCAGTCAGGTCTTTATTCTCTACATTCTTGTTCTCTTTTGCTTAACTTAATATTAGCAGTGAGAAATAATCTTTTAAATATTCAATGAATAACAACTACTTATTAGTAACTCTATAAGTCTATATTTTTATGTCCACAATGTGTGACTTTATTGATAAAACAGTCATAGATGGAAATTGATCGGATGATTACGCCATCAGGAAACTAATACACTGTTGACAGCAACGAAATGCTGTTATTATTTGATCCATAATAATTGTGCGGGTAGACAACAAAATGTACTATTGCAAATGACATACTTAAATATCTAGTCACTTAACTCAAAAGAAATGTATTATGTTTAACGACAGCCTAAAATCATCCCAAATATCCAAAAGCTCTAGATGTATTTTCGTAAATGCATAGAAATATGGAGGGAAAGAGTTCGAAAATTGACGATTCCAAGGAGTATGATTGATAAAGAAAAGGATTTAGAAAATATACAGAGAAGACTGTTTTGAAAAGCACTCCCAGTCTTAACGTCATTGAAGGACACATACCCATTTTTCGTTATTCTCAGCATAGGATGCATTACATAACGCTTCGCAAAAAATGTGCTTCATAAATTTGCCCTTCAAAGCATTTTGGATTGGGATTAGAATTGGAACCAAATAAGTTGAATAAATATAAAAATTGCGTATGTGTTTCAATAATATTATTCATTATTCGATATTAAAAAGCTAACTAAAATGTTGCTAAAACATAATTATTGATTCAAAGTTCTCCCGCCTCCGTAGAACATTTCAACGCGCTGCTTTTAAATCTTAGTTCCTTCGAGAGAAGTACCGCCAAAAGGTCTTTCATCGAGATGTTTCCACAATCACTAATATAAAAACAAAATAATACATTTTGATGCTGAAAAAATCACTTTAGAATATGTGACCAACCACTCCAAATTCACCTGCACCAAATTCTATTTCCCATTTTAGAAGACCTCTCTTAAAATTAAAGTAAATGAGATGGAACTTCTATTCCATACCTTAGTGTTTGAGCAAAGAAATAATCAGACGGTGCTTTACCGTAGGTTGCTTACAATTATGTGAAACAACTCGAATTCACGGCTTCGGTAAAGAAATAAAATAACGATATACCAGTAAAAATTTCACCTGGGACCGTGGTCACCTCAAAGAATGATTAAATTCTTCATCAGCATTTTTGTTGCCCATTAAATTTCCAATACCACTTAAATTTACGCGATCAGCCTAGGTGAAGAAATTAAATCGAAATTATAAGTTGCGTTTGATTTTTAAACAATAGATCCGATGCAGATTATTGATAATTAATAATATCTCCCAGAATTACCGAGAGAGTAAAATAATAACCTTTCCTATTTTACCAGGGCGTCCACTGAACATCATCCAACAGAGTTTCCAACGTTTCGTAGCGTAAGTCAATATATGACACACTTCAGAACCTTCTCATAAGCGAAACTTAAAACCATGTCATTACGAAATGGCTCCTTGACCAAAGCAGTGGCTACGGATCAATGGCATGCGATCGACCTATATAAATGCATGGTCATCTCCCATGGGAAGTTTTCTAGATCGGCGAAGTATAGGGGAGAGCAGTGCGGTGGAACCCTCCCACTCCCCGACCGCCCCTGCTCCATTTTCTCCGTCCCTACCGGAACTCGTCGAGCCGATGCACCGAAAGCAGTCTCTCGGATAAAATAAGGCGAATCGCCTTGGGGTCGAAACTACGACATCATATAGTTAGTACCCTCACTCCTAGTAACCTAATAACTACCGCCAATTCCCCCCTCTCAGATTCTTTTTGCCGTTCACTACCGCCGTCTGTTCCCAATTCCACCTTCTCCACTCCAATTCCCTTGAGCATACATATATATTTCCTCAGGAGAGGGCGGATATAAAATGGAGTTGGAGGTTTACTGAACTCGATTTCCGCAAATGTTTTATGGAAGGCCTACTTCTTGCAGAATTATTTTAACACCTTTTCCCATCATCCGAGGGATAACTTCACATTCCTTCTAACATGAATTTATACTTTGAATCTATGGTCAAGATTTAGAAACACAATTATAACACAAATTGAGAGACAGAAATACGTTAAAAACAGTGCTAATATTTGTATGCCCTACATGTCTTAAATTTAATATGAATATTGTGTATGCATGCATGTATACTAGTTCATCTCAAATACTAGATTCCCTGGATAGATTCAGGGGAATTGATAGTTCACTGAAACTGCAATATTTTATCGAGCAGCCTACCGAATATCGGCTTCGTCGGAAGAGGTAATATTACATTTTGCTGCAGATAAGTGCATACATGGGCAGCACTGCTATTCTCCACATTAAAATCCCATGCACGAGTCGAAAATAATTCAACTCATTTCGATTCATAATTGATTAATATCATTTTAATATTCATCAAATACATATGAGATAATGCATGGCTCTCGTAAACAACATTTATTGCCGTTGTGTCTTCATATTCGCTTTTCATAAGCAAGGCACACCCGCCTAAGAAGAGGAATACATGTGTCAACGTTTCACAATACTTATAACGTAGAACTTTAAAATCGATGTCCATGAAAATGAAAAAGTTATAAATTTCTGTTAAAAATCTTTTGGATAGCCTCCTACACAAACTAACACCTCACAAATCCTTTTTCATTTCTCTAGATATTATAATTGTCTCGGATTATAGTGTTCCATTTCTCTCTTCATACTTAATTTACTAACGATAAAAACCCAAACTAACCTTCTCCATACTTTCCGAGCAGTGTTTTGAATGAACTGCACCGCAGCAGAGTAAAAAAAATTTGATTTAGTTTAAAATTTTCCTTCTTATCAACACTAGTGGACTGTTACAGCTGGCACCACTCGTAATGAAAAATATTTTCAATTGTATGACATTCTACAATAAACCATAGTTGAACAAGTTACAAATGCAATTAACATTAACAAAGGTTGTTAGAATCGTACAGTTATGAAACTCCTCTAAGCGAACTGCAGTTAACAAAAAGTAATAATTAGTCTCATCTTTTGAGTCAAAGTTTCGACGGTGTCGGAGAGTCATTTGATGCCGTCCAATTTTCTCGTTAGCGTGTTGAAAATTGGACAGTTCCGTGTGTGAACCTCTAGAAAAAAGATCCGAGGCGTTTTTTGGTGCCCCAGGAGGCAATCCCGAATGTTCTCCGCTGGGAAAATTCACGATTGGCGCCCTGAGTCCGCGTGACTATCTCAACGATATTGTGCTTCCCCAACCCAGCGATTTCACCTCCATACTCTTGCAACCTCGTTTCGAGTCCCACCACGTCCTTCACCTACCATTCCTCCGCCGCCCACCCTGTCCCTCCTTCCATTTTCCCCGGCCTCAATATCTTCCTCACACTCGCGCCACGTCTATTGCTCAAAAAGACCATTCCCACCTCCAAAGGAGCCGGGAAAAAGTTGGAATAGGGCGCAGAAAGGAGGGTCAAAATGACATTTTCTCCAACTCCCTATCGAACTTCATTCACACATACTCATCTCTTCATCCTCAAATATAACTTCATTCTTAATGAAATGTTCCATAAATTAAGTAAAGGAAAAGTATTGGCGCATTCAGACTAGGTCGAAAAGGGTTTACTGTCGATAAGTTGACTGAATTGTTACTTATCTTAAAAAAGTCGTCTTGATTTTCTTATGTAATCACTTTAGTTAAATGTGGTTACAACCAGAAGAGCATAAAACTATTACAAAATTACAGTACAATGGCTTTTTTAATTGCAAATTAAGGAGACTGGTAAATGTTGTGGTTTAATTTTATTCCGATATTTATCCGAATACATGGTACGTGCACATTTATAGTGTAATTTTTCAAGCTTCTCATTTTAGGATTTGAAACTTCAAATTTTACAGGTATTTAAAACATTATAACAAACACAAAATTTTTTAAAAAAATACGCGTATTTTTAGCTCTTCAGTCATATTTCATATTAAATTAAAATATAAGAATCTAATAATCAACAGACTAACCAACCAAGAAAGTACAAGAAATATACTTGCGTTCCAAATATCCTTATTCAGTTTCTAATTGAAATTTTCTTTTGCGTCTGCTTATTTTGCAAAATCTATTATCGTTTCTATTGGAATAATACAGATATCGATGCTGAAGAAAGCTATATCATACTTTATTGTGCGAGAATTTCATGAAAAGTTGAATTTAATGGTCCGGGATGAATAATTCTTCAAATGAAAATATTTTCATGCACATTGAAGTTGTTTTACCAAGGACTACGAATTTTTTTACTTTCTCTCTCCATAGTTCTGTTCATAAAAAATTATAGAGCGTCAAAACACTCGATCTTACGTTTTTAACGAAAACCACGCTTTATTTTACTCGAGAGTCCTGCATTGCTTATCCGGATTGTTTTAATTACATATATCACAGCTACTTTAATATATTAGAATTTTATCCAATGACCTTAAATAAATTAAATTGGGTTCCACAAAGTGAAATTAACGCTCAACTATTTGTTATTTATCTAAAAAATCAACTTCTCCCGAGGTACTATACATCTGAAATTCTCCAAAATAATTGGGACCTCAGGAAATTTTTTTCCGAATCGTATTAGGCATAGGTTTTTGTCTTAATCTAATTCGTGAACTGGCATCTTGAAAAGAAATTTCAAAAGCTCCAATTATTTTTCTTAATAATGAAATGTTATTCAAAATACATGTTACACCCCTTTAGAATTTGCAAAATATATGTTTATCTAATGAATTTATGGAATGTCCTCATGAGAATTGCTTAAAAAACCAATTTTGTTTTTTTTCGTTCTGAAGGAAAAAAATCAATCAGCTCGGTAACATTTCTAATTTTGAGAAAATAATACCCATATCAACACTTACACGTCACAAACACAGGTTAGCTTTCCGATTAACGAATATATCAGCTATCTGGCTATCCTGTCCTATTTTGTAGATCCCTTTGTTTACTTCATTCACTTCCTTCTCGTTATTCATTCTTGACCTTCCCGATTCATTTTTCCTCTCTGCATGACCTGCAGTCATGGTCACTGGTAGACTGTCGTACCTCAGGATATCCCATTATTTTCTCTCTTCAACTTGTAAATATATTCCACAGGCATCCATGCTCCCCCTCTACATAAAAAGCTTCTTCATTTGTTACTATGTCTATTCATATCATTTTCATCCTCATTCTATTAAGCTACGGGTTCATTTTCATTGCTTCTTCTTACCCCACAGCACATGTTGTCCCTGTCTCAACCGTGAAAGAGGTAACCCTATTCATAAGTTTTAATGAATCCCTTTATTACATCTGGAATAATCCTTTTTGGCCCGCAGTTGTTCATTCTCAGAGAAATACTTCTCCAAAAATATCCAGTCTGGCGAATTTCGCTTACTTTGCTATTTATCTGGCTGCCGAAATTTTGCCCATTCAAAGTGTAGATACATACATAGATAGATAAACGACTTTATTTGCTCGAAATTGAACCATAAGGTCCTTTCTTCCAAGGGTATTCCGCTCAAGTGTAATTTTAGTCACATAAACGTGATAATAACTGAGTCTATTCTCATATTTAAACTCTTGCTCAGTATTTGAGTATTATTTATCAATATTGAAAGCTTACATACACGTTAATTAGAACGAGTGATATCCCAAAATGTATGTAAAAAAATGTAATGTATGTATGTAAAAGCTGGAAACTATGTTCATTTTATCGACAGTTAAGAGTCCACTAATTCCCGACATCTGCGTCCAGAAATGTATCAATTGCCACACTTTTTCTGTGCCAGAAGCTATTCAAGAAATTTTGAAGCTAAGAAGGGAAATACTAAATAACTTTGATTTAAAAGACATTATGGATAACATTCCCTAGAAAACAGATTTTCGTATCCTACTATCCACACTGCTATGCACAAATATATCTCACTTTAAGAAGCGAGATGAAATTTGATCAACCTTTCGAATGAATCAGAACACTTAAAAAATAATTATTTAAAAAAAAACATGTATCGCAAGAAAGTCCCAAAAAATATTTTTTTTTATTTAAAAAAAATTGTCTTTTGCTAAATATTCAAAAAATTAACCAATTAATTCCAGTCAACCGGTGCTTAAGTACCACCAGCAACGTATTGACTAATAATGAGTTCAGCCATAAGTAAATACACTAATTACACGTAATTTATGGGTTATTTTGCCCACTTAATCTTTATGTATACTTTGGAACATACTTAGACAAACAGGTATCATGATAAAACTGTTTAAAACTTGTAAATAGGTTTCTAAAACTTTTCTCATGTTTATTTATGCTTAGTTATACTTCAAAAATGTATGTTCTCGGTTAAAATAATGGGTGAAATATCTGTTGAAATGTAGTGGGATATGGAAAGCGGAGTTAGATGAGAAAATGTCAGTTATGTAAGGATAATGAGAGAAAGGAAGTTTATAAGCTGTTTTAGACAGTATGAAGGCAGCTAGAAGTTACAAGAAATGGAATAAGCAAATAATGTTGGGCAAACGGTAAGAAATTCTGAAAATAAGTAGAAGATAACAGTCGGTAAGCACTTTTCAACCTTCTTTTAATAAACTTTATGGTTTCAGGCTTCACTTAGGGGAAGTGGTATATGACTATGATAACAGAGAGAACGACGTATTTTAACTTTACTACGTAGTACTAAATAGTACTTTTATCAAATTACTAAACTTCTGTGGAAAAGGACGCTTTTCCTTGTATTATTATCAGCAACCTTTAGTAATGAGAATACAAATATTAATACATAAATAGAATTTCCCCTAAATAAGTATATATTTCTTGGCGACTTTATATACCTAGAACATATATTTGGTTGAATTGCACGTAAAACATTAAATATTAACTCCTACATCATTACTTCCTTTTAAGCACGACAGAACCGTGTTGGCCGATTTAAAGCTGTGCTTCCAAGTTGAAAAATCTCAATCTTAAAGCGAACCCAACCGAATTTAATCCATCCAATTTAATCAATATTTAACTGAACTTTGCACAGACTCGTTCTTTCCGATTAAACTGAATACATGGATATATCTTGTATTGAGTAATAGAAGATCCAACCCGCCAATAAACACTTATGGATGAATGATGTAAGAAACTAATAGCAAGCAAGGTAAATATCACCGCAGTCCACCAACGACGATCGAACGGCATCCTCCTCCCCCCCTCCCACAGAGCCCATTCCCGGCTATCTGCCACCCTGCCAGCCCGTTTCCTCCCCAACTCATATCCGCCGCGCTCTGCGCCCGTCCGGAAACACACGTAAATACCTACACACACGCCCTCTTGAGCACATGTACCCCACAACTTTATCGCCGACGAGGGAGGAAATACTTCGTCCATCTCCCGTCCACTGCATGTTTTCCCTCCACTCGAGGGCAAGCGACGAGGGAGGAAGAGGGATTAAAAAAAACATTTGAAACCGCGATCGCCGGGGTACAGTTTCCCCGGAAATACACTCATTGACATCAAAAATGGCGTCCTGGCTCGGAGGCGCAAGGGCGCCTAGCATATACCCTCCTCCTTCCCTGCTCTTCCTCGCTCTTTCTCTCTTCTCCAAGGCCTCAATTCAAAATCTTGAAGCACTCCCGCTCCTCGGGCGACTCCCATCTTTCTTTACGGACTACTCCACCCTGTATGAGCGGGTAGGTATAAACGGGAGTGTGGAAGCAGCCCAACCTACGCCTCGTAAAACCACCTCCCCTTTAAGACCATGGCTTTGCCCCGCATGACCTGGGACTTCTTGCCCTATTCCTTTTCAAATATTTTCCAAAAAATACATGAAATAGTAAATAATAGATTTAGGAGGGAGGGCGGAATGCTCCCAAAAACTCATTTTTTTTAGTCAAATGATAAAAGGAGTGTTGAAAAAATAACGAACGAAATTTTATTTTCAGTTAAAGCTTGAGGCAACTACCAGAAAACATTGTATTTGAGCACAAAGTACACTTTCTGGCTTTAGATCGACTTCACATTGAGTTTCGAAATCATAATCCTCTAACAATGGTCTGATAATTCACCACTCAACAAGGGCGGTCACTACTCAACTTGCCTTTGGCCTCGAAAAATGATTTAATTTTAATGTATAAATATTATTCACCATTACCGGATTCCCAGTCAAGGCGAATTGTTGGTGGCCTTTGGATTTGTTGCATTATAATAAACACATAAGTGGATGACCCCGTTGAAGTCACTGCCGCGGCATATCCAGAAATTTCTTTGAATCCTATTCCTCGTTTATTTCCACGTTTGAACTCAGATGAATCGCAAGGTATTTGTTGACTGCGTTTCTACCTCCTAACAATTGGTGTCTTAAAAAAACTTATATTAAAAATAAAATTAGCAGAATAAAAGTAACGTGCGTTTTCTTTATTGTTTCCAATGTTAACATCTGGACGTCACGCCACTCATGTCCAAGGATACTATCAATATTTGTTCCACCGGAGATGGTGGAATCATGCACTCTCTTCCCTCGCAAAAATGTGGATGCCAACGATGGCGTCCCATCTCCTTCAGCGGCAGGGTGACTCCTTTCCTTCAGGTGTACTCTTCACCCAAGCCCCACCGCCCGATTCCTAGACCTTGAAACACTGCGATTCCTCGAGCCATCTTCGTCACGGCCCACTTCGCTCGCTCTGTATGCAGGGGCCATGAATGCCCTTCCTTCTCCTCGCGAAATCTCCCTCCCGCACTCCACTCCCAACTACCAGCTCCCTCCCTTATGACGCGGATCTCATTGCTCCATTTGTCTAAACGGTGGACGGCCTCATGGAATATTTATCCCCCGCATTATTTTTTATCCCTCGACGAACCGCCTCAGGGGAGATGAATGCTATCGCGAGATTTTGCCATCGGTGCTGCCCACGGCATCTGATCCCATTCATTGCTGACGGATAAGGAGTTACACAACAATAACTATGCGTTTAAATGAAGAAGGCCGGTTAAATTAACCTACGCGATAAATACGCACAGGATATTCGTTCTAATATTGCCATTGAAGACAGTTTGGAAGGCTAGTCATATGGAAATGTCATTGAATAGCTTTTGTTCCTAACTAGGGATGCTTTGGGTGTGTCTAACGAGAATTTTATTCTTTCATAGTTATGTTGACAATTGGGTAATCCATGTATCGGCACATTTATCTGGTGATCGAGTTGGTTATAAAATTTCATTTATTTTAGTATGTCAACTCGAAAACCATATAAAAGAGTACAATTCATTCTAAGGCTTTGTATACTGTGAAAGTATTATATCATAAAGGTCTACTAAATCAATTTTGATATGAAGACAAGTCACAAATGAAAAGTGAATCCAGAGGAACAGATTTCAGTCAAAGTCAATTTTCTTGCGCGTGGAAGAAATGTATATATACAAACAAGGCTTATATAAAAAGTATTAGGAACAATTTTTTCCTGACGTAACGGCGCATCGAAGCGCGCTCGCACCACGCAAGCCCGGTGGAGGGAGTTCTGAAGTTTAACACGCGTCGATCGCCAGCGAGCGTTCTTTTAAACTAGATTTTAGACTCAAATTTGGCGAAGCAAAAGATCTGCGCTAAACTTATCCAACCAGACACCCAGTACACCAAGCCAAACCTCCTCCAAAATAACCGACTACCTAACGACCCCAAGTGCCATCAATGAAGCTTGCGCACGTACTCTCAAGGACATTCCGGAATCCACCTACCAGAGTACCTCCGAGTCGTGGAAAATACGCTGGCCAAAGTGTGTTGACGCTCAAGGGATGCACTTCGAAGAATTTTTAAACATCTTAGCAATATCTGATATAAATCTAATTTTGCGAAATTTTTCCGATACCTTCGATACAAGCCTTTTATACCCTTACATATAGAATATCTAATAAGTGTATCATACATTTCGGGTGTATATATACGTATTTATCCACTTGGCGCTAAAAGCATATCTTTCCTGATTCAATGTTAATTTGATGAGCTTTTCTTCTTTTTCACTCGTTTATTTCATTATACGTTTTACTAAATCTAAAGATTTGATTCCTTTTATTTGCAAATGATTTGTAATTGCGCAAAATATTCACCACACAAACGGTGATTATTATTATCAAATTATAGATCCATTTAGCTAAAGGTTGATGAACTATTTTCTGGTACTTATAAGATCTCGAAATAATATTATTCCTATCTAGGTTCTAAAAATAATGTCGAAAGCAAATAGTATTGTGCTGCAGGAATATTTAACTTAATCAACAACGTCTTATTCTATCAAGAAGTAATTATTTAAAGATTACTGTTACTATGCGGTCAATTTAAAATAATAGCCAATACATATTATCCATTATTCATGAAGGTTGACACTTTATATTCCAGTAAAGTTAAAGCTTCGAAAATATTGTTAACGAACAATTTAATAGACTTTGCCGTTAAAAGAATAATTTTCAGCCAACTCTTTCATTGCATAACATATTCCAAGCCTAATTCATTTTACTTAACACAACCGTAAGCCATGCCATACGAAGTCATGACTTTTACGATCGAAGCCATAAAAGGAAGGATTAATATGCTTTGATTTTCGCTGCCGGTAACTTTAACACACTTTTATGCGTCTCATACAGTGCCTATAGAGGATATCCTTGCTGTTCCTGTGAATTAATGACTGCTGGGCTAAAAGTATAATAAAATTTAAGCTCCGATATTTTGGTTTATTGAACGCTAGTCAGGGAATTAGGTCAACTCAACCATACAAATCGCTTCATCGGGACCCAATCCGCATATCATGGCTCCCTGCACCCGCATATTTTTCCACGGAAAATCTAATGAGATTTCTTCCTCGCTTTGTGCGCCCTTCTGTCAAACTCCCTTTGAGGGAAGAGGGCCAACTCCCCTCCTCATTTCTCCTCCCGGCCCCTCCGCCCCGCTCGCACTGCGACCGAGCCCCGTCCCCGACTTCGGAGCCGGGAGCCTGCCTGCCTGCACCCTGCGAATGCAGTTACCCCACAACGCCCACTGACTTTCTTCCCCTGACGTTCTGAATCATCTCGGCGAGCCGGGAGATCGAGGCTGCATAAACGAGGGCCCAAATCGCATCAAAACCCACGCCGTCGTTTCGGCGAGAGACACACAGAGGCACGCGCACTATAACATCACTGCCGAGGGCTTGAACTTTCTGATCAATTTCGCGCATTTTGCATAGTGTGCGACGCGGGGGTGGCTGGAGGGGATGGGATGGAGTACCTTGTCCTCTTGCCCTAAGCTAACGCTCCTCTTTCCAAATTCTGTCTCCCCTATTCATTCATCTCATCCTGCATCGGTCCCCATATACTCTCTCCGCACTAATCTCCCCTCCATGCCTTCTATCGCCGCCGGCGCATTGCCACGAAACTAACCTGTCGCCCTTTGACCACCATTGTGATCCCCTCATTGGAATTCAACATCAAGGTTCTTGTATATGACCAAGTTAACGGACTGAATAAAATTTGAGCAGGCAGCCATCTCAAATATAATGAGCAAGTGGAAGAGAAATTCCCTAGATAACGGTAGGTATAGATAGTATGACTTCCGTTCAATAATGCCCTGATCGTGACTTCAAATTTAATCAGCAGGCGACCGTTGACGTTGCGAAATAGTATTGAGAAACTATCCCGACCTCCGTGCCCTCCACTCTTTTCGAAAAGGTTGTGCATTGGCGTAATTTTTTATCTCTTTCTGAACAAAATGCCAAGAATTGAAATACAAGCGACGTTTCTTTTTGATGGTTGCATAACAAAAGTTGCGATTAATTCTTTGTGCCATGGTACTTATTTTGTTTCGGGGGGAATACAAATTGTTACAGCATGTGCATGACTCCACGTTTCGGAGAGTGTGACATTAGCTTCACCTATCGCATATACCAAAATAAGGACAAAAACAAAGGACGATATCGCATAAATATGACTTGGGTATTCAACTAATTTTATTAATACCAGAGACATGTAACAGACATATCGTAGAATTGAATTGATAACATATACTACGTTATATTAAAGAAATAAGTGGAATCAACAAAGTTGCAATATCTCTTTTTGTAATGGATAAGGTCCGCAAAGTCTAGTCTGATATCACTAATTTTATTCAAAGTTCTTTCCTAGCGTATTTCGGCTTTATTTCTTTAAGTCATTAAGTATCCAAAAATAGAGAAAAGTACGCGATGCTAGTGTAAATGAAATATCGTAACTCTGCATTTGTCAAATTTTGAGGTAGGGATAAATACGCACGGTGGTTAAACGGTTAATTCTAGAGTTGTGCGTTCATCCTCTTTCGAAATGACGAATCATAATTGGACGTCACGTTAAGCAGGCAATCTGATTAGACGAATCAATTTCTTATCGAATGTAAACCCTCATTTCGTGACGCGTGGTGAACGTTCCTGGGATTGTCATTCCATTTATACATTTTGTATTATTACCCAACAAATCGTTTTTCTTATTACGTCCCATCACTCGCTCCCCTTAACCAGCTTTTCTTCCATCATCGATTTTCTGGAATGGAGTATCGAAATATGCCATTAAGTCAGATTGTCATCTTTTGGTTTTAGACATACTACCTTGATCAAAAGGTTCCCGGAATAACCACCGTGTGGCGCTCCCATCGTTCCGATTTGAGTTCTGTTTTTTTTTGTTAAATTGGTACATCTGTTGTTGATATTCCCTTCAAATCTTAGTGTCATAACTTGACATTTGCAAAAGTTACGTAGCCAAGAGTACATCTATCTCTGTGTGTGTTGGCGATTTTTTACAATTGCAGAAATGGATTTAAATTTGCAACAACGAACTTGTATTAAATTTTGCGTAAAAAACGGATTTAGTGGCGCACGGACGTTGGAAATGTTGGAAAAGTGTTTCGGCAACGATTCTCTAAAAAAAACGGTCGTTTACCAGTGGCACGAGCGGTTCAGAAGTGGTATTGAGTCAATCGAAGATGATGAACGCAGTGGCAGACCATCGACATCGAAAGTCGGTGAAAAAATTGATAAAGTAAAAGAAATGTTGGTCAATAACCGCAAATTAACCATCAGAGAAATAGCGGAGGACTTGAACATTGCCTATGGATCCGCCCAAGACATTGTGGTTAATGATTTGGGTTTCCGTCGTGTAGCAGCAAAGTTGGTTCCAAAAGACCTCAATTTCATGCAAAAAAGAGACCGTGTTGACGTCGCAAAAGACATGATTTGCGAGGCTGAATCCGATCCCACATTCATCAAAAGGATCATTACTGGAGACGAGACGTGGGTTTATGAGTACGACACGCAATCCAGACATCAGGCAAGTGAATGGCGTTCACCAAATGAGCCGAGACCAAAAAAACCACGTCGTTTTCAGTCAAAAAAGAAGGCAATGCTGACGGTTTTCATGGATTACAACGGTGTAGTGCATCATGAATTTTTGCCAGAAGGCCAGACAGTAAACAAAGAGTATTATTTGGGCGTTATGAGACGTTTGCGTGAAGCAATTCGCCGAAAGAGACCAGAAATGTGGGCAGAAAACTCGTGGATTTTGCACCATGATAACGCACCGTCGCACAGTGCTATCATTATTCGTAATTTTTTGACGAAAAATGCAACAAATACCATCCAACAACCACCGAATTCACCTGATTTGGCTCCCTGTGACTTCTTTCTGTTCAATCGAGTTAAAAAACCATTACGGGGAACGCGTTTTAGCAGCCGAGAGGAAGTAATGGAAAAATCGCAGGAAGCACTGATGGACATACCGAAAACCGAATATAAAAAATGTTTCGAGGATTGGATCAAGCGCTGGCATAAGTGTGTTGCAGTCGATGGGGATTACTTTGAAGGGGACAATATAGATTTAGATGAATAAACTTGTATTTTTAATTTTCTGAATAAATTCCGGGAAATTTTTGATCAAGGTTGTATTACCTATTTTTTCAGCAAATTAAGGATTACAACTAAAATTATTCAACCAATTATTCCGGTTGTATTTAGGAAGTCATATTATTTACATATTGACTAATGAAATTGATATTTCTATTCCAACGGTCATTTAATAGTAGTAGACACTAGGGAGTAGATATTACCAGAGTTACTTTCCCCTCGTCAACTCATAAGGGTCAAAAAGTATTATTAAAGAAAGGGTTACACTCCAGGGCCCAACTTTTAATATATTCACAACAGTGCCATTTTGCCAATTCTAAGTTTAAAATCTTTCAAAAGGTTCATTACTCTTATTCAACTACTTTAATCCAAAATGGGTTACATTTTAGGTCATTGTGTCAAATTATTTTTACGTTGCGTCCGAGTGACAATTCTGCTGCAAGGAAGGACATCGATAGAGGCTAGGTTTATGACTTCAGGGGATGCACGAGGAGCATGGCGATGTGAAATAGACTGGTGCTAGGCCAGAGGTGTGCATAGTGTCTCCAGGCCGCTACGTCAGCCGATTGATTGGATATTAGTATTCAGAGTCGTGATGGGATTTACGCGTCCTTTCGTTCGGGTGAGGACTATCGGGATGACCGGTGGTAAATGGATGAGCGCTCTGGGCCTGAGGCAGGCCGTGTGCAGTGAATGAGTCACCGGAACTGTTAAAGACTTACGCTATCCTCCTGCCGATGCCGAACTAACCGACTATACCAGTGGAGGAGAAATGCATTGTTTAAGTCGTTTTCAACACATTTATTTAACCTTTTGCCTTCAAAATGCACATATAAATGATACATTCTACTAATTCATGCATCAAGAAAGCCAAAAACGATGGGAGACAACATATATCCCATTTAACGCGACAAGGGCGCTAACGAGTGGAATAAACGTTAATGAAAGATGGATTCGCAATTTTTATTCTCCGGAGAAACCATGTAGCTGATATACATTGGTATCACTCTAAGTACTAGATGAAGATATGCCATATCAAAACATTATGGTAGAGTATTTTTAATATTTTTAAGTTAAATGACTTTATTTTGCATGCGAGAAACTCACATGTATTGATTTGAGCTGATGTAGGTAAATTTTTGAATTAGTCTTGGCATGGAGGCTGATAATAATTATGAAATAAACTGATACCATGCAGTCATTTACCTATCATTGTTAACGAGTAAAAATAGGATTAATGTAAATTATAATATCTGTGGAAGCTTATAAGTAATTCCTATTACAGGCTATTTAAGTGGTGTAGTAAAAAACGTATATTATGGTAATGGTTACAGAACATTACATAAATACTGTTAATTGAGTCATTTATTACTTAGAATGTAATGCAAAGCACATTAATTCCTTTCGAACATTTGAAACTATCTACCTTTCCTTAATTTATAATCAAGTGTTATATCTATTGATTTTAACGGTTCGCGCTTCATTATAACTACAACGCTAGAGAAAAAAAATTGAAATACTCGAAATGTATGGTAATACTCAATTTGACACTGTTTTGCTAAAATAATAATATGACTTTAAGCATTGTTTCAATTAAGATTTGTTTTATGACAAAAATAGGAAGTAATAGTTCATGCTTTAATTCGAAAAACATTATTGTGAGAGATAGAGATTTCTCGTATGAATGTGGAATAATGCTTCGAGAGGAGGATATTTTGTAGTTTGAGTTCGAATTTTACTTCATCAAAATGGAGACATTGAAATGTAAAAGAGGTGATAGCATTTTTTTCTTAATTTTGCACGATAATTGATAAATCATGAATTTAAAGTATGGCATGTACTGTTTTAAACGTAGTTAAATTACTTTCGCTGGCGAGCTTCTGTTGTGAACGATTATGATCAAAACAATGACGGTCTTATACAGTTCCTGGAAATAATTAAGCCCAAAGGGTTTTTTATTTAGATAGCAATATATTTAAGGTGGATAAATGATCATTAAAATACATCCCGTGAAAATATTTCATAAAGATTTTTTGATATAAAACATTATTGATTTAAAATTTGTTGTCTCAGGCGTAACTTTGTGGAATTTGCATAACATATTGAAATGTAATGAAATAATTGACTTTGTAATTCCACACACTTTATTTAAAAAACACACGACCCAGGTTTCGACGTTGAACGTCATCATCAGGTGGTCCTCATAGAAGCACGCTGGCTATATATACCTTCTGATCATAGGAGGGGGGGGTTGGTCAGAGAGGGAGGTCGGAGGGGTAAAAAAGGTTACAATGTAGCTGGGAAGAAAAGAGAATTACATTTTGATTTAGAAGAGTGGGTCGTGTGTTTTTTAAATAAAGTGTGTGGAATTACAAAGTCAATTATTTCATTACATTTCAATTATTGATTTAGCATCTCAGTTTTGTAATTTTAAGAATTGGTTTCAACAAAAGACATGATATCAAAATATCTCCATTTGCAGAGAAAGAATACACATAACAACTCATTTGTTTTAAATTATATGCGATTTTTCGATACATATCTCTTTAATACGAGTGGGAGTCTTTTTCTGCATTCCTTGGAGAAGATTTTATTGCAATAAAAATCAACTATTAGTTTCCGTGAAGTAATATTCGAAAAATGATAAGTTTTATTTATTTTATTTATTGTTCCAAAGCGCTCCATGAAATTATTTATTTAGTATTTAGTTAGAGTTGAGTAAAAGTAACACACATAAATTATTGTTGATTACTAACAGAAAAGCATCAGGTCAAAGTACATAAATGCAAGCAGTGTCTCACTTTAATATTGCACTGCATTAACACAAAGATGAATGTTAAAGCAGTACAATTATAAGGTGAAATAAGAGGTAATAACATTCAAAGGGTAAATCGAGAAATAAGCAAACAAGGTTTCGGGGGCATCCTCAAATACTTTTTTTTATGATGCGAGGATGTTGCAACTGAGCTATGAGAAAACTTGAAAAGAATGATCTTTGAGACTTTTCAGTCTATTTTGAGGGACTCAAATCGCCTCAAACACTTAAAAACGGCGACATCTAAAAGCATAAACGACCTCCAATGACGTACTATTTCAAAAGGAACGCTTCTCTTTCACCTCTTATAAAACCTTCGCGTCGTTCTTCGGTTCGGAGGATTACAAGGGCAGGGAAAGGGTTGCCCTTCCAAAGAAAAAGGGAGGAGGGCACGGAGATGGCATAATAAAGTGATCCGACGACATTTCTCCATCAACACGGAAATCAAGCACCATTTCTCCCACACCACCTGGTTGGGAGAGGAATGGAGGGACAGAGGGGAAGGAAGGTGAAGTTATCCCCGCCCACCGTTCCACACACCAAAGAAACCTCCTCTCATCGAATTCGGAACGGGAATATTCTCACATAATCTTCCGCAGATATATTTTATTCCCCCGTCCCCGTCTTTATTCGGGCAACTGCGCCTTCTCCGCCGCCTACCGCTCTCCTTCCCACCCACCCCCCTTCCCCCACGGGTGGAGGCTGGAAAAGTAGGGATCCGTATCGCATTCATCTCCCGTCCCATTACTCACTCTCCGTCGCCCAAACGCCCACCCTCCCCCTCCTCGAGTCCCCGAAAAACCTCGCTTCTGCCGAAGACACTCACCCCTCCACCCCCCTGCCCATTAGATATATACACATGCCTATTTCACCCCTTTCATTCAATGTCTATTCGGCTTTATCCGTCGTAATCTCCGGCCATTTGAGACGATCCATTTCAAGCATCTTATGATATCCCTCCTTCCCCCCTCCTGATCCTCTCCACCCCCCTTCCCCCCCAACCAAACCCTTCTCTATCGTTTCCACAGGACTCGGCCTCCCAGCCACTTCGGATCGCTTTATATCTATCTCTTTACCTCCCTCTCCTCCAGCAATTCTCTCGAACTTCACGTCTCACACTCCAGATGAAAGTTGGGATTTATTAAGCGTATGGCCGGGGGAATTGATGCGAAAGGAAGAAAGAGCAGGGAAGGATTCTCCCCCGTACTTTTGCCCGCCTACTTTTATATTTGAGTGGCCATCAAGCACTCATGGATCATTCTGGAAGGTCGCAGCTCGTTTTCGCGAACGTTAAATGTCTTATCCTGAAGTGGTTTTTATGGAGCGTTGGGGAAAGTGTCTGCGGGTGGAGAAATATTAAAATAAACATTGAAACCCCCTACGTTTTGTTACTAGGTCATTTTCCCGAACAAGCGTCAAGTTACAGCAATGGCGAACGTCACCGTAAACGATCTAATATTTGAGAATTTTACACTGATGTTCATTCGCTCATTAATCGCATATTTTCCCGAACCAAGTGATAAAGCCCTGCAACGAATTTCAGGATCCTTTGCTTGAGGACCAGAATGCCTGAATTAGAAACTTAAAATGACGATCCCACAAAGTGGTTTATAAAAGCCATTTCCATTTGTTTAATTACATAACTTATCAGTTATTCCGTAATCTTTCCGTGAAATATTTTGCGGAAAGTATACACCTGCTACTAAACCCAATATACCACGTACATGCAGACGGCTGCTTATGGAATGACGCGAAAGTTATGGCACTGGGAAATAACTTCTTTCCAGTTCTATATTGCGGATAAAGGGTGTTCTATCAAAACGGAAAGGAAAATAAGAATATATACAGTTTAGTAAAAGATTTTTTCAACTTTTATCAAATATGTTTTCAGCTTCTCAATAATACTTGAAATTTGACTTAACCCTGTATTTGAATGTTTTCACATAGTTTATGCGAAGTAACTAACAACAGAAATGCACACATGTACATGCATACACGATTTCACATTACCATTCTCGGTGATGACACATTCAGTGAAGAAAGGACATTAGAGCCATTAGAGACTTGGGATAGTATTGGATTTTATATTGTCTGGACTACGCTCTGTTGTTTGTGCATTATTTTGATAACAAATACCGTATGCCACATCCATCACGCTCAAAGATAAATAATCCCATTCGCATCATTTCAGTACATATGCAATTTGGCTATAAAAATAATATAAATATACCCGGAGTAATTTTACATGAGATTATCAAGCCAAAAAAATTATCAAAAGCAAACCACAAAACTAGAAGGTTTCAATAATCAAAGTACTCGTGAGTAAATATTATTCGTTGCGTTTTACAGATATACTAATGTTCGTAGTAATTAAAATAAATTAAGAATCCAATGAACATTGTTCATTCCCGCCATACATAACTATAAGCGCTTAAATGAGGCGTAACACAATTTTAATTTCATAATGAAGGCGATTTAGATTATGTAATTTGAGTAAGTAATTTACACGGATTTAAAATGGTAAAATTAAAAACATTAAGAATCCAATTTTACAGATATTCAATGCAGTAAACGAATAATGCTGGACAGAATAAAATATGAAACGCAGCTTATTTTTAAATCCTTCCGTTACTAATTTAGCGATAAAGAACTTGTAAATAAAAAGCCGACCTTTATGCTGGCAGCCCTTAAGAGGGAGAGTTTTCGACAGTTGTTGACTGACGTTTGATCGATACATCAATAAAGTCACCATATTCTGTAACGGGGAGGATACTACGACGTGTGTTGACCGTTATTACAATAGAGTACGAGCATAATCACACTACTATTTCAAGCTAAAAAGAAAAAGGAAATGAACTTTTTTATGACACCCGTGAGAATGTCCTCACATTTATTTCCATTAGCAACAAGAGAGGCTCCGGATGTCTGATTATGAGGGCGGTTTTGGACTTGAAACTAGCTCAGCATGCGGAGTTTTTTTAATTGCTGTCTTACGACTCAAGGGCTGCTTTATGGAATTCGTAAGCGTGCATGTGATTTATATTTCCTATCCCTACCTCCAGCTATCACCGCACGCTTTTACCTTGACTCTCTCTATATCTCTCTTACACCTATTAGGACTTCCCCTGAAACCTGAAATCCGCTCTCCTTTTCCAGGAAATCGTTTCCTCTGATGTGATGTTTTTGTCTCCTTATCCGCACGCTCTTGTCTTTATTTTCTTACCTGGAGAAGGAAATATATGGCTCCTTACTTCTTTTTCATGATTCCTTCCTCCACCCCTCGACATCCAGGGGAATCTCGGCTCTGTTTTATTCCTTATCCTCGCCATTTATCAAACCATTTCGGAAATAACGGACCCCTTTGCGTAGACTCAAAAGTTCTTTACCTTCTTAGTTTTTTTTTTTGGCGTTAACTCGGTTGAATTATCTCGTTGGCATAACGAATTACGTCCTCGGTATATATACTTTACCGGTGAACAGAGAACGGGATTCCGAGAAATCTCCTTGGTTCGACTTTCATTTTTAAATCAATGGAGATTTCATCGATTCGCATCCTAACTTCCGAGGGTTTAGTACTCTTATCGTTCGGTCCCCCTACGGTGGAATAAAGCTTTTGTGCCATGCGGTCAGGCATTATTCTTTCTTCGCTGGAGAGCAGGAACAAACCAACTCAATGCTGCAAACAGAATAATCGTTTTGGATTTAAATAATTTTATATTATTTAAATAATTAAGCTAAATTAATACGCATGAATAATACCTCCATTGCGAAAACCTATGATGAAAAGATATTGAAACCGACCTCCATCTGAGACATAGTAATTTGAAAAAATTCTTGATAAATAATAAATGTATAATTCGAAATTTCTAAAATACTTCATTTGATGATTTGACAGTACTTCCCATATAATTTGTAACACATCTACGGAAATTTAATTAAGATCTTATAAAACCACGCTATTCGTACTCTTCAATGGCTCTTTCCATTAACTTTTGCTCCTTCTGTTTTGAAAATACTCAAGAATAGGCCATTCGATATGCCGTGCAATTAAGGGAAGTTTAACTTGAATGCAGTTATTTCGGGAAAATATTTACCTTAGTAGTTAGATCTTCATAAAATAAAAACAAACGTCAATGGTGCATCGTCTTTTAAGAGAAGAATAAAATAAATTATCTGTAACAGACGGATTTTACATTTGGTAAACAAAAATTCTTTGTTCGAGGGAGACCTTCACGCTTTCGAGACTAATCCAGAGCGCATGGCATAGAACTCCCAAATCACACCAATCGTATGATTCGAGATGAAACGCGAAAATCTTCGCACACCTTCACGGTTTAACATTATAAC
Source organism: Hetaerina americana (assembly GCF_022747635.1). NCBI lineage: Eukaryota > Metazoa > Arthropoda > Insecta > Odonata > Calopterygidae > Hetaerina > Hetaerina americana. The sequence continues at coordinate 14,819,077 of NW_027287316.1, forward strand.
TACCATTATTTTTATAAATTATTTCATCCTTGTTTTGGGCTCTTGGCCTCAGGGAAAAATTAAATGGTCACATTAAAATTTGAAAAGTAATATGGTTAACATTTAACATTCAGCTACCTAAAATTATTGCTGGAAATTTTCAGAATTCACGGGGGTACCAACCAGGTCCTTTAGCACGTGAGTTAAATACGAACCGCTTATGCAAAAATGAATTTTCAAACGGCCCTCTCTGAAAACATTCTAGACCCACCACAGGTGTGATTAAGGGAGACCTGTCCACAAAATTATGAGCACCCTTTAGAAGTAACATCATTTTCCCGGCAGTCTTTTTTTCCATATATTTCCTCGGCATGCCCCCTTTCTCAAACATAGGTCCTTCTGTGTGGCCTTTCTCCTCTACTTTATTTTAAGCGTTATTTTTCTCCTCACGCTTTTCCCATTGTATGAAATTGTAAGTGGTTGACATTTATTACACATAATTTCCTAAACTAATTTCTCATAAAAGCAGCCTGCCTCTTTTCTATTCTCCAGCTGTCTTTAATTCAGACAACAATTTTCTTTCTGGGCGTTATCGTCAGCTAGATTATTATTATTACTTACGACTCCTATGATACGTAAGAGTGCTAAGTCTCCTTGGTAGCTGGTGCCACACTATTTTTGTTTATGTTTGAGCATTAATTTAATTTATTTCACAGGTAAATTCATTGGACTCTATATATGTGCTAACGTAAAAGTGGTGATTTTAAATGACAAAAAAAGAATTTTAACGATTTAATTAGTATAAACCCTACTTTTATCTAAAATTCAGTGAAACTTGTTAATTAAAAAAAACTTAAATTTGCACAAAATTTGAGTACATATCCAGTCCCATTGAACCTAAAGATTCTATGTGTCAGGTGGTAGAAGAGACTCTATAGTCTCAATCTCGCCCCCAAACAAAGACGACTATCTATTTATCTATCTTTCTAACGCCGAGTGTGAATACATATTGATAAGAAGGTGTGATGATTAACTCTATCGTGATGCGAATTGCAGAGAACACTTTTTTGAGAGAGAAATTATAACCATAAAGACTTTTTAGGAAGTGCGATCATATCTAAATCACCAAATTTCGCATTTATATATATCGTATTTATCGCCTGTTTTATTTTACCAGAAAATAATAATATTAAATATGATTACTTAGAAAGGGACAGAATGGCTGCTTTGATGTTAGTGACAGAGATCGATTTTAAGATGAAATTAATTGAAAAAATCAAAACCCGACTCTTATGAAATTAACTGAAAAATCTAAAAATTTAATTTATTTATTTTTCCATTAATTTCAATAACTGTCCAAAACATAACTCTCTCTCGTTATCCGTATCCAAATTAACGATTGACATAAAAAATCCATCAATCCGGGATCAAAAATGAAAATCATGAGCGACCTAATCATAATTTTAAAATTCCCTTAAGTAGAGAAAAAGTGGACCGATCCCCAAGGGTACGGCATACGGTGACATCCAAATTTCACCCCAACAAAAAAATTTTCTCCCTCACACCCACTTATCCAATCCATGATCCCTCATCTCTCACTTCCTACGTCCCACTCCGTCCCCCGCTAGCAATGCAAGCAGGCACACACCCACAGCCTACATCTTTCACTCTCCTTGTTTCCCTGCCTCCACACCTCTTATCTCCATCATTACCTCCATTTTCTTCTCTTCTTCTCCGTCTCCCAATTCCATTTCTCTCCCCTTCCCACTCCTCACATGGAGAAGAGAGAGAGAGAGAGTGAGAGCAAGAGAGGAATTTGGGGTCGAAAATAAGAGATGATGAAGGAGGCACAGGGGGGAGAAAAGAGTTGCGTGATCTGCAACCGTTTGCGTGTGCAACACTTCCCCCTCTCCTCTCTCTCGTCCTTCTGTTCCCACCACCCAATCCCACCCCACTCACCCATCGCACTCTCTCTCTCTCTCCCACCCGTGGGGCTCGCACGCGTGCTCCAACCCACGGACACACACACACGCTCGCGCGCAAAAGCACGTCCGTAGTCGCGCAGTCCTAATCATGGAAAAGCGGGTGGCAGAAAGCCGAGGGGAGGAGGGAAACTTCGGGATCGTAAACACGGTGATCTCATCCAGTAATGGCCTTTTTTTAAGGGGGGGCCGGCGATAGGTAGGGGTTTAGGGAGAAGGTATGGGGGGAAGAGGGGGGTGCGGTTAAAGAAGAAAAGGAGAAAGAGCAGGGCCGGTTATGTGTTTGCGCTGAGGGAAGGGAGAGAAAGAGAGAGGGAAGGACGGAGGAGAGGGGGGAAAGGGCTGGATATCTTTCCTACCGAAATTTCGTGGGTCTATCTACATCTTACTTCCTACCTCTTCCCTCGAAGGGAAAATTCGGTCCAAAAGAAAAATAAAAAAAATTCCACTCCCGAGACTCCCGAACTTCGTCGAGGCTCGAAAGTGACGGTATGGACTTTCATGACTCGTGCAGCCATGAAAGCACCGACAGTCTGCCAGTTTGCGTTTCGTGTTTGCAGAGAAATTTCTCTTCGGGTCTAATGAGTAATTTTTTTCCACCGGTGAAGGAAGTTGGGCACTTCTGTAGTAAACAGAACCACCATTTTTATGATAGATGGGGGACGGAGGAGAAGTACTCGTACACTCAACTGTTCAAAGAAAACTTAGATTCACTTTAAGTGAACTCTTTGAGAGAACCACCCATAGTCGCGGTCTCTACACCGTAATTCAATTTTCAAATTATGAATAGAGTAATTTATTTAAGGCTCGCACTTATTTTCCCTGCGTGACGAATACGTTAGGAAGAGAAATATCATAGTGTGTATGTCGGTGCAAATTATGCTTTATGGATGTTTTTATCCGTTTAATTCTTACTGATTCTGAGAATACAGGTGTGTTTGTATAAGTTCAAATACGTTCTATTAGAGGTACTTGGGGTGGCATTTGAATTTTTTCTCGAAAGAAGTCCTAGCCTAACCGTAGGTCCTATTCGCGAAATTCTTACCTCAATATTGCTTGTTTTTAAATAATAATTAGGGATGATATTTGCTGTCTTTCCTGTATTTCTGATTTTACCCAATTTAACCAGTAATTATGTGCTACTGAGATGGATAATAAATAATAATAAAAAATACTTCAGCAAACGATTAGTTACTTTTTCCATGTTCCATTTTCCATTGTTCCATTTTCTTCAATCAACTTAGTGTCACTGTTTAAATTTTTTTGATAAATGTGAAAATTAAATGCATCGCACCGGTTTGTACTACATTCTTATAATCCCCGACTAAGTGTATTTTATTTTTCCCAAAGAACAAATAAATTTTGATTATGTATGAACTGCATTTCCTGAGAGGAGTGTCATTTATTCATCCATAATTAACTTTAATCAACTGGCATTAGTTTATTATTGTATTGAATTGATATTAGTTCCTCTCTCTTTATTAGGTGTCGACGGTTCTTTCATTATATAAATTATTATCCTAGGATATTTCTTACACAATACTGTGTTTTATGCGTATTAAAAAACAACAATCCATGTTTTTCTATTTAAAACATTTTAAAACCAGAGAAAAATCAGTTTTCGACCTTGAATTTGCGTCATCAAGCATATCATGAACCTAACACGGTCGGGCTTTACTTCTTAGACTACTTTGGTATATGCAACAAAGTAAAGAGATAACGTAATTTTCCAATAAATCTTTTAATTCATTTTGGATATTATTATTCCAGTCATTTTGGATATTAGTATTCCATTCATCTTTAATTTCATTTTATTAAAAAATAATCGTTTCTTCGAAAGAAACCAACTGAGCAATACCCGAATTTGAAATAAGAAACATGTGATGTATGGATAAACTACGTGATGGGAGCTTAAAGGATTTGTAATTTCTTAGGATCCAGTGATCAATAGAAGGTAAAATTTGGAGAAGGCGGTTATGGATTACTTGTACCTGCTGATGCCGTATCATGGTGAAACGCGTTGTGCAATACCAAATAAATTCTGTGGAAAAGTACGTTCTCTCTCTCTCTCATTTGATAGAAACACATCATGGTTATATTTGCGACCTCATTTATTACGGGCACCCCCTTAAAGCCTTCTTATTCAGTTGGACTTCGAATTACACGGAGCAAATACCACAAAAGGTCTCGCAAAAGTGTTTCGTCGCGGAATGTATTGTTAACATGTCTATTTTTCCTTTGAGACCGCTATACCATTCGAGCCCTCCTTCGTCGAGTTTTAATTCCGATAGTCAGAATTCAAAAGGACACAATTATGGATTTCTTGATTAGAAAATTATATTAAAGTGAATAAACTGCAGCCTTTTCCAACAATAGAGTTGCGAGCAAATGTATTCACCAACACTCTATTCAGGTTTTAGAATAAAAACTAAAACGTGTAGCAAAATATGACGCATGTATTCGGTCTCACGTTGAACAAATTACGGTAAAATTCTACAGAGTAATTTCAGAAAACCAACTCAAGAGACTACACAATTATCCCATTCCGGAAATGATATTGCAGCTCACGGTCCATAACTTATCTAACGGGAACATTATTCATTGGCTTCACCCTAACCGGCCAGGAGATACAAATTTAATGATGACCTTATTTTTACCAATGTAAAACTTTTCTACGCATGGAACCTGATCCGAATTACGGAGTAGCTCCCCCATAGGAATCCGGGGGAAATTATCGGGCAAAAGAGCTAATCATCACCAACGCTTCTGCCCTCCATCTTTCACATTCCCGCTTTCATCTCACTTCGTTTCCACAAAATAATTCGCACCTGTCCGCTCCAGCGCTTTAGTTCCGATATCGGATAAGTTCGTCGCGTGGAAATATCTTCTTACAATATCGCCGGGCGTGAGAGGACTGTAGATGGCAGAGAGCACGAAGGACTCGCAGAATTATTAGATCGTGCGGAATACTATTGTTACAACCCATTCAATTCCTGCTAATAATGGGCTTATCATTATTGAATTATGAATTATCCGACGAGTGCCGCTCGAATTAAGAACTGGCGTGCAGGTTAATTAATACTGCAGAGCGAGAGACAGAGAAACGGGTTGGCGAGTTGATACGGGGGATGGGGGTGAGACGGGTGGAGTACGGAGCCATGAGCAAGCGGCGATACGGATCGTATTATCTCGAAAGCCTTATGGGCGAGGGGGCAGGGGGGAACGGTGGGAGGGGTGCAGGAATAAAAAATCTGCCCACTAAATCCCCTCCTGCCTCTTCTTTCTCTCTCCCGAAAACACCCGAGCTTTAACATACCTCCTCCCCCCTGGCGGCAATGTCATTCGTGCACCGCAGTCGTTATGCCTCGTGACTTGGCCGGCCGATGCGTGAGGCCTGACCCGCAGGAGAGCGCTGACCTGCCGTCAGCGCCCGTGCATGACGCCGCGCGGTGGATTACTTCTAGAGGAACCATCTCCCCATAAACGTATTTCGGTACTTCAGGTAATCACTCGGTTGCACGTGCGCGCAAATTTTTGCTCGTGAAGCACAGAGTAAAATGCTCGCTCGGGCAAAGCATGTCAGTCGTCCCACTGTGGCGCTGACTGTCATCAAAAACAGGTCAGCGTGCTCATTCTACGTTATCATTTCTTTGTGAATGTATCTGTATCGTGTCGCGGAACACACTTTTAAATGCCGAGTAGTCCTCTTAACATAGTTTACAATCGTGTGGTAAATAAAGTTTGAAGACAGTAAGAGAAATTATGAAAAAAAAATATTTTCCAAGGCTGCAAGTAAAATGAAAAATGATTACGCTGAAATATCCAGAGGAAGCTCAAGGAGGGTTATATCCTTGTTTAACATTGTTATGATAAGAGAAAAAATTATGGACGGAGTTAGAAAGGCAAGTAATTGGCGAAAAGACATAATAATATATATTTCATCTGACAACAGTACTAATTTCGGTGTAATTGGATAATAATGCTGTTCACAGATTATAATCGACTTAATTACGCTAACATTATATAATTGTGACTTAGGAGAAGGCATGTCTACGTCCTCTCGGAATTGAACAACTTAATTAATTTTTTATAATACTCTTTGGTATGCCATATTCCAAATCGTGAAATATTTTTCGTTCAAGTATTTTTTCATAAATTAAATGCAAGTTTAGAACAAGAAGCTTTTCTGGATATCGAAATAAAAAATGTACAATAAAAATCAATGTTAATGGATGCATATTACTAATTAGAAAAAAACATGATTGGCGTATAGTTATACATTTTGGCAAGGGATTATTTATAAATATGACACCAATATTTCATGCGAGAAACAAGAGAAGTGGACGGAAAAAAATATATAGTTTCAAAGAATTCCACATTTTGGTTACCATAGGATTAGCTACGTTTGAATCTAACTTCTTACAGCATTACATTTTATCTTTAGCTAAAAAATATTTTGAGCGCGCCAGTTTGGGGTATTGTATTCCAATAATAACTCTATTTATCCTATCAAGACAAACTATGATTTTTGGCTTATGTTTGCATTTCTCAATTACTTGATCGGTCACTACACAACAATTTGGAGTCATAAAGGCAAGTCAAAACTGAGGAGGAAAAAAGGGACTTCGAATAGTGACATGTGAGTCGCTGGGGAATTTTCTGAATATCTGTAACTGTTTGGATACAAAAATATCACTGAGTAAGTGAACCAAGTAGAATCGGAAATATCATAAAAATAAACGAAAATAAAAAAAATTAAAATGTGATAAGCAGCGAAATTTCTTACACATGAAGTAGAAGCAATTACGACAGCTATGGCCTAAACTGATGGCTTAAGAGATGGCCGAAAGCTCAAACTTTTTAAACCTGATTGTTCTTCTACGTGTTTTCTAAATATACTTCTGTGGTCTATTGTGTCATTTAAGTATTTTACTATATATGTATGTGTGTGTGTGTATATATATATTTATTATTAGGTATTATTACGACTTCCCCATCGTACATATATATATATATATATATATATATATATATATATATATATATATATATATATATATATATATATATATATATGATGTTGTATGAATTCTAAGCTACTGTCTTTTCCCCTTGTGTGTGTTGTACTTCTCCTTTGGTGGGTGAAACAGCCCCCTGACGCCATCTCTTGGCTAAAGAATCGGGGCGCTTGGCGACATATTAGACCCACGGATCTCAGGGTAAATTACGTTTCCTCGATAGCTCAAGTGGTTAAGAGCATCCGCCCGGCAAGTGGAAAGATCCGGTGTTCGAATCCCGGTCAAGGAAATATTTTTACTCTTGTGATCCGTTCGATTCCGCCTTCCCCACCTCTATTGTGTTCGTCCTTTATGTGTGTTCCTATCCCTTTTCCTTATATCTGTTTCTGTATATATGAGTATTTATTCGCCGTTTGGCGGGATTTCGTGTTTGAATCTATATATATATATATATATATAGATTCAAACACGAATCTATATATATATATATATATATAGATTCAATATATATCTATATATATATATATAGATTCGCTTATATTTATATATATATATATATATATATATATATAAGCGAGTGTGTGTGCGTGTGTATATGTATACATGTGTATGTGTGCGAGCATAAATGCATACACGTCGTTTCTCCACAAAATGTCCTGCATTCGTCAATCACCCCATCCCCAAACATTTCGACTTCCACGAGCAACTCTTTGTTCCCTGCTTCACAATAATAACAATAGAATCCCTCTCAGACTCATTGAGCAATATTGAGGTGAGAACTAGGGAGTTGACTCGTATTTGGTAGCAAAGGGCTTTTGATTCACCCGGTCAAACCAAGCACACTATCAACCAATAGCCACCATTACTTCCCCGTCACAATCGAGTAACTTCTCCATTTCTCTCCAACGCTCTCCATCAAAAACTGGCCCTCTCTCTAGCATTAACTCCGAGAACATCATTCTCTTTTCGACAAAGGTGGCCCGGCCGTCGAAAGGTGAAAATATACATGCGAGAGTCCTTTTTATTTTTGCCTTTATTTTTAAGTGTTGTTAGTATTGAACACGCATGTTTCCATTCAAATTACTAGTAAAATCACACAAGTTGCAAGGTGGGTCACATTGTTAAACCCAGGCAGCATGGTAAAACATTTGTTTATTCTACCAACTGTAGATATTCAAAGGAGATTGAGAATCGTGTTACCTCATGTCATTTATTGTAGTGCACTAAATTTTTAAATTTGGACTAAACAGAATTATTCATAACTTAAAACTTAGTTTTTCTCAATTATTTCACCATTATTATCAAAGAGGTGATTCAAACGGCACGTGAAAAATTTCAGTATCATTAGGAAAAAAACCTGACACAAAAACGTTTCAAAGTTCCTCTGATATCAATATTTAACTAATGGAAACATACTTGTACTTTCAAACTGATGCTCTTTTGTTGGAAGGCATATCAAGTAATGAAGGATCCATTATGGACAAAAAGAGACTACTGCAGGAGATAATCAGTTAAGAAAATAACATTCTAAATAATTAAATGTCAATCGTCTTACTTATAGTTTAAAACTCGCGTATTTCTTCAACTGTAATGATATTTTATCCTAAATATTTTGGGTCAAATATTAGAGCTTTGTAATAGGCGTACCTAAAAATGCAAACGTTACATATTGTTATTTAAAATATGTCTACAACTTTCACATAGAGTTTTAGATGGTAATGAGGCAGTTACTTACTCCATCAGTATGACCTTATTAAATTCATTGCTTTCACCACACGTTCAACTAACAATTTCTACCGCATGAAAAATGTAAAAGTTACACGGATCCTGGCATTGAAAAATGTCAGTAGACACTTTTTTCGTTTAAGAATGGACGTGTTCTGAGAGAACGAAAAAGGGGAAAATAGTTTTCAGGGAATTACTTTGCATTGAAAAATCTCTTTCACCACAAATTGTTTCGACTAAGGTAAACAAAAAATAATTCCTGCATACGTTGTGTATCTACACTTTCATCAGACGCCGGAAAACAGTTGAAATCTCGGTAGCAGCAAAATTACGTAAAAATTGAACTTTTAGATAAGAAGGTCCTTGTGTAGAAGAAAATTACTCCAGATAAAAATCTACGCTGTTGAAATAGGTACTTCATATCCCTACCCTTAAAAAGTCGTTCCGAATAGTTAGCTATGATTTTAGAGCCATTATCACGGGAAATATGAAATTAGGAGAATGATTTTATATAGATAACAAACATGTTTATGATTCAGAATCTAATCAGCATTATGCATAGGAATAATATATTCTAGCGTTCTTATTGTGTTGGAATAACGTATCCGTATGAGCTGGATTGCTATTTTTAGTCCCATAAAAAATAAAATTTATTGGTTTTAAAACTGGATCTAGGACGTAATCGCAACGTGGTTAAAACCCTACACATGATTTTCCTGTTTAAATTTATTCCATTCAATATTTTCCTTGCTTTATATATGATTGGCCAAACACAAATTCAATATTCCAATTAACACGCAAAAGGCCAAATTAATGCATGAAATGTTTTAAAATTAATGAGCAGTGTAGCGTATTCCTAATGAGCTCAAAAACGCTATTCCGTTTTAGCCCCTGCCCGATGAATAACAAGGCATATTTCTTACCCTAAGACAAATGTGCTAGAAGCCAATTCCCTTCAATTTTAACTTCATATATATCATATTTTTCTCCTACTGTTTGATAAACAGAGAGTTCTTCCCCAGCAATGCATATTTTAGATCATGAAAGCTTCCGCTACTATCTCTAGAATAATTGATTTCTTGCGCCTGACCACACAGCACTGCCGCAGGGGACGAAGAAAGGGGGGGGCAGAGGTTGGAAGGTTGGCCGAAGAAAAAAGGCAAGGCCGAACGATTTATAAAAGACCTTTAAACGCGCTCGGAATCGACCAGAAAATTCACCAGGGGTTGGGGCAAAGAAGAATAGGGACCGAGGAAGGGGAGGTGAGAGGGTGGAGGGGGTAAGATAATTAATTCCGTGACGCTTAAGGCACGCGAAAAGAGAGAGAGAAAGAGGAAGGAGGGAGTGAAGAGAACGCCCCCGTTCTCCTCCCGCCCTCTTTTGGGAAATGAGCTAAGAGGGGGCAGGAGAAAATTACAGAATAAAGCTTGTGGATACTTGCGCCCGTGATACAGGGAACGCTCCTTGACAAAGGAACTGGGCATCGATCGAGGAGTGAAACGTGTTGGATGGAGGCGGAGGGGAGGGATGTAAACGGAGGGGGAAGGGAAAAGAAAGGGGTAGAGAAGGAAGTCTGGTGATAAAGGAGGTGTGGAAGGCGAGACGAGATGTAGGCGGAAAAGGCAGCGAAGAAGTCGTTTCAAAAAGGCAAACGAAGAATTCCGTGGAATATGAAATGAGTAAGAGGGAGGAAAGGCCCTTACGTTGTATTTCTACTAGGCGGCGAGTGGCGTGGTGTGCTTCTGTGCTTTGATTCCGACGTCGTATCAGCTGGAGTGCGCCGTTCGTGCGATAAAAAGTCTCGTATCGGAAACACAAGTCAAGGGACCTTCGGCAAAAAAATGTGTGAGGCCAACTAGGGAAAGTATACGATGAGAGTTTAAACCGTGGAAAAACAAACACAAGGCTCAATCTCCGTGGCGGGATCGAATGAATTATTTGGTGATATCTGACAGAAAAAAAGGAAATCGTTAAAAATTATTTATGGCATAAGGCTTTAAATTTTAGCGACTCTTAGATCAATTCCGTGGTAGTATGTATTAATATTTATTTTGGTATTCCCCTTTTTCTTGCGCGGATGCTTATTTTTTTCCTGGATAGAATTGGGGGAAGTGGATTCTGCATTCATGAAAGCGTATTGGGAGTAAAGAATATCGAAATGTCAACGGAAACACACGATTTTTTATACCTACTCTACACGTTCTGTTTACATGTAGTTGACGTACATCCGAGCTGGTATTTATGCGATGAATTGTCTGATCACAACTACCGCATATCCCGCATAGTTTCAAACATAACTTTGTAAAAAAGTTCCATATTCGAGAGAAATGACGATTAACCAATGCACATCGTATCATCCTGTTGTCTAAATGACACGAAATGTTGAAACCCGGGTCGTAAGAATAAAAAATACTATAGCGGAAAGTACATTTATTCATTATCATTTCTCGCCACACATTTATTTATATATTAAACATTTTTTAATATTTGATTAGATCTTGGCCAAACTTGTGGTTTTGGGACTATTTTTTATCTGTTTTAGCTTTCTTTTTCGGCACTAACTTTAATTTTAACAGTTTATGCATAATAGTATCCTGCAAATAGTATCAATAATATTTCATACAAAAAAATTAGTCCAGAAAATCTATGCAAATTCTTTCGATTGTTCATTAAACATTTCCTTTTTGCGCAAACTAAGTGATTTTGTACCGTACAAGAGACAGTATTTTAATTGTCTTAATCTCGGATAAAATTTCCATGACCTGAAATTTTATGAAATATTTCAATTAACAGTTAAAAGCGTTATATTAAAACACGCAATGGGTGATCAGAAAAATAGAACAAACACCTAACAACATAAATAATAAATCATCTGCCAATTCTTACTGTCCTAATCCAATACTTATGGTTATGGTTTTCCGTAAGCTAATAGTAGATTCCTACTGTGATGTTTATACATGTTTTCTTCATTCTGTATCACACAAACTACTTTGAGTTGATGATTGAGATATTAACCTTTTCACTCTCAACGATGATGGGAAAATATGCTTGGTCTAATAATGCTCCAGGTTAGGAATTTTTGATGACCCTGTAGTAGTTAACTATGCAACTATGTTCTTCTATTTTTGAGTTGCCCTTGTATAACATAAATATAATATTCTCTTTTAGAAGAGAAATCAAACGGTTATGAAACTCATTGGAAAAAGCCATGTAAAACTTTCATTTATACCAAGGTATGCACGTGCGTTATTTAGCCATTTTAAATTCATTTCTCATGATATTTTACCCTTTTCCTAAAACTCGTTTTGTACGAGTGCTCTTGGTGCAAAATCTTCTTGTAGTGCTTCCACGAAAAATTAATAGTTCATGAATTACCGACGAGTTTTAAATGAATGTAAGTGTAATTTTAGTATTCCACATTTTTCGTCAACATCAATTGAGTTAGCGCATATTTTTGTTGGCATTCATAGTTTACAGTCATACAGAGATAATTGAGACTTCCAAAGAGATATCGTAATGCACATATGGCATTAGCGTAAGGTCAATAGTAGCATTTTAGGATTTAATGAACCTTCCGAAAACGTTTCCACAATTTTGTTTCCTCGGTCCCTTAGTTTTAATAGTTAATTGAATGAACTCAATTATAATTTGATGTATTAAAATAGATTTTTACAAATGCCCCGGAGCCACATTGTATGAGAGTAAACACACTCAGGGGGCAATGTTTTAATTGTTACAACGAAAAATTGATGGAAATATGGAAAAGGGAATTTCTAAAGTTAGTTAGGGGATAGAACAACATCATGAACAAATACATAACTGAAATCGAAACAATCATATGAAAGAAGATATATACCATTACATGACTTTTAGACAGAAGAATATAGCTTCAATTTTTTCTAGACAAATATATGTCCAATACTGTATGTTCAATGTAATCACTCTAATTTGAGGCGAAAAATATAATTAGGTGAAAACTGAGATAAAGAGGGTAAAAAATAGATATTTTGAATGAAACTCATGAACAGAAAAAGCAGGTAGAGTTTAAAAATTACTTATTTTAGCACAAAGTCCGGGGTTTAAGGATATTTGTATAAAGTATCCTGAGCTTAAGAGTTCAGTTGTATCTACAGAGCTACAGTCAATCAAAATCCAATCCAAACCATGGTAGTTGAACGTTAATAATAATCGTGAACTACACATTTTCTGGCAAACAAAAGCTGTTATGAGCCAAAAAGTGATAAGAAATCTGACCATTTATATTTGAAAAGCAAACTGTGTCACCAGCATAAAAAATAACGAGGTTAATAAACATTAATTGAGCTGGAACTAAAATAATGTTAAGATTACGAATCGTCTTTCCACGAGAATCGTTTGAAAAAGTAGGATAATATTTTTTAGGTAACATGCATGCCATCTAACATGTAAATATTTTAATTTCTATTTTTTTTTCTTTCTGAGCCAGAGAATGGGAAGCGGAATAGGTAATTATCGTTCCGAAAAAGGGCAGCTACGCCCAAACGCGCAAATTGAGCAAAACTCATACCGCCGCCACGTCGTTCCTCTGCGCTTTCCTTAAAATAAAGCGCAATTTCCTTTGTTTGTGATCCATCCGATAGCATTCCGTATACATCTCGACGGAAATTTGCACTGGCATGCGTAAACAAACACATATTACGCCCATAACAACCGACCTCCGCGGGACTCCCGGAATCCTCGTGCCGACCGACCCTCCTTTCTCCCACCACCAGAGGGAGCCCTTCCACCCCCCTCATCCGAAGGGATGATGCCCATCCCCCTTCTCACTCCCGCCCCCACAGACCGGACTACTTCAACTCGTCGTGCGCTACCCACCCCCACCCCGAACCCACTCCCTCCGAACCCACCCCAATATTTCCTCCCTCTGCATTTTTTTCAAACTCAAGCGTATATGATGCCTTTCATTCCAACGTCGGGCCCCTCCCTCAACCCCCGCGCCGTTGCCCCGACCACTTTCGCCGGCAACCGTGGGGGTGAGGGAGGGGGGAGATGGTTCGAGGCGACTTGAGAGGGGCGAACAAGCGAGGGAATGCAATCAAGGAGAATTCTCAAGAAGGGAAGACGAACGGGGGGGAGGTGGCAGGGAGAGGATTGGTATATAGAGGGGAGGTGGAAGTGATGAAATGTATGGGTAGAAGAAGGCGGGTGGCGGTGAGGGGTGCGGGAATATGGCGGGGCGGGGGCGGCTTCCCGTATAAAAACGCTTCAAGGGTTTAAGGGGACGGGAGAAGGTTTGGGAGTGCGGGGGCGAGAGAAAAATTCAAGAATGAGTTTGGACGGATAAGCTACGCGAGGAATGCAAATGATGATGTGCCCGAGTGGGGGAGGTATTTGCGCGGGCATGTGGCGAAGTCAAAAGGCGGATGGCGTCTTGGAAGGAAATGAGTTTTGTTTTCCCTTTTCGCCAATGATTAAGGACAAATTAAGGTTTGGAGAAGAAGCTGGAGTGGAGCGTAGGGCGGTGGGTTTTGGATTGCTGACCCAAAGATCCCGTGGGCGTAATATTTAGACAGGGTTACAAGAACCCATCATTCGACGATCCCTTATCAACTAGAACAATAATCATTCCTTATCGAAAACTGATTAATACCGATGATTAATCATCGCATGTATAAATTTGCACTGATTAAGATTTGTTGTTTAACACCGTAGCTATTTATCACGTTTTGCTGCTGATTCATTACGATATGGAATTGTTGATGACGGAACGTAAACAATGGTCCAAGTAGGAATTATCAGAGACCAAGCATTAATTGAACCAGACAGCAGTCAACTTAATAAGGAAGTGTCATACGAACGTATTATTTACAAATCTGCTCTCATTTATTGAACAGTGAACACTTAAACATGCATACGACATGGGAGTCTCACAATCATTCACGAGAAAATTTCTAGATTAGCGTACTTTGTTTATACTGTAAAAACTTCTAGGCAATCACTGAGCACCGTGATTGATTGGTAGTAGACATACAAGGGGACTGCTTACATTTCATACGTTTCATGCCATTTTAGTTATCACTTTCTCGTGTTTACATCACTGATATCATAAAATCGACGTTGTACATTCCGCTGAAAGCTTCCAATGATTAAAGAGACATTTGGGTACACGAGGTATTTAAAAAAAGAAAATATTCTGAAATATTCTTTTTCTTATATTCACCTCACCAATTTGATCGCAGGTGTAACACCATGACCTATAGACTGTAAATTAGTATGCTATGTGCGCTAGTTTATTTTCATATGGATTCTTATTCATGGAGATTCCTGATAATCCTAAGATACATGTACTTTTCGGCCATGTAGATTTTGAAAATAATAATTGGTATTCCCTTCATATCTTTCTTACAAGATTAAATAATTACAGCCAAATGTTTTAAATTCTAACCATTATCCATCAATATAGCAACAGAACGCACTACCGTTTCTATTCCTATCTCATAAGTTTCGCCCATTTCTGAAAGGTGCGTGGCAAAACGAATAAAATCATTCACAATGTTAAAGCGAATTTTCCGAAAGGGTTATCTTTTATGGCCAATTCCCAACGCAAAAGGCCATGGTTCTTATAAAATTTTCTCAGGCAATGTAGAACTCTGGTCATTAATATTAACAGAGTAAGGAAAAAACCTACATCCTAAGTAACATTTACGCGATTTAAAATAAATAATGCATTAATGCAGGCATGCCACAGAGAATTTTAAGGGTACATTATTATAAAAGCCACTGCTTTATACGAACTAAGCGTCCCTAAGAAAGGCATTAAATTACTCAGTAATTTCATAGCTTAGAACACATTAAGAAGTGATACAGGGTGCGTTGCAAAACTAGTGCCATTGAATTTCCCCAACTGTTCAAAAAATGCAAATCAGTTCAATAAATTACAATAAAAAAATAAAGGCATTACTATTGAAAAGCGCCCTGTAGGAAGAAAGCTGTGAGGCGGCAGTACCATTATTTTTATTGCTATCAAATTCAATCCTTAAAATGGCTCGATCATTTACCTTTATACTCCAGTCAGTATTTGAAGTTTTTAATCCCCGAAATATTATTCAAACCATTGTATTCGACTATATAAAGGCTGTGTAAAGATGTTAGGTGAATACATAAATTACCCGGAATAAACATAAAATATCAAAAGCGTACCTTCGAAAGGAAAACGTTCCATTTACTCAAGACAAATTAATTTAAAATTTGGTTTTCATGAATGTAATTACTTCCGCTTCTGAAACACTCGAGTATCCACGCTGATTTCAGAGAAATTTTAACTCAAATAATCCGTAGTGAACTTCAACATCCCTGGAGCTAGGATGAAGTCGGCAGGAAACAAAAAGCATATGAAAGCATCGTAAAAAAACGCAAAATAAAAAATTTAATAAGTTCCTTTAGAATTTTACCCTTTGAGGAATCGTGAGTTAACTCGTGGAGAGAGCAGGTACGTACTTCACGACTGTTATCACAAGACTGGCCCACACGGGACCGGACAATGTGACCGACCTACACGTAGACAAAACTACTAAGACAAGACTGCCATCATCTGAATTGATCGTACCTCCAGGTCACATGATGTAACTGCTCTTTACTGAAAACATTAATTTACGTGTTCTTACAAGCGTAATCCGAAAAAAGTGTTAGATCTAATAAAATGGAAGTTTTAGCAGTTCAATTTGAAAAAATGTGGGGGATGATGATCAGGTCAGGCGTAATTGGGATAAATTGAAGTTTTCCAAGTAAAGTGTTATTAAAGGACTGGAAAACAATTTCAAAAAAACTAATATAATATAATATAATATAATATAATGAAATATTTAACCATTCTTTAGAGAAATAGCCCCCGTGTGACAGAAATATACCGGAGTTATAAAAGGCAAAAGCAAATAGTGAATAAAGTGGGGTAAAACCCATTTCCCATTAAGATTCATAATTACCTCGTACGTTATGACACCGCGATTTGTTAAAGACCGACCACAGTTCAAAATTATGACTCTAATTATTTAGAACATGAGGAAATATAAGGAAACTTGTTGTTTATTTATTTCTCGTTCTTACTCTCCCGATTTGAGTGTAGGACAACGGACAACCTGGGCAGTCTGTGGACTAGGAACTAAAAGGCAAGAAATCAATTTGATCCCTCAATATACTGACTAAAATAATTTCTAACATGATTTTCCAAATTTAATCCACCAGTCAAAAAGAAACGGTATGGCCGCTACGGATATCCTACTTTCAAATTGGGGGGAATAAGGGCTAGTAAATAAATGAATTAAAATTTGTAAAAAAATGATTAACTGGTAAGTAAATTAATAAATTTGATAAAATACATTCTTTCCAGAGGATTTTGACGCATGAGGCCTTTTTTTCTAAATTAAATCCCAATAAATCTTTTAAAGATCCATTTGGTAGGGTTGACATTTTTGATACATATGAGGTTGTTCGTTAATTTCATTTTATTGGAGTGAGAAAGAGGACTGGTAGGAAAGGGGCTAGTGACTCTTCTGTTCCTACGACTGGGATCAAGAATCACTTGAAGTCCCTAAAAAGTAGGGAACGCAATAAGAATGTGTCCTAGAATAGGAATACTTAAGAAAGACTTACCCTGAGTTTCCATCTTTATGCTACTCAAAAAATTTAGATCTTATTTTGGCAACGAAAACCGTACACCAGAGACAAGTGAATAGGTTGTGGAAAACATATAATCGACTTTGTAAGCTTATTCGTCTTTTTCTATGTTAAAATGATAAATCATTTGTTGAGTTTCAACGAAATAATTAGACCCAATCCTTTAGCTTCCAAAGTTTTGTTTTGAATACTAGTGACCACTTGGTACCACCTATCCATTTATTTTGGCACCTAAACGTCAAATTCACTTTTCGATGTAATCTGTTATGGATGTATGGTAGAATGGAATATCAAAAGAATAGATCCAGAAACCTGCCGAAACATCAACATAACATCGCCCTAAGTTCTTCAGCAACCCCCCCCCCCCAAAGCCTTTTGTAATCATCAAATTCCTCTTTCGCAAAACAGGAACGTGTAACACTCTCAACCACGAAACCCTTGATCGGATTTCATACACGGTACCCCGCGTAACCTCTCACCTAGTAGGTTGCCTTGGGGGAGGAGGCGAAGCGGGCTGTAATGGGGGAGGTTGTCTTCACCCCAGAAACCCGAGGCGAGAAAAGAGGCGAAAGCGGAGGCGACAATAGAACGGGACGAAGAAAACAAAAACAATGAGAGAGAGAGAGACGGAGAGATAGGGTACGGTTTTGGGGCGCGAAAATCATCGGGACGGAATCGTTTTCTGAGGACGATGCCGTGGGGGAGGAGAAGAAGGGAGGTAAGGATTGAAGGGATGCGGGAGGCGGAAGGTGATGAGGAAGTGGAACGACGTGGAGGCGGTGGAAACAATCGGAAAGTGAAAGCTCGGGATGACGCGAGTGGAACAATGGGGCCGGGGCTTGAGCGGGGATGGAGGGGTGGGTAGGTGGCCTGCTAGGGTCTCTCTCTCTCTCTCCCTCCACAGCGGTGGGCGATTGGCAGCCGGGAGGGGTGATACGGCGAGATGAGCGAAGAGGGGAGTCCAAGGGAGAGAAGGTTGGCGGGGCGCGAGGAGGGGGGGGTGGCGGGAATATGCGGACTGCTGGCGCGTCCGGGGTGAGGATGGTCGGGGGAATGGGGGAAGAAGAGGCAGCGGGAGGGGGAGAGGATCGTCAGGGGGTGGATCGAGGGGGAGGAGGCGGGGAGGAGCAGACCGGGAGGAAATGAGGTTTTCTCAAGCACACTGGAGAAGAGAATCAGTCGTCCCTGATTGATTTTGGGCTTCATTTTGCTGGGTAAAGTTCGCAGACGGGGAGAAAATTTAGTTTCCTTCTGCGAGAGAAGGGGGAGGGGTGGGAGATTTTGAAGGGTGGAGGCGAGTGTTGGCAGTAAGATGAAACTGGGTAAAATTCCGAGAATACGTCGATGGCGAATCGACAAGGGTTTTGAGATTGGGTGGAGATGGTGTAGGCACCGTGAGGTGATGAAGTGTGTGATAGCTAAAGCAAAGGGGGTGAGGAATGACGGAATTGAGAGGCGTTAGAAGAAGTGCCGATCGCTTCATATTCGATCATCACTGCGGACATAGCAGAAGGAATGAAGATAACAAATTGGTACGTTCCATATTTTCAGACCATTGGGCATTACTATCGAGACAAATCCCATGCCTAATGCACAGTATTTTCTAATAAACTCCATGATTGTACTGGTTAATCCGAGTAAAGCCAAACTATGTTTACAAGGTAATGTTTTCACATCTGTCTGTACGTAAATTATTTGGTCATTCCACTAAATCTAATGTTGTGTCTCATCCTGGAGTTTTTTTTATTTGCCACGCTCTTGTAGACATTTAGGGAGTATGGTATCACCTTAGATTAATTGACGCTTATTTATGTCGTAACTATAATTAAATAAATTCACATAGTCGACTAAATTTGACTTCCTAAGGCTAAAAAAAATGTGGTTAAGGAAAGATAATTTTAAAATGGTAATGTATTATAGTTACCTACCATAGATGGATCATAATAATAGTTATTTACAATCAAAATAGGAATATATATTCTTATATGTATAAACATGGAAAAAATTAAAGATTATTTCATTATAAAATTGATCGATAGTTTTGATAGCAACATGTAAATTTAGATTTCAAGAAAGATTTGAATAAGACCCCGTTTAAGATATTTATACGCAAACCAAGATACTTTGGTAGTAATGAAAACGTGGAACTTTTGATTAGATACTTTTATCTAGCCATTAACAGAAATAGTTGACAATGACGCGGACTCACGAGAGTGCCAAGGTCATTTAACAGAGCCACAGGAAAGTATTATAAGCCCCCCGTTTTTCTCGACAAACATAAAAAATATACGCACTTACTCAAGTCGTAATTTTAGATTATTTTTTTTCGACAAGTAACTTAGAGAAAAACAAGGAGACAGACATATTGCGGGGTACCCTACAGCGGTGGCTAGAGTTTTAGTTCGCTGATGACCAAGATTTGTTTTGTCAGTCAGCCAAAGTGTTGCAAGCTTTGCTGAGTGAATTGGAAATTCAGTGCGACAGGTATGGGATGAGAATCAACATTAATAAAACAAAGGTTATGCGATTCTCTAGAAAGAAAAAGGCTAAGCTTAACATTAAAATAGGAGGGCAAAAACTTGAGCAGGTAGAACAGTTTACGTATCTCGGTAGTGTTTTGGACCAACACGGCCAAAGTAGTAGGGACGTAAGGAGAAGAATTGCGCTAGGCAAAGAGGCTTTCACGAGGAGGAGGGAGTTGATGACGGGGACTTTGAGTAAGGATGATAAGAAAAGACTCGTAAAAACTTTGATATGGAGCGTAGCTATGTACGGCGCGGAAACGTGGTCATTGAAGCAGGAGGATAGACGTAGACTGGAGGCTTTTGAAATGTGGGTGTGGAGAAGAATGGAGAAGGTGAAATGGACAGAGAAGAAAACAAATGAGGAAGTACTTGGTATGGTGGGCGAAGAGAGGGGTTTGTTGGGAGCAATCCTATAGAGGCAGGAAAAGTGGATGAAGGGGGTATTGACTGGCAAGGGGATGTTGAAGACTATAATAGAGGGGAGAATGTCGGGCAAACGGGGAAAGGGAAGGAATAGGATAGGGATAGTAGACGGAATGAAGGGAGGAAGAAAGCACTCAGAGATGAAGAGGGACCTGATGTAGAGTAGTATACTGGATTTTGTGTTTTGTTAGGAGTCACAAAATATTTATTTAGTAGCTGTGCCCATCCAAAAACCCACCTTAACCGGTATATTACCTGATAATATATATATATATATATATATATATATATTTTTTTTTATTTACATATACATATATACACTACACATGCAGGTTCGGAAACATTTGGACGAATACAAAGGAGAAGAAAATTTCCACACACAAATTTTCTTCTCATCTCAGGAAATTCCAGTGCCTGCAACGCCCCCATTTTTTGCTGCACTCCAATCGAGTTCTTTAACTCGTCCCGCGGGCGTGTTTTTAAGGCGTCGGAGGATGATGCAAAATGCCCAGTCACGTGACGGAGCTAGAATGAGATCTCCCTCCTTTTCCCCCTCCCTTCCCTTGTTTTTTTCATTTTCTACGTTGACGAGCCCGGGATGGTAATCGCTCGTTGCATTTTAAGCAGCTCCCTTATGCCACCCGTCCCCTTCGACCACGCAGGAAGAACGGCAATATTATTCTCTTTGCCCCCAGCCCTTGAGTCGGTCACCGGGAAACTCATATTCTGCTCGGTCTTGAAGTAAATTTTACTCCACGAGTAGCTGATACACAGAGCACAAAGGACTTCGTAAATTTTCCGTTCTCAATATAAAATCAATTTGTGTAATCAAATGGATTACGAGTTCCATCTTTAATATCGGCTAAAATGTACTACCGTTAGACTGTCCGAGAAGGTCTTGTCAGGAGACTTTCAAGAATACGAGAACACATAAGAATATAAGAACACATAATAAGAACACATACGAGAATCTTGATAGTGACTTCCAAGAAGAAAACGTTAAAGTAAGAAAAAGTATATATTTTAAAATGTATATAATCTTTTAGGGATTTAGATAACTAAACAAAATACGGTTTACTTACTATATGCTAAGATTTAGCCTTAAAATTTCACAGTATTATAACCTATATTAAATAATGAATAAAGAAATGAAATAATCAAAAATATATGACAGAAGAAACTGCTAAAATGATACTGGAAAGGAAAATGGACGAGAGGAAAATATGGGAATATCCTCTATACAAATTAGGGATCACATAATAATAATCTCGGATATAAACAACTAACAGGAAAATGAACTTCTAGGAAATTCAAGCCCAGAGCTAAAAGAAACCAATTTTATGATTTGCGGCTGTTCCCAAGAAAAATATTATAGTGGTAAATCATTTCTACTATTTCTAGGAGAGCGAGTATTCATTGACCTTCCTCTAAAATTTGTAAAAAAGTTAATCATTAATTTTTCTTATTTTCTAGTTAACATGACCTTATACAAGCTGTATACTCATATCATATTTTTTCTTGAGTTTCAATTACATTATTTCTTGAAAGTATTAAACGGGGAGCTATTATCCCGTAATACTTTTCAAATTTATTTAGCGATATTATTCACAAAAGATTTTCTTGTTCGTAAATAGCAAATAATTTCACAAATAATGAGACTACACTGAAATATTTAACTATCAATGAAACCCTCATAGTTGGCAAATGTCCCTGGATGGTGATGACATACCAACACAAATGAAAATAGATTGAATGATTCATCGGAATCAATACGCCATGACCTTAGCAGGCATTATGAGTAGAAAAGTTTCCTAGTATTTTACTCACCTAACGCCGACTGAATAAAATTATTTGCCAATTTTTAATGAGGTATAAAACAAAATAATTTGAACTTCACCTGAAAGTTAGAAAACACAGTCTGACTTGAAAATTGTGGATATTTAAAGTTTCACGATGCCTGAGCTGGTGTTTTAAATCAAGTGACGTGAAAAAAGCGATCCCCAATAAAGAGTACGCAAGGATAATGCTTGGACATGATGGCGTCTTAAGCAAAGAGCAGCTCCCAATTTATCCGGATAAGCATTAATTGCCCGAGGTAGTTTCGAAAAAAATTCTAAGAAAGAAAAAATCAAAAACAGGTAGTGGCGATCACAGCATCATCCTTTCCTTCTCTCCCTTATCCCTTCATATAATGGGACTTGCTTAACAGTTTGGATCCCTCCGCCTTCTTTGTGACAAAAAAAACCCTTCCTTTTCAACAAAAAAAAGACCTTTAGAGCTTTTGTCTGGGCAGCTTCCTTAAGCCTCCCTGGCGTATACACGCGCCAACGATTATTTTTCTTCCCCCACGGAATAAAAAAAAACCCATAGAAATTCTCGAGACGACCTTTTCGTTCTTATATCTCCTGTGACCCCACCTGGCCCTCTCCGAAGTTTCTCCCTTCCTTATCTGCCTCGTTCCATTCTGCCCTTTGCACCCACCTTCACAGTGCGCCAGGAATTGGCCTTGTGGTAAGGAACGGGCTCGACCAGCTCTTTTGGATCGACCAGGGCGGGGAGGGATTTCTTGGGTTCGGAAATGACTTCTCAGATTCATTCACTCCCCATTCACTACTACCATTTCAAGTCAGTTGGACAGTATTACACGGAGGTTTGTGAAGAACATTCATTTCTACATGGCTAAAGTTCGCCTACAAAATATCCAGGGCTGAAAAGAAACCAAGACAGGTGGAAAACAACGGGCCCAACATTTTAAAATTTTTCTTACGAAGAATAATAAATTATAATATTTACCAACAAAAACGTCAGGAAAAAAATTGTTTTATGCTAAGCGGTCTAGTGAATGGCCATTATTTTATCAAAGTCCTTTTTCGATCCTTGACTAACAGCACGTCTCGCATGCGTGGAAAAGTAGGTATTTTAAAATTATCGTATCATAATGCACTTAAGATGCCCTGCAACACAATCATCTAGCTTTTTGGGTTTTAGTTAGGAAAAATAAACTTAGTCGAGTTGTCATATCAATTCAACGACGATAAATTGTTTTCCTTCATAACGTCTTGTCATTTTTTGGGGATGGGAAATGTGTATCCCACGAAAATAATTCGGGTACTACCAAAATATTTATCGAGCATGGACCAAATGTCAGTCTTATATTTTTATATATAATTTCATGAAGAAAGATATACTGATTTAATCCAGAAGTATAAAAATGCGATGAATGCATAATGGAGCTATACTTACTTCAGATACTTCACTCAGGGAAGAAAATGCATTAAAAGCTCTTATCTCACTAAGAAGATTTTGCCATCTTGAGTAAATCCGCCTACACGGGCATTCGAACTCAAAATTTCTATGTGTAAAGCCAGTTTGTGTTATCTCTAACCAAATTATAATCGAATGTGGGCCTTGGAAAGCTTTTGCATCACCGTCAACGAGTTTATTTTCCCTCTAACGTACTTATCACGTTATGGTTAAGTGGCGTAAAGCTTTCCGCACCACTGGGTTTTCTTAAATTTCGTTCCTAAAGAGTTGGCCAAACTTGATCCGCAAATTTTCCTGAAGTTTGAGGCATGAAGTCTAGCCACTGGCTACATAGTAGAGGCGTAAAGCCGTTAAAAATACCAATGTAGGTTTTATCAGCTTTGAGGGAATTCTCCTCTTTTGATTCTCTACTACGAGTACATCGTACTAGGAACTCCCATCTCTATTTTTGGTGCATTCACCAAATTAATTTCTCGTTTAGTTACTCTGACTGGTTATTCCGCTCCTTAAATCAACGAAATTGGATTCATGCAGTTGAAATAACACTCGTCTCAGAAAGAAATTAAAGGATTTCGTTTAGGGATTAGTTCGAGGACACGGTATTGAATATCATAAATGAGATTTTATTCCAAAGATAAAAATTTGAAGTAGAAAACGCTTGGAATAACTTCTTTTGAATTAAATTATGCCGAGAATTTCAAGACGAAAATGCTTAGTGTAATCGAGGACAGCAAGAATTTGTATGTGAATTAAAATATAATTATGGAATATGCATTAAAAATTCTTGTAGATATTTAAAATTGGTTTTCCATTATAAAAGTAAAAATACGAACCATTCGTATATAATTTATAAATATTTCATGTGTACATCAACTAAAGCACGCAGAATAACAAATGCAGAGAGTATTGCTTGTTGAGAGCGAAGATACTTCTCAGGAATAGACCATAATACTTGCAAGTTTAACCACGATGAAAAAGTTGTAAGAATCAAATTACAGTTTTACTTAGTGAGCATGATAAAACTAGCCCTTCAGAGAGAATATCAACACGGAACTCAGAATTAGACTGAGAGAATTTGAAGATTTTTACAACTTAAACTTTTCGAACGGCTTTAGGCCATTTGTGTGGATACCTGTTTTCTAATACGATTTTCTACTAGCTTTAAGTGTTAAGTTCACATTTTTACTTTCATGATAGATTGTACCCACTTTAATTAGAGTTCAACTTTGTGGAAGTTCATGTTCATTGAATGAAGAACATAATGCATATTTCCACTGTTCTTTATTTACATACAACTAGTTTCTACGCTAAGGTATCATTATCAGTTGACACTAGTTGTACGTAAATAAAGAACAGTGGAAATATGCATTGTGTTTTTCATTTAATGAACATGAACTTCCACAAAGTTGAACCTGGAACAATTGAATACATAATTTTCATTCTTCGATTTAGGACGGATTTTTACTTCTATTGCATCAAAGATGTCCATCTTGTTGTCAAAACTAACTTTGAAGAACTTGAAACAGTATCTTCATACGTTACCCAGAAGTATATCTCAGGAAAGACGCCTTCTAAAGATACTCCGAAACGGCATAATAGATCCCTCATGACTAAAAGAGTAACTGTACCTTCTATAACTTCCAAGATTAACATTACGTTATCGAGATAATTCCAAGATTTAAAAGAGGAGTATAAGATATAGTGTACTTGAAAGATGCTAAAAAGCGATATTTACCAGAAGAGATGCCAAATTAACATATTTTCCTATGAAATAATGACTGGAATAGTTATAGTGAAGGGGTAATCATGTTAGATCATTTGCTACGGCAATACATTAAAGACATTTTTCATTTATGGTAATCATACTTGAACGTTGATAATCGATACTTTTTCATTGCTAAAATAATTTGACTTTAAAACAAAGGTATTCACTACTACAAGCCTATTCTAAAGTTTACTTAATTGCAACTATGTTTTATTAATAATTGCTCTTCTATCCTTCAATTGAAGTCATCATTGCTTTTATTGAGGAGACTTCGCCACCTGACGAAAACATAATCTTCCTTGGTTTAAAGGTGTAGCGGATACCTTAGGGAGCATATGCACTACCTAAGCTCCCTAGATCATTAAAGAGATGTCTCATCTAAATCTTATCCATTTTTTCATTCCCCCTCGTTTATGTGCCACCGAGTTCCACAACCTTCTCCACATCCCCCCTTCGAATTCTTCTCCTTTCTCCCAACAAACCCTTGCTGACCGTTCCGCATGGACTCTTTCTCCCTATCCGTCTTTTCCCTTTTCTTGCCCTCGCCCTGCTACCGCCTCACACTATTCTTCGAGCCCCACAACCACCCTGCCACTCCCGACCGACTCATCCTCAGCAACGCACCACCTGCCTCTCCCTACCTTATTTCTTCCCATTCTGTACTTATTACGTGGATCCAGGCATCAGACGTCTTCCAAACGCCCTCACGGCTTGGCGCAGAGATCCTTTGATTATGAAAATTTACTCCATTCTACACCGAAGGGCGGAGAAAGCACGGTCCCCGGTTTGAATTTTGTGCGGCGGGGATTATACCCAAGCCCGCGACGGCGTCACGAAAAGGCCCGCTCAACCAGGTGACAAATACTTGTACCCGCTCCTCGCAGTACATAATACCCGCATTAGCTTGGACCGCCTGATAAGATGCATGCACTCGTGCAGTCACTGCGCCAAAATGTATCGCCAGTCCTACCTTCGGACTTGTCTTGTGAGCTGAGTTAATGATCACGGCCGTCTCAAAAAAGAAGCAAGTGGACGATTGTTTGAGCTAATCAGTACATTTATTTATTCGTGTTATATTGAGCATGAATAAATCGATTAGGAATTTTCATAATATAAAAATACACGTTTTTACACGGAATTACTTTGATTATGAATGAAAATATGCTAATTGTAAGTTCATAACAATTTTATAAAGAAGATAACATAAATAAAGACGAAGAATATATTCCAATTACGTTGCTGCTATAAATAAGTTGACGACCAGACGTACTACGTTTTCACCTAGGATTACTGGAGTTCAGAACTCAGCGTTAAACTTGCAATCCATGCGAAAGATTAATTAATCGCTCAACAGTTGTGATTATTAACGGTGGGGTGTTGGTGACTTTCAAAAATAAATAGTCGTTCCAAACCACGCTTTTTCTTCTCCAGTCTCGTTCGTCTTATCCCCAACATTACCTTAATTACACTCGAAATTATGACGCAAATTTATAATTACCTTAATTTTAACTTTCAAACGGGTAGCTTCCTTAGGGAAACTAGAGTCAAATGTTGAAGATACCGTTGCAATGGATCAAATTCCATTAAAAATAGATTTATTTATTTCCACTTGGAAATATTTTCGAGATATGAATCGCCTGCCACGGAATCGCTTTGCATACATGCTGCAGAGCGCAAAATCATAGACGATCTTAAGAGTGAGTCGGCCCGACCAACTACTGCTCGTAATTATTTCATTGCGACCCACGAAAATAAAAAAAATACAGCCCGACATCGAAATTGGTGAACAAACTATCATAGAGTTTACTTTTGCATGGCCATTCTAGAAGTTATCTGCCAATTTTACACGCGTGGCGTTATGGCTCATAAAATTAACGCTTTCCACGGTGTAGCGGCAGCATCCTGCTTTACTCACGCGGCCTTGCCCTCTCGTAATGCCACCCTGCTATTGTTGAACATCCCTTTTACCCCGCTTCCTTTTTCAACTCCGCCACTACTTTACCACGGCAACCCTTTGCCCTTCTCCTTCGGCCGGGTCCCCCGCCCAGTTTATATCCTCCCATGGCCTCCACCCTTCTTGCCCTGCCTCTTAACCTTTTGTCCTTGCCAACCTTCGGCCCCGTCCCCAAACGACCTGCTCCCTCTCGTTTTTCCCACCGCACTGCCTCTTTCTTTCTCTCCCGCAGCTGCCTTTGAAAAAGCACGCGTAAAAATACGAGGAGCATTCTTCGCAGTGGGGTGGGTTTCTTTTTCCCTTAGCCGCCCTTTTACCCGGAAGAACTCTCTTTAATGGGCTCAAGGGGTGAAAGGGGTGACGGGTATAAAAGCCACGGGGAAAATATTATCTTTATATACATTATTTAAACGATTAGCATGCATTAAATGTGATAATGTATATAAATGCATGGATAAGTATACACTAAATTAGCTATATATACATATTCAATTCCCATAGGAAGGTTGTTTGACCATCAAATATTTGGAATACGCCTGAGTGTCGTTTGAGTTTCTGTTTTTGTGGCTAGCTATCTTGCTTCTATGTTTCAATTATTATTCACACCGTGAGACTTTCTTACTATATATATATATATATATATATATATATATATATATATATATATATATATATATATATATATATATATATACATATATATATATATATATATAAACACATACATATATATTTATTTATATTCATATAATTATATAATAACACAACATATATATGTATATATATTTATATATATAACCATTATTTAAATTAGTAGTCTACCGTTTCATATTGGTTTTAAATGACAAAAACTAGCGAGCCCTACATTTCCCACAGTCACCCCCGCCGGGGCAAAAATCGCCTTCTACACTGCCCAAAACCCTTCTCCAATCCCGCATCCTTTCATCCTCTCTTCTTTCCGTCCAAACATTGTCCCTAACCCTTATTTGCATGCGTAACGCTCTACCCTCGATCATAGTCTTCAATATTCCACTCCCAGTGACAATTCACTACACCCACAAACAATACTCCTATGAATTCCTGCCAAATATCTCCTCGCTCATAATTCCTAATCCTTGTTTGGTATCCTCTCCATCCATGTCAACACCCACAGCACAAATGTCCCTCAGTTCGATCACATATAAGACACAAAAACACTACACACGTGCAATACGATGTCTGAGACAGTGTGGTGTGAACAATAGCTTGGCTGCATGGATTATTGTTATAAGAGATATCCAAAAAACATTCACACCGTTAACAAAGCATATGCTTGACTAACAAACTCTTCTCTCTGATGGGCTTTCGCTAATAATAAGATTGCTCCCGTGTAGACAAAACTAAACGTAGAATTTTCAGCAATAGGAATGAGATGTGGAGCAGGGTTATCGGGTGAACACGATTAGCTCAATAAACGATTTGCTGGACTGAATTTGTTTGATTTGGTAAAGCGTATGAATGCGAATTTTTCTCTGGTTGTTTTGAATTCACTAAATGGACTGGATGAATACGGGCCATGAGTTGCACACTAGCTAATTTAGTTCTTTGTTTGATGCACTTCACAAATAAATGCTCTAGCCCTTTGAAAATGAAATTAATCAACGTAATCAACCAATGATAATATTTGAGCATATAGTTCAATAATAAATGACAAAAATTAAAGGTAGTAACTATGGCTGACAGAAGTAGTCTCAGAGGCGCATGCAAGAAAATTTCAAGGAATTAAATTAAAATTCAGGGATAAACTTTTGTACCACTTCCATAGGTAACCAGGAAACGACAAGTTAATATATAATCTGTTCATTTAGCATGTAAGAGAGAATAATTTTACTATGCCAAACAAAGTTTGATGCATAGTAATGGAGCCTTTGAAATGAACAACCAACAACATATCCATAGGTTTTTCATCAAGTAATTACTGAAACATTACATATGAAATTTTTAAGATGAGTGTTCTAATATTAATCTCCACTCAAGCGTGTAAAAACTTCAATATCTTCGTTCTAATTCTATTACTTGTATTTTTGCCATATTCAAAAAATGCGTAAATTAAAAAAAATTGAAAACAAATACTAATCAGAATTATAATTTTCATGTTAATCAATATTATTGGTAAAATGTGTGTCCTCATCCACGTCTACATCAAGCAAAATACTAATATTTTAAACTCATACGAATCAATTTCGTAATGCATAAAGTGCTCAAAATAATAAAGGTTTAAATTACTTCCGATCACTTAGAAGTTTGGTTGTAAATTAGATTGCATGGTAATGTATTAAAAATTTAATTTTCAAACAAATATCCCGGTAATGAAGTCTAAACAATGAAATCCCTTTCATCTAGAATATTTGATGACAGCGTGAGTGAGCACTAATTACTCATCAACATTGAAAAAACTTTTTAAATTATTTCAAAAAAGTGTCATGAAGGTGAAATACGTTTTAACTGGACAGAAATCTTTTTCAATCAATTAAAGACAATTTGCAAAGATTTTCATGCATAAAATTTAAAAGTTTTACTGGAAGTGGAGGACGCTGCACCAATTACAAACTTCACTCAACTTATGAATTTATTGAAGAACTGTAAATACCATTCATGTTTGCCTATGCTCAACGCCAAAAGTCATGTCTAGCTATGGAATATGAAATTATATCATCCAAACTAATTAGGAGGCCTGATCGGAAGTAATGGGATAAACATAATGCATGCTGTTCCATTTTCCTGATGAATCATACAAATATTACGAAATATTTTCCTAGTGTACAACCAGTTTCTAGAAGCAGTAATTAATCGCATGTATGTATAACTTTATTGAATTCATCAGGAAACAACATTGAATTAATCCTTTTTAATTCAATTGTAATTAAATCGCCAGATAAAATATCGAACATATAAAATATAACACTAAAGTTAACACCATTACCAATGCTTATTCACATTTAACTGCCGTCTTCATAATATATATTCTAGTTAAATTTGGTCATCCTATATTAGCTAATGATGCAATGTTTCTAAAATAATTCAAACTGCCTAATTTGGACCTAAATTAAACCTTGTGTTGTCCAGAGAATCAGACAAAACATTACCGGAATTGGATAAAATGATGAAGTAGTTGTCCTGGAGAATTATGCACAAGTGCGCAGTAATTAACTCATTAGATTAGAGCAAAGATATTTTTGGAACACTTTGTATAGGCTACGCCCATAAATGTTAGACTGATGCGATTGCAGTGCGAAGAAAAAATGAGAATAGAGTTTATTACAGACTTTTTTAGCCATTATTTGTTGCTGTTACACAAAAACCAATTTGCAGGTGGCTTTAATTACAGTAAGTAAAAAAATGATACATGATGAAAATACGGATGAATGAGCTGGGATTCAAGTTTTTGGCCAATGATCAAACAAAAAAAAACTTCTACAGGGCATATAATATGCTTGAGCTATTTGGGTCATCGACCGAAAAGAACAACCTTAAATCATTCGACTCGCGCCAGAGATAGGACTTCCAAATCTAGTCTTTATAACGTTCCTTGCAATTCAAATCGGACACATTCGTGACCTTATCTATTTCACCGCATACTTCCGTGGCTTATCCCACCATCTTCCTCAGCCACTCAACCCCCGCACCCACCCACCCACACTCCCACCCTCGCCTTCCTTCTCATCGAGGCCACCACTCTCTCCCGCCGACACTCCATCACGTCGCACGACTCCCCCCAACCTATCCCTCCATCACCCCCACCCCCAGCCGCACACGGTTCCCTCCCCCACCTACACAACAACTCCTCACCTATCAACCCAGCGCCGCCGAAGGTAACCTCTCATCTCCGCCTTTATTTTCCTCATTCCACCCCAGATTATCTCTCTCGCCGCGCGTGGAGTGCCCCGGCCTACGTAACGCCGCCGCTCGAAAGGGAAAATGCGCCATGCGCTCTCCGGCTGTATTCATTTCGACCCCCCCCCCTACCTCTCCACCACCCTTCCCCGCAGGCACGGAGCGTTTGCCGCACGTAAAGTGCCCCCTTCTCCGTGTCTCCCCTTCCTGCGCACGCCCTGTCTTCCGCCGGGGGATGCCCATCAACAACCGACTGCACTACGACCGCGTAATGTCCACCTCCCTCGGAGTCCTTCCTAACACACGCCCCCTCGCCCCCGGATCCCCCGCGAATGGGTGAGAAAAAGGTGTCGGCTGGGTCGGGGGAGGTGGAATTGGCCGCGAGGAACAATGCCTTGAGTCGTTGCCCCCGTGAGTGGATCCCGGGGAAAAAAATGACGGGCATGCCGCGATGGTGCCTTCCCTTCAACATCTATTTTTTCCAAAGATGATGAAAATTAGTTTGCTCTGTTTTTCTTCCGCGACTGTGGGATACGACGTACCTTTATGACTCAGTCTCTCGGCTACTTCTCCGCCGTCAGTATTTTGGGCAAGTACATGCGGCCACTTTTTAGCTCTACTTTTATGCACTTTTTTTTCAGAGATGGAACCCATTGTCGTATTTCTTCGCGTGATGCCTTTCCATCTGAAATTTACTTAGTGTGATAC
This sequence comes from Hetaerina americana, assembly GCF_022747635.1. NCBI lineage: Eukaryota > Metazoa > Arthropoda > Insecta > Odonata > Calopterygidae > Hetaerina > Hetaerina americana. The sequence continues at coordinate 14,850,945 of NW_027287316.1, forward strand.
TTAAAAGCGCTATGCGTATTTTCTAAATTGCGAATTTCTTCCTAAAAATGTGTATTTGTTATATATATATATATAATAGCCTATTAAACAAAAAAATCCACAACATCCCCCACAAAAAGTATAAAAATAGGAAGAATAGCCATACCCATGCGTGCAGAAGGTACCTAAAAATTAATAAAAAAGCTGAATTTATTGTAAAGTGCACACCCCTCGTAAACTCACACTACTACAGCACCCAATAATTGACAATGAACCTACTATGGCTTAAAGCGGCTATACTATTTGGAGATAACTTTATTCATAATTCATAAAATTCGCCAGTCAATCTTAATCAAATGGTGACAAGCTATTTAACCACTAAAATATATTTGTGCTAGCAAATCCTCGAAGCACCATGTGAAGTACTACTAACATAATGGGCATTTTATATTATTTTCAATGCCCTCATTCCACCCTTTACAGTAATATACGTATGCTTATTTAAATAACTGCAGTAGATGCCGCGACTGTATTTTTAACAGAGCTATCCGCTAATATACATTAAAATGCAGATATTTCAAAAAGGGATTTTCAGTTTTTCACAGAAAAATCTGCGTTTCAATAAATGTCCTAGCCAAGCATATACGCTCATAATGGGATAATTACAGCATCATTGCTTCACAGACACTGGATCTGATTAAGGAACCTTAATACCTAGAAACAAAGTAATGCAATGTGCAATGGGAGTGAAACGGAGTGCGTTATGGAATTACAGTCAATAATATACCCAGATTTATTATATAAATTTTTACAAAAAGTTACATCTCAGTGGGAGTTTCAGAAAGCTTTTCATATCTCTGTTCTTGTCTAAAACTACTTCAATTCAAAACAAAAAGTATTTTGCAAGAGTTTCACGAGCATTTAGGAAAAATTGAACATATCGGTTTGCTACATCAGACGAGGGATACGGGCTCGAATCCTAGTCAAGGTGAATGGATTTTACCCTTTGGAATGGATGCATTAATGGTAAGGATATTTTTACTGGAAATCTCAATGGTGATTTTTTACTTTCACCAAGGAATATGGGAAAAGTAAGTAACTATTTGCTGTGGCAAAATGTTTTCATTGTTTCTGTTACGTTTATACATTGTTTTTTTGATGCGTTAATTAATATGGCTTTCATAACGCATAAGGCGAGGCCTAGAAGTGCGATGATTACTATCGGCGTCTATCAAAAAATTTAGTTGACCGGCAACTTACTAATAATAAAAAAAAATTATCTTCAGCTGTATTTTCCATTCGAAATTGACTATCGGTAGTTATAATAGTTGTAACATGCCTAAATTAACACAATTAAACTTTTGTAAATTAATTTATGTTTTATGAGTTAAATCCCCCTATACTAATCAAATTTTTATTACCACCGCACACAATACTCCCACCTCCCACCGCAATACTCTATGTGATTTTTCGGGTACCAGATCTTCCTCGGATACCATAACTGGCATAGGGAAAGGAACTGGCCCTCCTAACTTGTGGTGTGAATTTTACATGCCGTCGGGCTTAGTAGGTACTGAGTGAATTCTACAATTTCGTACCAAATTGACCTTCAGGTTAATTACTGTGTTTTTTAAACAATACTCAAGGAAAATATGAAACGAGAAAAATGCACCAATATTTATCGTCCACAATTTAAATTCATTGGTTGGTAAGGACTAATAAAAATTTACACTCTCACTATCTTTGAAATTATAAATTAATTAAAAAGTCAAATTAAAAATTATGATTTGAAAATTCGCCCGCTGCATCTTCAATTTTCCCTCACAAATATTGCAGAGTATCAATCCAAAGAATGTTTTATTGTAGACTACATGCTACCCTGCTCCCTGCCAATCTTTTTATCATTTTATAGTGCATTTTTTTGAACTATTCCATCAACTGCTTCTTGAAGTTAATCCTCTACCTTTATTATTAATTTTTCCCATCAATGTCACATTCAATTTTTGTGTTCGGCAAAGTATTGTGCTCTCTGTCCAATAAGTTTGCTCTCACCCCTTCTTTTGTGTGCGTGCTCCAAAGATCTATGCGTCTATCCTATTTATTCCATCGCTCTTCGGTGACACAAGATGCGCACCGGCCATGCTTTGAATGAAATCAAAATCACCTTGATTCTTCTTCGCTAGTGGTCCTCCTTCCTAAATGGCAAATTTCTTCCAAATGTCACACATATCTCAACCTAATTTCAAGCTCTTTTTCCTCATTTGGACCGAAGATATTTAAGTAAATTTAATTTTTAATTCACTTGAGTTTGTATGTTTCCATCCCCTTCTCCATGCCGGTCGGTAGGGTTTATCAAGTGTTCTCCCTTCACTTCACGCTGCATCGGAGACAAATCGCTTATCCTTTCCCGTGTATTCGTACGCAAACTTTTAACAATTTCTTAAACGCATTAACTGTCATCATAATGTAGACATTCTAAATACCAGGGGATGTTATGTGCAAGCATGTCTAATTCCAAACTTAATTTTAGCTTCTTCTGTCCCGTCATCCCATATATTCAGGGCCGACTGCTCTCCTTGTATAGTTTCACCATTCATCCATCTCTTGTTGTAGTTCAACTCCATTTATATTAGGATTAGAGGTATTTCACATAGGTACACGTTGTTAAAGCCAACTCCTAGATTCATGATGAAAAACAGATTAGTTGGTCCTCGTGTAACCTTTCCTCTACGACGGCATTGTGAAGGAAAGCGTCTCTCGTTTCACTCCTTACAAATCCTCGCTAAGTACACCTCTGCTTTACCCTCCATTTTCATTGTATTTCCTTCTCATTGGATTTTTTCCTGAGAAAATTGATCCAACCGCAATTTGCTGGAAAATACTTGATATCCTCCGGGACACATGGACAAACTTCATCCTGCTGAGAGTTGTTATGATCTAATGCTACCAATCAAATCCTCGCCCTGATTTTATGTTTGCTGAGAGGATAGGCAGGCAGCCCTATGGGCAAGATCAACAAGCAAACATTGGCCAGTTTACCTGCACCAACTAGCAATGATGATTCAACTGATAGACCAGTGGAGCAAGTCATATTTCAAAATAAGCAGTGGACAAAAGAACATGATATCTTCTTCAGAGACCTCGCGTGTTAGTTGAAATCTTGCGGTGGATTTAGATAATTAATCTAAAGACGTTGGAAACGAGAAGATTACCAAACTTGATGATAGAAAGCAAATGGAAAATAATTAATTCATTCTTCGGTACACCTACTTATAAATATAAATTAGGTTTTTTTAGCGAAAGCGGACGATGAAAATCGTTATCCTTATTCAAACGCAAATTAACTGTGATTTTAAAGTTAATATCAAAATAATCATAGAAGTCACTTTCACCAAATTATTCTTAATTATTAGAATTTTAACGCTCATATCACTTCACTTGCGAATTCTTAAAAAAGTTTCACAAAATCCATGTGAACGGTGTTTCGCCGGCAGCAGAGGAGATCTACTGGGAACAGAAAGCACTCCTGCATGTTAGAACGAAGATCATGAAAAGTGACGTTAATAAATACTGTACACTACCCAAGAACCATTTTCATAGTAATAGTATACGACTTTATTACGCAGTTCACATCCCCTCGCATGACTTTCCACGAACTCGGAGAAAGGGAAAAAGGAAGGACACAAAATGGAAAACGCCTGTCGTAATTAAGCCACGTCGGAGCCGATTGTTTCGTCAAAATGCGACTGATGTCAAGAGGAGAGCCGAGAGGAAGATATTTGTCCGGCTAAACAAATAGTCGCTATTCATCGGCCTGCTCCGGGAACCAATAAAAGTGTACGTCCGGGAAACTCAAATATACACCAGAGTTCGCTCCCCTCCCTACCGCGTCCTCGAGAACCACCCAGACTCGAAAAGAGAAATAGACGAAGGGAAAAGGGGGTAAAAATAGAGTATGAGTGAAGGGACGACACACTACGGGCATTACCGGGATGACAGGAAAAATCAAGCGGGAAAGTAGAGGGGAGACAAACAACGCGACAGATGCACCGGCGTTTGGGAGGATAAATAAGGGTGGGGGAGACGAAATGCGTGTCACATTTGCGTAAAAAAAGCCACTCTTCATTCTTGTTGCCCAGTGCTCAATTTTCAATTGTGATGACGCTTTTGATGCTTTAAAGAGAGGATCTGTTAAGCAGCTGTAACTGAAATCGATAACAACTGAAAAAATATATTTTTCTCTTTCGATTCTGTGTGAAATTAATAAAAAAAATAAGTTATCTATAAAATTCTTATGGTGGATAATACATCTGAGGTTCAAGCCATTCTAAAATTAACGGAAAGTATTTCCCTCCGGAGTCGAACGGAATTGGTTTTACGAAAATGAAAACCTTGAAACAAAGTATCCAACAAATACATTTTTAAGCAATCTTCTTTGGCAAATATATCTCTCATTTTTCAACAAATATCCTTTTTCAATTAAATATCAAATTTATTTTGGACTTTGTTACCCAATAGCTCTAAGGTTTAAACTGTAATTTTTGGCGAAGACTAGCACTCAACAAATCATTAAAATATATTTAGAATTTGAGATGAAATTATTGATGCGGATTATGCAATCAAATTATCAAGTAAAGTTTTAAATCGTTCGCATTATATATCTACGCAAGATGAGAAATAATTGAACATCTAATTATTTAATAATCGGGTACTCATTTATGAAGCAAGACGGCACTTTAAATAGTTTCTGAAAAGGATTATATTTTAAACCCAATACAGATAATAGGTCCTTTGTAGAGAATGTTGAGAAATTGTGAGTTTATTTATAAAAAAGCAACAAAGGATAAAGTGCTGCTCATCTCGCATCCAATGCCATCATAACCAATATAAGTATGTCTATACAGTTCTCCAAATTAGTCGTATATCTTGCAAAGGAAATATGATCTGAGTTTATTTTGAAAATGTTTAAATGACCCATAAAATTTTATTTTTATGGTCATCATCTTCTTTTTTCTAACGTATATATTTTTTTAAATTTTGCAAACTCTTTCCCAGAATCAATATGCCATGCATACTTTCTTTCTGAATTAATCTACCCTCCATCGTTTAAAGTGCCTCACATATAGGTAGGTATAGCTTTAGTCGACTACCGTGAGTCTTGTCATTTTATAGCCTTATTCGGATCTTGGGCACTAACTAGGCAGATTCGTTTTACGGTCTTCCACGGAAGAGTTTTATCCATTCCCGCAAGGTTTCTGAAAACTCAGTGCACGACTCCATGAGAATGACTTAAAATTGGATATTCAAACTGAATCCTTTCGGGTAAGATGAGAAAGAAGTACATGGATATATTTATGTATGTGTATATACACACAAATATATATATATACATATATATATATATATATATATATATATATATATATATATATATATATATATATATATATATATTAGGGGCGCAAGAAAAAGTCTAAGCATGGATACGGAGTTCCAAAAGTTTTCGAATTTATTTCACTCGAATTTCATAGGTTCCAATTTCCGCTGGAGGTACTCCCATTTCTTTTAGATTTTTCCACTTAAAAATCGGCCCTATTAGAAAGGACAGGATGGAAGCTTTTCTCATGCATATGATTATGTAAATAGTATTCCTGTTAGCGGGTCCATCTCGTGTTTAATTCAACGAAAAGATTGAAGTACCTATTTTCTCTCCTCCCATAAGAAAAATAACAATATCCGTTAGATAATTAACAAGTACACAATGAGAGCAAATTTAACAAAAGCTCATGCTGAGGCAGTTTCCTCGAAAAAATATTACCCTTTGCTAGCATTCTAAAACGCAAATCATGCCACAAAAACTGCTTAGCCTCTATTTAATGAAATTATATTTTTGTTTTTCTTTCGCCCCATTTGCAACAGAAATGATATTTTTAAGCAGTCGAGGGATTCGCAGCGATTTTTCTTTAACTTTTCAAGCTTTGAGGTACATTCCAGAAGAATCGACATCCTTCGACAAATGTCTACTGCTTGCATATATAGACAATTTTTACATATTAAATCCCCCCACTTTAAATAATACTATAGCAATCTTTATAACTTTACATTAGGGTTATTTATGCTTACATATTTATCCAATATATACTTGCAACATAGACCATCAAATGCTGTGAAAATACCTTGAAATTTGGAATAAACATTTACAACTGCCCCAAATCAGTTTAAAGGTTTGTTTATAAATTATAATTTCATCGCAATTCTTAAAGTAAATCAGGCATAAAGTGTTGGGAACAAGAAGCAATATGTGGTTTTAGTTGTTGGATTGGAACAATGTGTATATAAAATTTATTGCATTAGGATTCCAATTTAAATCGTCTGATGTTCACTGCTGTACTTGCTTTTACATAGCATTCAGATGAAAACGTCAAACTATGAAAAGAACGAAGAAACCACGAAATTAATTCATGCCTGAGAGTCATCCGATGCAGTTATGTATGGTCTTCTACCTTGGGGATGATATCGAAGACTATTTGAATTATAAATGGAACGAAGATATAGCTATCACACGTATATTCCTGCACGATCATTATTCAACAATTCACCAAATAGGTTTGCAGATCTATGTTATGATAAAAATAACTCAACAGCAATAACGATGAAACGTACACAAAATCTAAATTTGATGTTAGCTTGATTGGTCCTTGCGCGTGCGGAATGCACTAAATTACGGTAAGTGCTCATAATTTTATACGACCAACATACGGTAGAAAAATAACGCTTTACATTATGTCCTCCTGTACGACGTTTTCAAAACTCGTACGTTAGAAATATAATTATTAAAAATTTCAAGGAATATTTGAATAGGATTTAGAATAACAACGTGGCATGCTACTTCAGTTTTACTCGGTCTTGTACTTTTAATTTCACCTCTCATGCTATTCCACTCCTCGCTCTTTTCATGGTCCCTCCCCGCCCTCCCATTTTTCGTTCCAACGCACAGCTTCTCATTTTTCCGTTCACTTATCCTCAGCCGTTCTCGTTCCCGCACTCTTTGTTCTCCGTCTCGTTTCCACTCCCTTTCATTTCCCCTACCACATACTCAAACACACACAAACTTTCCTTCGTTACGGGAAAAGTCTTTCCCTCCTATCTCAACCTTGGTCCTCTTTCACAGTTGCAGAGGGCGAAGACGCTACCGTCCAAGTGACCATCCCCTCCCCCACCACTAAAAACCTCTCCCGCCCCGCCTTCCTGCTCCTTAGCTTGCCGTCGCTCCTTCCACAGACGCAAGACGAGGAGTTGAGTAATTAACGGCGAGAGCACACGCCATGTAGGGTGGAGGAGGTGGTAGAGACGACGTGGGGGTCGGAGGGAAGCGTTCTAACACGCACGCCAGAAGTCGATCTCGGACTTTGCCTCCGTCCACTGCGTGCCAAACGCCCAAAAAAAAACCTGAATGCGTGTCCATTTCAAATAAAACCGCCTAATCACGTCTCCCGATCTCAATAACATTTAAAGATCTATTCCCCCTTCCTATTGGAGTAAAAAAATAAGGTGGAATATAAGACAGACTCGTTTTATTACAACGTAATTAGAATTTTAGTGGAATTTGGTGATTTACAAGACCTCTGGAAAGTATCTAAACGTTACGTCATTTCATAAAATGTCGTAAGAAATATGCGAAGGAGCAATCATGCGTTGTGGTGATTTTGAACCGAGTTGGCGAAGAATTTGCCTACTCACAACATGGCCAAGGCTTGGGTCCCTGCCAATGGTATTTTTGTTTGCTAAGTAACGGAATCTACTCTTCTGAATTCCTTTCGAATACAATGTCTCCCGTTTCGCAGCATTTCCCTAAAGCCCAATTGACACAACAGCTTTGCACTACAGAGTTATGCATCTTCATTTCGCCTCTTCAAATGCAGATTCCCGCTTAGATATATTGTTTTGGCTCTCGAAAAAAAAATGACAGGTGCGCCTCAGGAATTTTCTCGGGGGAATTTAACGGAAGCAACATCACATGAAATATCACTCAGCCTTAAATGAAGTGGAATTTTCTCATAAGTTTTCCTTTCATTCCTTGTCAGCATCCTCGTCTTTGGTAGACAAATGTTTTCGAGCCATTACATTTTGATAATCCCGAGGTAGGTCTCCGTCTCCATTCTTCCAATACGCCTCAAATCTTCCGGAAACGTCGGTCCTCATCGTTCATTCTTTTCCCTTAACCACGGCGTCTGCACTCTCCTCATTCATCTCTCTCCCAGCGCTTCCAACCGGGAATTCCTTTCCGACCTCATCCCAGCACCTCCTAAGGATAAGATTCCATGCAGACCAATCCAAGTGTCCGCCCGTTGTGAGTTGCCGAGGCCGATGCATATATCACGTCCGATTCCATTACTAACACCCTCCCTCAGGCCCCTTCAGACACACCAAATCGGACAAAAGCCCCTGTGCACGCGCTCACATACCACGGACTTCATGCATATCTCTTCCCCCACCCCGGCTACCTCCCTGCCCATGCCCCCCCGCTGGGATCCTCAATCTTCCCACACCCACGTGGCTAAATCTTAAAGTGATTTGCACACGTCTGAATTTCCTGTGCTCTATTTTCACAAAGGCGGCCTCGCAACATGCATATCCTTCGTGTTGATTGAAATTCCTGCCCTCCAGAAATAATAGCTGGGGTGCTGAAGCGAAGCAAGGAATTCCCCCGGGGAACATCTTTGTGTCCACTCCGCAAAATGGTCGGAGAAAATTTAAGTCTGGCATCATCTGTCAAAGTATCGCCCTTCACATAGTTTATCATAACAGTAAGCATATTAATAACCATTTAAGGTGACTTAATTACATTTTTCAATAAATAATAGACTACAAGCCTTGTGGAGTTTAAATTCCACTCCGGGGATGTCCTTTCCATTGTGAACTAATAACCTCATCTACCTTAGACAAACAACGTTTAGGGAATGCGACAATAATGGCCTAAGTCGAATACCCAAAGACAATTATTATTTCACCAAATAATCTCCCATTCGAATTTCATGTGTGGGAAGTTCAAATTACTCCACCCATATACAGTAGCTTTTACAAAGTTATTTCTTAAAAATAGCATGTTAACTTGGGCATTTACCGAAATAAATGCACTAACATCAATAAAAAAACGTACTTAAAATATCATGGGATACATATATATTCTACTTTCTACCTAATAATTAACAGAGAGTCATTACATTTTCTTTTCATTGAAAAAAATGTAGAACCCTCTCGATATTAATTTTTATGGGATATCTTAATTTTTAAAGTCTTATTACTCTCGGAATTCCCGTCGTGGAGGAAAAAATTCACCCATCAGTCGATTACATTTGGCAACGCTCCAAAAGTAAACGAAAATACACTTCAGCCTTTAACTGGTAACGTTAATATTAAAATGTTCTCATATAATAAAGAGTTAGTTAAATTAATAAACAGCAAATAACTCTATCATTTAAGATTAAGTGTTTAGCATTCAAAATAATGATTGAAATGCAAGGCTCTGATTGATTTACACAACTAATGAATATTGATTTCTTTAAAAAACTATTTAACTCCTCTTTGAGTTAGGTTTTCTAATATCTTAGCGATATGAGAATATTCCACAAATATTCATTCGTCATTTTAAAACCTTAGCTATATATCAAGCACGCCCTTAAAATTCTTTTTGCGAAAACATTTCTTTAGATTTTAATGAAAGGATGTGAATCCACTGGTTTCGAGATTGACAAAACGATACGGCGAGGTTTCGCCATGTTTAAGCTCCAATAAAATAGCAGTTTAGTTCACTTTTGTTTTCAGTAAAACGATTGCCACTGCGACGATCGAGCAGTACTAAGAAAGTCATCGATATAAGCTCATTGTGTGGTACAACCGATTACTATAGAAATGCCAATCGATTGCAATTAATTCAAGACTACCTTAAAGGCTGCTTAAGACTTCATATTTTGTGTGAAAGAGAACAGGGAAGAAGCTTAAAGAGCAATTAATATGAAAAACAATATTTGACGAGAGAATAATGAATAAAGCAATTGATTTTATCCTGGCAATAACCGACGATTGACGAACATTACGGTTAATTAAGATTATGGGAACAGTACAATAAGAGATATAAATGTACAGAAACTGTTGAGCTCTATACACAGGTAACTTACCTTCCATGATTGCAGACCTAGGCTTGTATGTCATATCTGGAAAGGAAGGAGAAGTAAACAATTAGGTGAAATCACACAACTGCATTGAACAGATAAAAAAAATGCCAAACGTTCGTTGCAAAAAATGATACTGAAATCAATGAAAGTAAAAGTAGAATACTCCCTACCAGGCCTAACTTACGAAAGAATTTCTAAAATAAAAAAATGAACCAATGTTATAAAAGAAGCAGAAGACGACACATTTAAATTGGAATGTTAATTATCTTTTACGCTAACAAATAAAGGTAAAAATTAATCAACAAGATAACGAAATTAATATTTTCTAAAAATTTACCATTCAGTCAAACAATTAATGTATGTAAATATTGTTAAAATTAATTTGGCTAACACCGAAATTGAACATTTCGGATTTAAAGAGCAATTTTAACTACACAATTGTAATCAAGATGACACGAGAATAAAAGTAGTTTTTCTTTTACAAAACGTGAATGCAAAAGCATGCACGACTCGTACTTAAACTTATGACTGCTAATTTCTAAATATTTTCAAATTTTAATTAGGTAATTAAGTTTCAAAAATAGCAATCAAACTACATACATGCATACAAGGTAAAAACGTGCTAATATTTAAATAAAAAAGTGCTCTCAGAGGTACCTCGCATAAGCAGATTTCGATAAAAAAAGCCTTTGTTTTACAGGTCACGGGGTGTAGGATTGTGAGGTAGGATCTACCCAGTTTTTCTCTATGGAGAGGATAGTTCCGGTGTTTCAGGAGTTAATTAGGGCCTCTGAAAATAAAACTATTGAGTATGACTGACAAAAGTTAGAAAAAAATAAGTTCGCATTAATCTATCAAAGACAATTATTTTTAAAAAATAATAACATTTAGAAAATTATTCAATGTGAGGAATTAGTTATTATATTACTCCATCCTAAATTTGCAAAATTTCAAGCATTTCCTTAATTTGTTTCCTAGTTACGTATTTAAGTAGTTGAATAATCAAATTTAAAGTACAGGAATGATATCTTTTTCGCACTGTAAGAAATTTAATTTTCAATAATAATATAATTGCGCCACAAATAAATTGAATTTCTTAAAATATAATTTCAACTACCAACTATAAGTCGAATATGGGTAACCTCAGCATTTTATTGTCTTTTTTTCGAAGGGTTATTTTTAAAATAACTTTTTAATTTAAAATAATAAATGCTAATTGCTTTCTAATAATTTGAACTGTATGCAGATGTGTTCATTTTCAAAAAAAAGCCCTGTAGGATTTTTAAATGGAAAAGACGATCACTGTTATTTATTATAATAAATCTTGTTCAATAATAATGTAATAATAGTAGCGATTCTTTTTAAAAGTAACTTTTCAGAAAATATTGTATCGTATTGCGATGAGGATACAATGGGGTTGGGCAGGAAACTAACGAAAAGCATTCTACAAAAGAAGAAATTATTATTTCCTCCGAAGGAAAGACTGGAGAAAAAATATGGTATAATTAGTAGCTAAATAATAATTAATGTATTGTCTAGATAACCGCAGAAAGCAGACATTAAATAATAAAAATAGTCATTCCAAAATTAAAGGAAATTCAGCTAAATAAACACGACATCAAACATTCAGATACTCATTTACTATTTTCAATTGTCATTATCTTCGTTGCAATTTTCTTTTTGATGTTGCTTAAATTTCAGCCGAAAGGTTGCAATTACGCGAAGTTAGCTTCAGATTCGTATCAATATAGTAACACAAATCTGAATGTGCAATCAAAACAAGTGCTTAATATCATCAAAATGTGCTTTTCCAAGATTCCAAATTTTGCAATTTCCAAAGCTCGTAGCTCAATGTAAAGGATACTAATATGACCAAAAGGTTGCATTTGGTTATCTGATCTAGATAAAGTGCAATTTATAATTAATTTGTGCAATTTTTCATTGCAAAGAGCCTTATGCAATCAATTATTTACTCTTGCAAGTGCGCTTCAATGGTACTCTTTGTGCAATACTTTAATCGTCATTACGAGACGGATGACAATGCAAAGAGGCAACCCATGCAAATTTCTCCTCTCTCATTTTACTGCCTCCGTCAAAAAAACTGTTTGGTGATTAAAAAAATATATAGATAAAAAGGATGTGCGTTTCCTGACTTAGAACATAAAAATTGAAAATAGTTTCCCACTAAAACGGTAAACACCATAGAGTTCTTCCAAGGATGATGAACGTAACGTACAGTTGAAGTACAGCAGGATGCTAGAGATGAGGACGAAAACCACGACAAGAAGCACCAGCAGGAGAAGGAGTATTGTGGGGCGACACCAAGCGGCACAGCACTGGTCCTCCTCTCCTCCCGGTACTGACGTCACAACACCCCCACCCCTCCTCCTCCCCCTGCAGCACCCATTGACCTCCCCGTCCCCCACTTCCTCCGACGCGGGGACACCCAGACAGCAGCACCGACACTCGTAGCCCGTCCCACCGTTCCCGTCCAGACGAACTTCCGTCGCCGCCTGGGGCTGCTGTTGCTGCGCGTGGTGTTGGTGCAGCTGGTGGTGGTGGTGGTGGTGATAGGCGGTCGGCGCCGGTGCGAAGCCCCCGTCGTCGTCCTGCACGGAGGCCGCGGCGCCCGTGCTGCCGTTGCCGAAGATCAACGACGCACAGCACGCCGGGGGGCAGAGGGACGGGCCTATGGCCTCTTTCTCCGCCCCCACTCCCGACTCCCGGACCGGTATGCCCCCGCCCGGCACGGCGGAGGCGTACCAGTCGTAGCTGCCGTACTGAGCCGTCCCCATGCCCCGGCCGCCCCCATAACCGTCCTTCGGTGAATCTAACTTGGAGGAGTTGATCATTGCTTTGACCACAACTACTCCCATGGCTCGATGGAGGGTGCATGGGGAGGATGGGCGGCGTGCCCTCGGGGTCTCGCCGCTCGGCGGGCGGCAACCCAGGAAGTGAAGGGAGTTCCCGGAGGAGACATCATCGGGGCGAGTGAAACGTTCGTTTTCGATGTGGTGTGAGAGTGGATGTCTTTTATGTTAACGCCCCGCTTCCAAATACTTTGACCCCATTCAGCGCGTCAAAACGACCTTTTCGTATTTTTTCCAAGGGCTGATGTGGAGTTGATACAGGCTAATATTCCATTCCGAATGATTTTATGACATAGCCATAAGGGACTGAAAACAGGGGAATGATTAGGACTAAGGGAATGACTGACTAAAATGCGTTTTTTGCATTAATATTTTTGGAACAGTGCTAGTTAACATTTGAAAGTTTCTTAGTATTTTTCATTTTCGATAATGAAGGATACAAACAATATTTGTATAAAAAATTCGTTTTATGCTTTACGTTATCATCTCCCTGGACTCTTCGGAAATGAGAATTATTTTCCAAAATGACGGAGCTCCGTCAAAAAAAGGAAAAGCACCACCACGGAAAAGTGGACTCGTTTCATTTACGTATTCCCAATTATGGTATTTTCTTGACAGGCAGAATCAATCAAATGGTTTCAACGATAGTTCCGTGATGAATGTGATGTAAATTAAAAAAGTGTAAGAGTTTTTATAAATTGTTTTTGGTAATATTTCTCAGCGTAGAAAATGTATAAAGGAACTTCTAAAACCGTGAACTGTTTATGACCCTCGTCCATATCCTCCTGATTACGATATTTTTGTCGGCAAACGGAAATATTTCAGTACCACTTCACTTCACGTGCTGGCACCAAACACCACCATACTTCCACAGAAACCGAAACACAAAGATGATACAAAGAAAACAAAAAGTTGGTTAAGCAGTTAGGCTCCTTGTTAGTACAGCATCTGCAATGTAGTAGGAGAAGAGGGATGGCTATAAGTTAGGAGTTATTATTAAAGCAATATTAGTACATAGTTATGCAAGAAAAATATTAATTTTTAAACATGAAAGTTATCAGATTGAGTGTAGTTTTCAAGCTGCAGTGAAAATATTAATGATATTGTAGAAACAGTTAAACTAACGAAAAGTGAAGAGTCAGGCGTGATGTTGTGGAATAGAGACATAGTAAAAACTTTGTTGCAATTTTCCACAATTAATTGTGGAAAATTGCAACAAAGTGTTTATTCATTTAAACTAAGTATAACTACTTAGAAATATTAATGACACTGAGGTTATTTCTTGACCCAGTACAAAAAGGAAGGAAGATTCATTCAGCGTATTAGACTAGTTAAGAGTTAGTGCTAAACTTTAGACTCTTGATGTTAAAGATATATATATATATATATATACATATATATATATATATATATATAAACATATACATATATATATATATATATATACACACACACACACACACATATATATATATATATATATATATATATATATATATATATATATATATATATATATATATGCTTTCACAGACGTAACACGGAAGTGCCGAATAGTACAATACACAGTAACACATAATATAGAAACACAAAAAAGAGAACACTACTTCTATATCTTCAGAGGAAGACGGATTGTTTCCGTCGAAATATCAAGAAAATACGTGTGAGTGTTCTTTTTATATATATATATATGTATATATATATATATATATATATATATATATATATATATATATATATATATATGTGTGTGTGTGTGTGTGTGTGTGTGTGTGTGTATACACACACATATTATTTGCAATACCCCTATGCCTATTATAATGTCAATGGGCATCAAGAAATGTTAAACTAAATCATTGAAAAATACAAGAAGAAGCTTGTATCAAGAAAGCTGAAACAGCAGAAACTGCATGCAATAATTTCAAGCCGATTGTTGCCGGTGGTAAAAATTAACCCGATATGAAAACCATCACAGTCTTAGGATCAGGTGATTAGACATTTAAAACTTTTTTTAATCCAGGGAACGCTAAATTAATCTACAAAATTAAGTTAGAATATGGAAAAAATTAATTAATATGATTTAAAAGCATAATTTAGAAATAAATATAAAAATTCAGTACAATATAACAGCCATATGACTACATTTCACAAGCCGTAAAAACGACCAACGTTGGCCGTGAATGTACACTCTCAAAAACATTGTTCCGTCCGCCGTGCTTGAATTTCCGCTGTGAAAGGTGGTGTCGAATATATATTCGGTTATATGGAAACACGATGCCTTCGTGTTACCAATTTTACCAACTTTCTCACGATCCGCCTTAATACACCGCGCTAAACGCCGCAGGTGGCGAGGAGTGGATGCCTGAGCCATATGGCGGTTCTCTCGTGCAGCGGAATGTATGCATTTACGTTTCCTGGGTGCGAAATATCCTGTGGTCTTATAAAGTAGCCTCCTAGAGAGCACATAAGAAGGCGAAGGGAGAGTTTCCCCTTATCTTCCATGAACCAAAAAATACAACTGCGCAGAACATTGTAAACTCTACGTAGTATGAGTGCATCTATTTCATTTTTAGCACCGTTTCCTCGCCGGCGCTACTGCTCTGCGATTCCAAAAGCCTAAACTAGCGGTTTAAAATATGCCCTTCCCGACAATCGCGTAATGCACTAGTAACCCCAGGGCCCATCTCCGAGACAGACTAAACACTGCTTGCACCACCTTGAATTAATACAACAGAGAGGATTTCTCATCTCCCTTTTACATGCCGATACAAGACGCTTCATTTCACATTTTTGCTGTTTTATTTCCTTCCAAAATCTACGTATGTATTTCAACACGTAATCGCACATCCAAATATAAACTGCTCATCATCTATTATTAAATATACAGAATGTTTTCCGACAGTCATAGCAGTCGTATTACCTCGTCAATTTACATAAAAGTCCCGTCTAACAGTGAAAATCGGTTATGAAGTGGAACCCTGTTAGTGGTAACATCTTTGCATCATCTCACGGATCATAATTAAAATAATTCTGTCTGGTTAATTTTAAAATCATTTAATCCAACCAGAGGTTAAATGCAAGTACCTAGAATAATAAATGACGATAGGTAAACAATAAATGAAAGATATGGTATTTCAAAAACCCTTGATCAAATTTAATTTTCACTTTGCTTTGAACATATAAAATAGTACGGTTCACATTGGATACGATTTTGTTAACAATTAAGTATGACATTTTACATTTCTAAGTAAACTTGACTATTTATCCCCAACAATGCAATGCTGTGCAAAAAAGAATTTCCTTTTACAAATTTCAATGGTTTCAGACTCTGCTTTGTATAAATAAAATCTACCTGAATAAGTGCACTTGGTATTATTTTACACTAAGCATTAGTTCACCGCTACTCATTTACGAATAGGCGCAAAAGCGATGTCATCAGGTATTCTAAAATACCTGATGATTTCGCCAATGCATCGAAACCGGTAGTGCTGAATTAATGTTTAGCGTGAAAAAATATTATATTTACTAATTCAGTGGTCAGCTATAACATTTTATTAAGATGTAACTACGCCCACAAAGGTATACGTAATGAATATTTGTCATTTTTGTGGCAGCTGTTTTATTGAATTAGTAATAAATATAATACCTATAAGAAGTGACAAGACATGAACGATTGTGATGAAGTATTTCATATATTTCATGCATGTCATACCTAACAGTTTCTTAAAATATCTCTTTTAAATTTTGGGGAGCACACAATTTACACTAAGGAAAACACTGTTTTGTGGTCCCACAGGCGACCGAATATATTTTCTTTCAGCACTCAAAATTTGGCAGCTCTGTAAAGTTGAAGATAATATGAAAATTTCTCAGAAATGGTCTCGATTTCACAAACACTAGTATTCATAATTGATCCAATAATTCGATTTATCGTGTGTTTTATTTACTTGCTTGCCTTACTTGCAATGGGAATTTAGTTTACCCCTGAGAGGTAAACCTTCAACGGAAACGTAATATATATGCTCTGTTATGATCCTGGATACCACATGCACATCAATATAAATTTATCCCTTCCTTACAAATGTCTTTCACTTTTCACTGAAAATTTAGAAGTAATTTAAAAAAATAGTAGGCATTAATATCCGTTATTAAGAAAGATTTTATTATAAAGTTGTAAGATATACATATTTTTTAATAAGCTTCTAAAAATTTAATCCGAATATGGATTTGTCAAGCATAATTTGGAAAATAAACTTTTAAACGAACCTTATGATTAATTCTTGTGCAGATTTTCAAGGGTTATTGAAAAAAAATCCCTAAATATATTCATTTATATAGGGAATACATTCTGGAATCAATTATATACATTTAAATATACGTTCTAAATACTTTCTGTTAAATAATTTCAAAAATTATTCAAGTCATTCTATGTTACTACTTGTTACTTAGCCACCAAGCAGTTGTTTTTCATTTTTGCATATTCCTCTTATTTTCATAAGAAAATATTTAATCACAATTCAACAATAATGATATGCCGAGAAAGCTCTTATTCAATTCAAAAAACTCTCAACTATGACATTTCATTTTTTAATCAATAATAAGCGTCATGGCAAACCGGTCGATATGTGATCTAAATTTTAAATACCAACTAAATAAATTATGATGACATATTTTTTTGATAGAACATATTAGACGAGAAGTTGGCAGTTTCCCATATTATTCAGATATTGGCTTCTTGTGAGTTAGGTTCATGAAGATAGGATATACATCTCTCCTTATCTCCCTTATAGAGAAGGGAGATAAGGTGAGAAAATATAACGTATGGTATGTTCCTTGCAATCAGTATACTCGTAACTCATCTACCCAGAAGTTTTAAAGAAGACTTCCATTATAAACTCCATTACGCATAGATAATCAATTAAAATCCAATTTTTGACTCAAAATTTTACTTTCACAAAAGTAAGGCTTGATCAACCAACCAAATGATTAATCAATCTACGAGAATGTTTCATCCGAGAGTTATCCGAGGGCAATGGAAATAAATAGCGTTATTCACTAAAGTGCGCGCACACTTTCTTCAACCGATGCAGAATTTTATTCGCTTGACTACGGAATCATGAAACAACCCAGGACGTTTCTGCACGCGAGATTCAAGTGCTGAGGTATAACAGGGTTAGTGGATACTCAAATCCGTTTTTCGAAAATTAATGGTATCGGGGCAAAGCATATTAAACTATGGTTCCCCGTATATTAGTGGAATTGGTGATGGCGACATTCCCAGGGACACGATTTCCCATGCTGTGTCTCACATGTCCCCCTTCACACCGACGACTTCCAATCATTGCTCGCAGAATTTAGCCCTGGACCACGTGAATAATACTCTCTCCCGATATCCTTTTCCTTCTTCCACACCACTGGAACGCTTCTCTGAATTCTTGGTTGTATGTGATTGTCTTCAATATAATGTCTGTAATGTAGGGTTAGGTGGAAGAAGGGACTATTAGTCTCAACCTCGCCCAATCAAGTCGATAAATAAATAAATAAATAAAATTCTCTTAAGGCATCTCGGAGGTCATTGTGAGCGAGCGACAAGGTGTAACGCAAGAATCATTAATGCGCTTCCACGCCTGCGCAGCGATAAAAAACTCCAATTCTCCATTCTTGCCTAAGATTCTCATCTCCTCACATCTCCCTTAACTTCCCCCCATGGAACATGTCGGAACCTCCAATCCCTTACCCTCTCATCACCCTTCTTCCTTCCTCAGTTCCCTCCTTCCGCTTCTCTAACTCCTTGTGTATTTTCCTTTCACCACCTCTATTCCGACGGCACGAAACCTTATTAGGCAACTTTTAAGAAGGAACTTCTCCCAATAATGTGTCTGTCTGGCAGGAAACGCGCCGCTAATCCTTGTGAAGTTGCTATTTCCTCTACGGCAGAGTGGCTGTCATTTGCTCCCTTCCCCTTTGCTCTCTTTAACTTCCGGAGTGGTGCTGAAAGCCCGTTTCGATTTAGTTTCACGTAATATACTTCGCCTTTGCCATTAATACTCATTTGATCTCACTTCATTAATCCCCTGCTATAAAAACTCGCAAAGTACAATTAATGCTGCCAGTAGTAATTAATACACTATTCGGTTCTGAGTTTTTGAATTGCGGAATAGAAAGAAAATACGAGCACACGATAACTTTTCATATCTGTATCTTTTCTTTTCGGGATGAATTGAATTGTATTCGTTTCTTATCTCCAGTTACCAACATTTTTAGTCGATTTACGAATAGAAAATGTGGGTAACGATAATATTTCATCGCAATTACGTTTAGTTTGAACCGTGAAAATAAATTAAAAAAGAGGAAAGGAAACTTTTTGCATTTTGCTTGAGATAGAGAGCTAACTTCTCCGCTCATGGCAGAACTTTTAATACATACCACGAAAGTAGGAGAAAGGCAAACAAAATTGTCACGCGCGAAAGCTTCAGAGTTACACTAGGGGGAGATAAAAAAGCGCAGGCCTTCAAACACGAAAATTGCCAATTAGAAACTACCATGCTCGGCTTAGATAGAAATGTACACACTACACTGAGTTTCAAATTCCTTAATCATACCATGTAGCATGCACGTGTTCAAAAGAGTAAATTCAATAAATATTTGAAAAGAACTGCCAGCTTGAAACACTTAATTCGGATGTAGTTATCGTAGGCCTGAGCGTGAAGTATATTGAATTCCAAGCTTTCTCAAAATTATGTTTTTTTTCTCAAGTCGAAGACAAAATATTAGGAAGTCGACCCCGAGGTTGATTTGATAGGTTACGGAAGAGCTCACTACGTCATCAGCGCGTGTCACATATATGGGCATCACATATCGTGAGAGAAATTCATGCCCTACAGAGAGACACATAGTTCCTTGTTTCCTGTGCCTCCAGTCCCTTCCCAGGAAAATCCGTTCCCTGATAAAAAAACCCGCCTTAGTTGAAGTTTTGGGTGACCAGAGAATGAAACCCTAGCCCTCCGGCTAGTTGACCAGCGCGCTATACACTGGACTACCACGCTCAGCCATATGTCCATAGGCCACAAAATCACATTCATTTTCACTTTTAGCTTTCGACGGATATTTCCAACCATTAAGGCCCTCATTTCTACGCGTACGAACAAATATCATGTAATCTTCTAGTAAATCGACGCCCCAGTATGCATTTAAATATTTATTAACTACAATTAAACTAATAAGATGCAATCTAGCTCATTTGTTAGAATGTTTCCGAGAAACGAATGTAAAATTACTTTGGTTGTAATAAAAAGCAAAATCATTTTTGGGATAGAATATTTATTCTGCTATTTTTCAGCTCAAGATAGTTTCCATCATCATTGGTCATTCAATCCTAATATTAGTTGGCTGCAGCCCTCCATTCTACTCAATATGATGCTGACTGGTTTACTTCCTGGTTTATTTTGCAACATACAGGGTTTTTCCGGAAAATAAGTGTACTGATTTTTTCCCGCCGCTCAAGGCACGCCCAGCACCGCTCTGACGGGCTGCAATTGGAGGGGGGTATGTTGGCAAGCGACGCTGAAAAAGGCAGTCGGCTCTGAGCTGTGGTGTAGTGAGGAGCTCTGTTAACGCGAACCTCCACGCTCGACCCACGTCACGGAACGCGATGCCGAAGTTTTTGGAGCAGCGTTATTCCATCAAATTTGCGGTAAAGCTTGGGAAATCGTCTACCGAAACTGTCGGTATGATTAACCAGGCTTACGGGGAGTCAGCCATGTCCAGAAACATGATCTTTCGGTGGCACAAGATGTTCGTGGAGGGCAGAGAAGAGGTCGACGACGAACCACGGCCTGGACGCCCATCAACGACACTCACCGACGAAAATGTGCGAAAAGTCCGCGATGTACTGAACTCTGATCGTCCTCTTAGTGTTCGGATGATAGCAGAGCAGTGTAATGTGCCAAAAACAATAGTGCACGAGATTATTAGGGAGCAATTACAGATGCGAAAAATTTGTGCAAAGTTGGTGCCGAAAGTGCTCAGTGATGATCAAAGACTCAATCGTTTGGAAATCGCGACACAACTTGTGGATCACTGAAAAAGTGGCACATTGGCACCACCGGACTTCTTTCTGTTCCCGAAGATAAAGAGGAGTTTGAAAGGAACGCGATACGGGACTTTGGACGCCGTCAAAGAGGCCGTGACGACGTGTCTTCGAGAGGTTCCCGATGATGCCTTCGCGGGAGCGTTCCAGAAATGGGAACGCCGCTGGAACAAGTGTATCGACTCACAAGGGTCCTATTTTGAGGAATATTAGCTTAAGATATGTAAAAGTGTAATAAATTTTTTTTCTCGAGCTTAGTACACTTATTTTCCGGACGAACCCTGTACATGTACTTGCTTCTTTATTTGTCCCATCTTTTTATCCCTTGGCCTTCCTCTTGGGACTTTTCCCGCTATTTTTCCTTCTATTATATTTTTCACGAATCCATTTTGCCTTAGGGTGTGACCGATCCATCTGGGTCTTCTGTTCTCTATGGTGTTCCATAAGGTCCGTTCTTCGTCTATTCTTCCGTACACTTCTTCATAGTTTATTTTATCCGTTCATTTGATCTTAAGAATTCTCCTCAAGCACCAGGTTTCAAAGGCTTCTAGTCTTTTCTGGTATACTTTTCCGATGGTCCATGCTCCGATGATTCACAGAGTGCAACGCTCCATGCGAATATTTTCGTGTTGGTTCCCTCGTCTGTAGTTGTACCAGTATTTTTTTTGAACATGGTAGTTGTCTTTCCATTTAGAATGCTCTCTTAGTTTGAGCGATTTTTCGCTTGATGTCTGCAGAACTTCTTCCTTCCCATGTAATATAACTTCCGAAATAGGTGAAGGACTCCACTTGCTCTAATTTGGGCCTTTCAGTGTGACTACTGTATTCCGCTTCTCTCTTCCACATACTAGGATTTTAGTCTTCGTCTTGTTCATCTTTGTTGTTGTATCTTTGTCGAACTTGATCCAATACGTTTAGTGACCTTTGAAGATCCTGGTTTCCTGCTATCATTGCAATATCGTCGGCGAAGCGTAGTATGTTTATATTTTCTCAATTGATCCTAATTCCGTTTAATCCAATACCTTGTGCTTCTCTTATTGCCTCCTCCAGGAGCATGTTGAAAAAGGCAGGTGAGAGGTTGCATCCTTTAGCTAACTCCTTTGTTAATTTTAGCCTCCTTATGGCTTCCTTTTCTCATTCACATTCTGGCGACTTGCTTCTTGTATAGCTGATAGATGATTCTTCTATCGTTGTAATCTATTCCGAGTTTTTCCAGCAGTCCAAAAATCTTGTTCCATTCCACATTGTCGAAGGTTTTCTCAGTCCACGAACGCTATCTACAGTTGCTTGTTCACATGTATTGTTTTCTCTATCATGATTCTCAGACAGAGTATGGCTTCCCTGGTTCCTCTGTTCTTCATAAAGCCAAATTGGATTTCCGATAGGTTAATTTCAATTTTCCTTCCCATCCTTCGACTTATTATTCGCGCAAGTATTTTTGATGAATGTGACAAAAGACTCAAGGTTCGGTATTCCTCACATTTCTCTGTCCTCGTCTTCCTTGGCTTCGCGATCATCACATTCATTTGAAAGTCTTCAGGAAGTTTCCGTCTAAGTAGCTATCTTTAATTATTCATTTAGATTGCCCTCGACTTTGTTTCCGAGTGCCTTGATGATGTCTTCGTCGATTTTATCTTCTCCACGAGCTTTGTTTTTGTTAACATCTTTTTCTGCTCTATCAAATTCCCTCCTCAGTATGTATGGGCTCTGGGTTTCATCATCCGATCCACTGTATTCCTTCGTCAGGTTTTCTTCCAGTGGCCTCGGACTTTGGTAGAGTTCTTCGATGAATTGCGTCCATCTATTGCCAATATCTCCACTTTCTATCAGTATATCCCCGTTTACATCCATGATGTAGTTGCTTTTCATTTTCCTTTCTCCCAAATGTTTCTTCACCAGTTTATATGCTGTGTCGGTATTCTCCTTCTTCATATTTTTGCTGATTTCCTCGAAGCATCCAATTCTCCCTAGCCTTTTTGCATTCTCGGTTGACTTGGTTCTTAAGCTCCTTGCAGAGCCTTTCCTCAGCATCACTCCTGGCGTTCTTGTATTTTCTTCTTTCTTCCATTAGTTTGCTTATCTCCGTCGTGATCCATCGTTTCTTCGTGTCGGCTCTCTTTCTTACCAGTTGCTCTGCTGCAACTTCTGCGGTTTCCCTCTTCAGTTTATTCTATCTTTCTTCGGTGCTCCTTTCTCCTTCATCACCTAGTTTGCTCTCGGTGGCCGAGGCGAATCTTTTTCTGTTATCTTTTTCCGCAGGCAATTTTGATTCCCACCTTGACTTTTTTTTGGTCTTCTTATTATTCTGAGCGAGGTTGGCTCCATGATTAATAGGTAGTAAACGCTTTTTATTCCTTTTGCACTGCTTCACCTGGTCCTTGTATCTCTTTCTTACTAGTATGTAATCTGTTTTGGTATCTTGCGATATCCCCTGGCATCTTCCATGTTTACCTCCTTCGTCGATGTTGTTCGAAGAGGGGACTCGTAATACCGTATTCTTCTCATTGCCAAACTAGACTAGTCTTTCTCCCTTGGCTTTCCGTTTTATCAGCCCGAAAATTCCGATGGTTCGTCCTTCTTTTATCTCCTCCTACGACTGCGTTCTAGTCTCCCATTATGATGAGGTTTTCGTTTCCCTTCACTTGTCTGAGGGATTCTTCCATTTTTTCTTCTGTATGGCTGGACGTTGGAATGTTCACTTACACGATCGCGGTGTCCGTGGGCTCTTCTTCTAGCTTCACCATCAGAATTCTCTTGTTGTACGGCAATATTGCCTTTACTCTTCTGCTCCATTTTTTCTTCAGTATAATGCCAACGCCTATGACTCCCCGGTCGTCTTCCGAGTATATAACTCGATATCCATTACTCCAGTAGTGGTCTGCTCCCGCCCACTTGATCTCGCTTTCTCCCAGGATGTCCGTACCCAGCCTCTCCTTTTCTATCTTGGCGTTCTCCAGCTTCCCGCTCACCCTTAAAAATCTTACATTTCATGTCCCTATTCTGCATCTGTTTTTCCTGACACATGTACCTTTCCTAGTAAACCCCACCCGGATATACCATTGGAGGATTATTTAATCTCAGGAATATTTTACCTGGAAAGATGGGATTATGTCATAAATAGGTCAAGTGCAGAGCCGCATCTCCTCGGGAGACTAATGTGGTGGTTTCTCGTTACCTTCCGCAGTTAACAGTCGAAATAGCTCATGTGGGAGAGCGTTAGACTGAAGTTTCCATTTATATCATTGGATTCTGTTTATCTTCAATTGTTTCTCGCTACTTTACTTTGATATGTAGTTAAATAATTTTATTTTATTTCCTCACGTTGAATTTGGAATAAAAGATAGGAACATTTGAAGAAAGGTGCATAATGCCATTATATAAATAAGGAACGAATGTTACACGATGAAGATTTTAATGAATTAATAATGAAGTAATTATACGTCCATAATTTGTCAGTTTCAGTATTTTAGTTAATTTCTTTTCCGTTCTTTACCAACATTTTCTACCTTCTTGCAACGTTGCGACTGTATGTCCACTGTCTCCAGCTGAAAAAATAATTTGTTATTCCCTGTTCATCTTCTTCACAATTTAGTTGACGAAGGGATGCAATTAAAGTCATCCATTTATCCCTGGTTAAATTTATATATGTACCCAACTCATTGCCAATGAGGACAGAACTTAAGCCAGTTATATTAATTTCCGATTTTCTAACACAAAATAGCATGTTGCGGTCCTTTGCCTGTTGTTGTTCTTCTTGTCATAACTATTTATTGCGTGTCTTTTGACACCTCAGTTACCGGAGTTATACTCAATAGAATACCTTAATATGCCCAAAATAACCTCATTCACGATATTTATTTCAAACAAGAATCTACTCTTGCACCGATACGCGCAAAAATGTATTTAAACTCATACGCTTGTGTAAAAAAATGACAAAATCCATTCAGACTTCTAATAATAGCAATTTCTGGAGGCAAAAAAAAGAAAAGGATGAAGCAAGAATCAATTCTGATTAAAAATTGAAAAATAAGACGCCACATAGAACACGCCTTAAATTATCCCACTTAACTGAGGCATTCCAACCAATCTCACATTAATCAAATACAATCCCCATCTAGAAAAAGGACGGAAGTGAAAAAAGTAAGAAAAAATAAATCCCTTTCGAAAAAAAATTATGCGGGGAAGTTGACGAAAAATTAAATCGAAATTATTCCGTCGATTCCTGGGGGGTTGAAAAAAGGAAAAAGGCATAAAAATGCAAAATCAAAGGCAGGCATATCCCAGGGAGAGGGTAAGAGAGGCGGTGAACAAATTCAGGGTTTCAATTCCGAAGCGCAGGCCTAAAGGGTGGGGGGGTGAGGGTTTTGGAAGAGTGTGGCGAGGAGCTGGAGCAAACACTCTCGTGTTCGACTTTGTACAGGAGTGTGTGCGTGCGCATATATATATATATATATATATATATATATATATATATATATATATATATATATATATATATATATATATATGCGTGTTGGTGTGTTTATGTGTGCGCGCGGGTGTGTATATATGCATGTATATGCCATATGCCTATGTATATATAAACGTGAATACATATATACATGCATATATATACACGCGTCGCCCCCTCTCTCACCACGATTTCCTCTTCCCAATCTGTCCCTCGTACCCCTGTTCTACTCATTCGACCCCCAGGGTCGGTGGGGGAAGAGGGGACGGGAATCCCGTCAAACAGAAAATTGGGAATTGAAAGTATCGAGCAGACCGTGTGTCTGTGGATGTGTGTGTGTGGGTCTGCATGATATAGAGGAACGGTGTAGAGAGATGGAGGGAGAGGAAATAGGGGAGGAATGGTGGGAGGTCGGTACCTCTCAATTCTTTCGATTATATTTCCATTACGGTCGAAAAAATATTTTGGAAGGCATGACTAACACTGGGATTGCGACAGAAGATGACAAAGTGGTTATGCGGTGCAAGGGAAAGAACTGGGGTTAGGATATGTGAAAGTAGGGTTACTTTTATTCTTCCCGGATGTCATTTGCGTGCGAGAGGGGGTTGGCGGAGGGGAAGGGGCCGTGTGCACGCCTATGCACCACGAAGAATCCGAAATGGACCTAGAGTCGAATACCACTCACAGTGCCGTTCAAGGAAAGGCAAAAAAGAGATTACCATGTTTTTATGTGATAACAGATAAAATGCCTCCTACTGCATAGATGTTGTTGACGATCTACTTATACATTCATGTGTATACAACGAAGCTGGTATTACATGATTGATTAGAAATTTATGAATGAAAAGATTAACGAGAGTCAAATGTTTTCATATATTTTTTCAAAGACTTGATTATAGAATGATGAGATGCTATCTGTGGAAATAATTTGCATTAGTATTCCGGTACACTTCCTAAATACGCTGAAAAAATAGAAAATACATTTTTTCTATAGAGCGTCGACTTGTATGAGCTTGTGCCGCTGTTTTTTCTATAAAGGTAACGAAATGCGTCTGTTCTAAAATTTTAACTATCGAACAACTGCAGTAAACATCCCGAATGGTTGTTTGATAGGTGAGGGCAAAGCTGATTTCATACTACGCCCTAAGGCGTGTAGAGTTCACTCATAATTATTGAGGGAACATGATCGTTTCTCTGTGCAAACCGTGGTTTCCAGAAAGATATTTTACTCAAAAATTGACAGTTTGGGTAAAGTTATGCGTAGTCAAAAGCACCAAATATTGAAGTCAGATCACTTATTTAAGAGTAAAATGCTTTACCCCCAGGCTACCAAATTCTACTTTTATTTTTTATCAATAGTAAATTCAAAAGAATCAGGAGAGATAGACGGAGAACATTTTGATTGGCATTGGGATGTTGAAGACTGCGATAGATGGGAGAATGTTAAGGAAGCGAGGAAGGGGTAGGAATAGGAAAGTCGTAATGGACGAAATGAGGGGAGGAAGAAAGTGCGCGGCATTGAAGAGGGACTTATTGCAGTTTTCGAGGCTAGGTTGTGTTGTTCCTGGTGAGGCCTGGAAATATATCGGTGTACCATTGAGAACTCTTTGCCCATTGTAAACCTACCTTCACCAGTAAAACACCAAAAATAATAATGATAATAATAAATGGCCATGTGATGCAAAAAATCCTTCTGGATAAGGCAACGGGAAACTTCTTATTATATTTCCAAAATCATGAATTCCAATGAGTATCCCAACAAAAACACTAGATGCTTAAGATATTCGTTTAAACAGAATTGATTTCATTAAAAAATCCTTCACCTGAGAGGTAGTGCATGAATTGCAAAATTATGATGCCTTCTTATTAAAGAAGAATTTTCCCTCCTGATAAATGAAAATTAATTATAAAATAAATATTGCTATTTTTATTAAAATATCTTGCCAGAAAACATTTGGATAAATGAGTTCGGCGAATGGTACGATACATTTAAATTCGTATCTAAATCAGTATTACTTTAAGAAACTGTCTCCCTAGGGAGTACCTTCAATCGATTCGCATAAATCATTTCCTATTTTCACCCATCGACTCTATCTCGGACTTCTATGCTTTTACGAACTTTTTAGTGCAATACCACGGAATCCAACCACCCCTCTATCCTTCCCACATGACCTTCTCCACGCAAAAACTGCGCACTCGGAATTCCGCTCTTCTCTTCAGCGTTTTTTTTCCTTCCTCTTTTCTTTGCGAAGCCCCTTCACCTATCGAAAGGAATAATCTTCAAAGGAGCTAGGTGGACTACATCGTCCTACCGCGTTTCATGG
Source organism: Hetaerina americana (assembly GCF_022747635.1). Classification (NCBI taxonomy): domain Eukaryota; kingdom Metazoa; phylum Arthropoda; class Insecta; order Odonata; family Calopterygidae; genus Hetaerina; species Hetaerina americana. The sequence continues at coordinate 14,878,832 of NW_027287316.1, forward strand.
TTCCCTCTTCACCACCGGGGACCATCATTTATTTTTTCAGCCCTGAATAAAAAAGGAGAGGGAGTGAGTGCATGGGCCCGTGCATTTTATTCCACCTTCCCTCCACCCACCCTCTCTTCCTGCTCTTCCCGTCGAAATTTCATTTATCCGGAAGCGGGTGCATTGTTAGAATGCACGGAAGCGTGGGCGCACGTATCCCATCTCGCCCGGGCTCTCTTTTCCATCCACTCTCGACCCCCCCAAAAACCCTGCCATCATCATCCCACTTCTCTCCTCGGTATTTATTCCCCACTCCCCCCCACTCATATCGCTTCTCTCTCTTCCCATCCCTTCCTTTTCTTTCTACTTAATTCAATTTCTTAGAATCACACGAATCCGGCAAGCAAGTTACCAAGGGATTCACAGGTCGGTTGAAGTTGAGCAAACAAACAAAAAGCGTCAAAATTAATGTCTTTATGTATTAAATCTTATCCAATTATGACTTCGCCATAAAATAAATTCCATAATTGGGTTGGTTGCTCAACAATATCGAACATTTTGTTCCACCGAATCAAATTGGAATCCATCAGGATTTTGTTAGATTGGTGCTTGGGGTCAAAATCATGTAAAAATGGTTCAGTCTACTTTCGATGCTTCATTGAGCAAGGCAGAAGCCCATTGGAAAGAACTTATATTTTCTCCGACGAATGAACTTCAGCAGACATTAAAGTGACCAACATTTCTTTATTTATAACTTGGTTACGCCGTAAGGCGATCCACAAATTAAGACTAAGAGAGATGTTTTCATCAGACCGTAATGAAAGAGATTACAAAATCAAAAAGGCAAAGCTATGATGAAGAAAATAATATAATTTCATGGCTGATAAATAGTAAATGTACCAATATTACATTCTACAAAAATTGCATCCTTCGAGAGGAAAAAAGTATGGCACCATTTTCTTTAATTTTTGTGGATAGATTAACTAATAGTTTGAAATAAAATTCGTTTTTAGACGAGGGTACATTATTCTAAACTAATAATTGTGCTACTTGGCTGAAAAAAAATTGAATTGAAAGCAGGTTAAAACAGCTCTTTTTAGCCACATTCATTCTTTTCGTTAATTGCTCTAAACATAGTAATATAAAAATCGAGCAGCTAAAAATATGATTGACTAATTTTACAGACCGTTGCATATGGAAAAACAATCCTTATAGCCCTTTACAATAACATAATATAGCCTGTGGAATCTTCTTAAGACGCGTGCAAGATACGGCACAATTAAAGATGAGGGAAAATCTTTTTTTCCGATTCATCAAGAGAAATACCAATGCTCAGGTAAACAATTAGTGGAGTAGAGAGCCAATAAATTAACAGTATGGGTACAAGTATTACCTGAGAAATAATGAGGCTCAATGAAATAAATAGGGAAGAGGGATATCAAATTCCTTCTAATCAATGATGGTGAAATTACTCCGAACAAAGTGGCCATACTCATAGAAGACGCATTCCCTTGTTCCCCGTCTTTTCAAGTCAGCTCCTCTATTTTTAAATGTAGTAGGAACAAACTTCAGAATCCGACTAGCTTAAGATACAACCGCATATATTTTTGGAAGTTTTACATGCGATATTCATAAGGTCATTTTTCTCTAAAGAGCAATTTGCGATCATCAAATTACACATGATTATACATTAATCACGTATATCGCGGCCAATATCCAATAACTGTAGTCGCGTCATAATTTGCGTTACCCTGGTGAGTTACCTCCGTTTATGGAGTTATATTGGAATAACACTTTTTCATTCTTCATCGTATTTATACTACTCACAACAAGGATTCCTTCTCACTTTTTCCCTGAAAATATAATCAATGGTCAAAAAGTCTTAAAACTTTTGTGGGACATGTATGGCTCACAAGCTACTACTTAAACCTGGGTAACATAGTCGTGTCTTTAGGGAAACGCACTCGTATTAGGGCTTATTAAATCACGATTCACATGTATATTTTAACCTAAGTGACTCTAGATTATCAAATTGATAGGAAATATTATAAAAATATGATTTATTTGCGCATAGGAATCTCCGCTTAATCATTATAGATTGGAACTCATTTAGGATAAAGCTTTACGTGATTAAATATGATTACTATGTTTGTATACCATATTGATATCCTTTTTCCTAGTATTTTTGCAGTGTATTTTTGTGATCAACCCCGAATAGGGTACCGAACCAATTAAAGACAAAAATAGAACAGTCAAAACCGATTCGGCAACATTATTACGTTTAACGCGGATCACAATAAAATTACATCCACTGCTTGTGATTATTCCTGAAAGAACGATAGAGATGTTAATGAGAAAAAAACTGCTATTACTTCCTTCACCGTAAATAAAAGAAAAATATTCCAGAGGAATCATTTAGAAAATAATTGAGTCTCATTAAATTTGATGATTGAACCCTGCCTTCTAGTACGTCAACTGCACACCAGCATTATTTTCCCAAAGTACATTTGTATTTTATTTTTTTATGAATCTCTTTTGCATTTGTTAATTAGATTAACAAACTGTACAGAAATATTTATATAAGTACTCAAATAAAATCATTCTTCATTTTGCGGTTCTAAATCTGTGGCCATCAAATAATAAGATTCTTTAAAATAATGGTCCATTTAATGCTGACTCATATAAAATAATCCTAGGCCGTTGAAGCCTATTACCTAGCCGTTTTGACTGCTAGACCTTTTGACCTGGTTGGGTATTTTGCTCATCATCCTACTTCCCTAAATCCAAGACTTAAATCTCTTCCAGTTTTCCCCAACGCCAAAACGAATGGACGATTTCCCTCCACCAATTCCTACCAATCCACCCTTGTGGTGTCTTCTTGGATCCGTGTCTTGCCTGTCGAGATGGCTGTGCGCGCGGACTTCGTTGAGGCCAAGAGTCGTGAGGACAGTGATAGGAAGAAGTCATATTGGGAAGCGGGAAAAGGGAATGGAGAATTGGAGTCGAAAGGTCTCCCAACATGCGGAGAGTGCGGTTGGCGGCGAGGGGGTGAGAGAGAGAGAGAAAGAAAAGCGACATTTACGTACTAGCCGCCAGCGGTTCGGCAGCGAGTAGAATTAATTTCCACGTATTTCGAGGAAAAGGGAAAGAATGGAATTGTTTATGGGTTGTGACCGAAATCACAATAAGCATGGTTGAGCACAACGGTGGCTCAATGAAGCGAGATGTTTTCACCTTGCTTATATTGAATATTTCAGAGTCACGTCGTCACATTTACCAGGAAGGAAGAGTCAGCGTTGGTCACCGTCTGACCATTTAAACATTAATGGGATAGAAAAAAAACCATAAACTTCACTCTGAACTGTGACGTCCTTATGAATATTGATGGCTAATGACGCAAAAATTAATGCCTTCGCAAACGAGAGAATATTTCACGTAAACAAACCATTGGAGCATTTGCTATTATTGTCATCCAAGAATGCTAAAAAACGCTAAATCTAAATATGATACACTAGTACAATATTTTCCATACTATTGGAGTTTAATTTGCCTGAATATTATCAAATTAAATTGTAATAAATGAGTACAGTAAAAATAAATTGTCAAATAAGACGAGCTTATTGTATTATCCGACTAATGCAAAGGTCAAGGAATATGCGATGTTGTGAAAATATTTCTTACTCCGTATTGATGTCAAGAAGAGTTATCATGACTAAGTCAATAATATCATTTTCAATGGTACTTTGGCTGATTTATTTCCTTCAAATCTTTCACAGGAAATTCTTGAGTTTTTATCCAAAATTCACATTCATTGATTTATGGATGTCACGTCATATAGTTCACAATTATTAGCTCTAAAAACGTTCGCCATACAAGAACTAGGCCAAATTTCTACCATTGCATCGGATAAAAAAATTAAAACGCTAGAACAGTGTCCAACTCTGACTCTTCCTTCCCGTTACGACTTAATGTGACGACGTGACTCTGAGCATTCATTGTGGGAAAAAGAAAAACCTCACGCCCCAATGCGTCACCGCTGCACGCACCCATGCTCATCGTGATTTCGGTCACAACCCTCAGAAATTTCCATTCTTTCCTTTCTCTTCGAAATTCGTGGAAATTAATTCTAGCCGCTGCCGAGCCGCAGGCGACCGGCACATATCCCTCCTCCTCCTCCCTGCATGGCTTCCCTTCGGCTCCGTTCCTTCTCTCCGTTCTCTCGCCTTCCAATATGGCTCCCTCCTATCACTGCCCAACCGAACCCCACAACACTTGCCCTCAATGCAGTCCTTACGCACCGCCGTCTCGTCTGAGAGGCAGGGCACGGATCCACGAAGGCACCACGACATTGGGCAAAACGGTAGGGATTGAGAGACGGGTAAATTTCTTTCCTGTTTGGTTTCATATGGACGCAAGGAACTTGACACTCGCCTTTGTACCTTGGAATTCAAAGAAACGATCAAAAGGACAGCATGGATAGGATTTGTAAAAGTACTCAGGATTGTAGGAGTAGACTTATGAAGCAGACTGGTAAGGCTGGTGGATGAAAAATACTCTCATGAATTTGTAGGAAATAGAATAATATAGATTAACTTAAAATCACTCCTTATTTCCTTAATTTGGACAAAATATGAAATTTTAAGAGATGGGACGCGATTTCAGATTTTCAAGGCGAGCCGTTGGTTGAATCGATTTTATTTGCGATTAACAAGAGTACAGATAACAATCAGCCATCAGTTTACAGATGTTTCTTTAAGTATCACATTAGTTTAAATGTTGTTTGATTAAGAAAGAGCGTGAGGAAACAAAATTAACCAGATTCCCAACAATTATAATGGCAAAGATAAGCATCAACGGCACGAAGTAGAGCATTATGAGTTATTTCATGCAATTCAGGAAGTAATTGGTGCAAAAACGGTTGTAGGGGTAAGAGAATTAAGACGGGAGTTTTCATAAATAGCATTTACAATCCGGAGAAAATTGATGATACGTAATAAGGTGGTGTATAATTATTACATGACAGATTTTATGTAAATAATGAAGAAAATATTTTAAATGAATTGCTTTTGGGTAAAAGGGCTACTTGAGGTTTTGGAAAGTCAGCGATTTAAAAGGACGATGAAATTAATATGAAATATCCGTGAAGAGGAAATAAATTTTCGGAAAAATGTATAGTAATGAAAACTTGAAGGAAGAAATAATGTGAATGGTGGTGAATTGGGAGAAAAATACAAATAATTTTTGACATCCTGAATGGTTGGAAAACACGTACCGGAGATGCAGAGGAAATAGTTGGAGGGTTTATGTTGTACGAGAAGTACTATATAGTGGTCCGCAGTGATGCTACCGATGTTACCGAAAGCTACCGATGAATTGCCGACTAACCAATTATTTAAGATTCTCGGCAACATTTAATCTGTCAAAAATTTTACTTCAACGGCTCTATTGCCTATTTACACTCCTACTTGCCTACTTATCTGTCTAAATTTGAATGCTGAAATGGGTACTACTTTTATGAATGTAGCTGAATGATTTTTGTAGCAACTCAGCTAAAATAATTCCTTATAAACTTCATTTCTAACAGCATTCCCGAAAATATTACTCCAGTTAAATATTTTCTTTTAATTTTGTTGACAAATGGAGAGTAATTCTTCATTTTACCAGTTCTTGCGATTTATTTATTATTTGTTCAAGTATATAACTAAACGTATTTAAAAGTCTGAAACACCCAGGGAATCAAGGTAAAATTGGAAGCAATCTGTGACATTGGTTAGATATATTCCTTCCTATTCATTATCAATGCTAATAATGACGTCATAATGCTCAATTTTAAGCAAAGAGAAGAACTGATAAATAGTTAAATGAAAAATAAATATTGTATAAAAGATGCGTGTTACCATAAATAGCACAAAACAAAGGTATCAGAAATTTTTATTTACGAGTTATTATTTAATATCTTTAAAACAATGTATATTGACTGAAAAAAATAAAAAAGAAAAAAATTGATATTCGGTTACCTGTTAGTGGACTTCGTCCAATCAAATGTGCAACCGTGAAATATGAAACTCGCTTTTTATGTACTCCCACGACGAAATTTGATCTAGGGTTTTCTATGGATTAATACATCAGTGAAATATGACAGCATCAAACGAGTCGAAAATTCAAAAAATATATATAAATAAACGAACATTTTTGAGTGGGCATATGCACCCTGAATCTGCACATGAGGGCACAGCAAAAATATATCAATACATTTTTACATATTTTGCTAAGGTAAATTAATGCAGAAAATATTCGTAAATTATAACAAACAGCGATGCATTTTTTCGAGAATAGCAAATATTTATGAAACGATGAGTAAAATACAACAAAATTTGTACCACAGTAAGGCCTTAATTAATGATAAAGCACAACCTCGAGTATTTGCTTATAACCTTAAAAAAGAAACGGATGAATTTCCGATACTTGAAGTATTAACGCTAGTAACGCCCTTAACAAAGGACTGCAAGCAGTATAGGATATTATACACAGTAATCATTGTAGATTTACTGGCGAGCCTAGCGTCGAGTCGAGACAAAAAAGAGTTAAGCTACACGAATAAAGGAACTAAGGTGAAAAACATCAGAGCATATGCTTCCTCTGCATTTAAGCAGCGCTTCACAAAATAAGATTTGAACTATAATTTGTAAAACCATATAAAGCTTTTCCTTAGAGTAAAAATATTTTAGGTTATTTACAGGAAAACGCTTGATCTTTTAAAAATTATTCGTAGTTTTGGAAAGTAATACTCTTTTCCCGAACCTCTTTTGGCAGATGAGATATAAATAATAAAATATTACACGCATAAATATTATTCAGATGAATCAATCTGTTCACTTAAGTCTCTCTAGAATATTTGCAACAGAAACTTGCCAGTACTCTTCTATGAGGCAACAATATATATATATATATATATATATATATATATATATATATATATATATATATATATATATATATATATATATATATATATCTATGTACATGTATATGCTTAACCATAAAGGGTCTAACACGTGGCTCGATTTCTCTTGACGATGTCACTAGATTTTGAAAATAATTCTTGCACTGGTTTATCAATGGGTTTTCTTGTTTTCATTAGTCAGGTCGAAATAATTGCAAAATTATAATCATTTAAGTATATATCATTGAGTACAAGGGAACATGCAGCGGAACGAGAGAATCATTCTTAAGGAGAACTCAAGTTTGAAATGAAACTCTGGTGGCCGTATTCCCGTGAGCCAATATTAATTATTAGTAAAAATACCCGAAAGTTGATGAAATCAATCTAAAATTGGGGGCACGCTCTGTGATTAGACGTGAAAAAAATATGTTAATGAACTTCCAAGAGTCGATAGGAAGCAAAAAAAATCACGGGTAATGGTGAAAAATCAGGCCTATCTAAACTTTACAGGAGAAACGAATAGGAAAGTAAATGACGATGGTGGTGAGTGTAGGCTATGAGAGCATTGGTAAATCATGCGGGCCCCGTCAGTTAAATGGGTGGGCGTCAGTCAGGTGCTCCGATTAGCTGCGATGGAAAAAAATAATACGTCCTAGCAAAAAACATTGACAGTCTTCTAAAGGTATTAGGACTGATGAAATGAAGCATTTAAACAGTCAGACTAAAGGGAATATAAACCATTCTGAGCCGATTCTAAGTAAACTAAAATGTTCATAATATCCAAGCACTATGCTTTATGAGTACGTCAATAACTGTAATGATTTAAGTGCCGGCGGCAAAAAGCAACATTATTTTAATGTAATTCCTTTCTACTCTCGCGTATAAAAGCAGTTTACTTTCGCCATGACAGAAAAATGTTATTTAATTATGCTAATGCTTGACTACTACTATTAAAAATAGATTATAATTATTATTATATTCTCTTTCCCTCGGGGTTATTGGACTGCCTCCGTATGAGCATTTTAATATTCAATGTACTCCGCTGACTATGATGAAGCTTGATTAAATTTATCTTTGCTTCATAATTTCATTGCAATTTGGAAGTTTGCTCTGTATCACTGCTTTTATTTTAATTAGAAATGGTCTAGTAATTAAGGTAGGATTTCTATTGTCATCGGGGCAAAACACAGACAAAACTCTGTCCGAATCAACAATGAATAAATGAATAACCTTGGTGCACTTAATGAGTTTAAGAAAAGTATTTTTTCAATTCTGCATGCTTTCTCCCTGCCTTTATTTTATCGAAATTACCGATTCCATCCGTCATCTACCTCACTACTCAGATTTCTTCTCTCAATAGCAGTCTTTAACATTCCTTTGTCCCTCAGTATCTTCCTTATTAACCTTCCTGCCTTTTAGTGTTAAGTCAAATATTTTTCTTCACAAGTCTTGTGTAAAAACTTGATAATACTCTTTCAAGGTGTGACACAGTATTTTATAATGCAAGCAATGTACAAATATATGTGTTTTCTCTTTAAAAAGCAGTAATGGTGATTCACGTCATTGCTAAATGCAACCATTTCCAAGTATCAATATTATACCACTAATGATCCGAAACTTCTTACTCTTTTCTTGTGCCAATCAGTTCTTAGGGAATTCTTATAGAAGCGGGCTTTTTGGAAACAACTAACCTCAAGTGTGCATCTCTTTCTGTTCCCGAGATTTGCCGCACACACAAACAGGAGGAACGGCTGGCGAGCCTAAAGACATTTTCTATGAAATAGCGAAATGTCTAGTGGCGGCAATAGCGCTTCTTTCGCGGACATTAAACAGAATCATCGCATGGGGAGTGCCAGGTTATTGCAGAGGAAGCCATTCCGAGAGCCGGGGGAAACGGGGCGAACTATTCGAGGAGAAAATCTCCGAAGAGGTCTCGGACAACCTAAGATGCACGAGCGGTACCCACCTACTCCTCGTCTCATTCCACACGCCCTCCACGCCCACCCCCCATCCTACCTCTCCCAACAGGACGTACCTCCGGCCATGCCCCCCGGTCTCCCATCCCCCCTTCGCCATTCTCAATCTTGCGACGAGAAGCCGACGAGGGCTTATCTTCCCTCCTTCCTTTGCCTTGCCACGTACACCTCGAGTCGTTTAATTTATTTTTTTCCCTCCTCTCTCCCTCCTTATCCTCTTTCTCCCCCTCCTCTCCACCTCTCGACGTTCGCTCGGGATTCGACGGAGCGCTGGCCTCTGCAGGATTTGGGGCCGAAGGTTGGGAGGGAGACGGCTGAATGGCTGGGCGAGAGGAAAAGGGTGAGCGTTATGCGTGTTTACTTGTGAGGAAAGCGGGAGTAAGGAGCACAGGGCGGAGGCGGAGAAGGGAAAGGCACGGCAAAGGATACGCCTCCAGGAACAGAAGTATCCTTCGAGTCTTGTTGGAAGGGAAAGGAGACGTTTTTAGATAACCTCGGGAAACGGATTATTTCACGCAAAGAAACAAAGGATCATGCAATTTAAGATTCAATGCATAAATATTGTTCGAGCTTATTCTTAAATACTATTTAGGATTAAATGATAAACAACATACGCTTAAAACATTAAATATGGATTATTCCGTTGAAAGAAACGAAGGTCAAAGTGAGTGAAAATTAAATCAAGAAATACAGTTAAAGCTCATTCTTAAACTTTAATTAAGGTTACATGATAAAATTATGCACAATTAAAGCATGAAATGTGGATTATTTCACTGAAAGAAGCAAAGAATATGGAACATTGTAGAGCCGCAAATATACTAATAACTCGCGCTAGAGAACCTTTAGAAGACTACACAGTGAACCTGAACAAAATAATGTGCGATGTTTTCAGGCTTAACTTCGTGGAAATTTATCATCACTTAACCTGGTGGTACACAGGTACCTAAGGATAACGCCGATGAGTTGAAACTAGTTATACCGAATAAAATAATACTATAAAATTTTACTGAAAATCGGCTCTTTCAAGTATCCTGTAATATATACGTATGTTAAGTTGCAAGTAATGCATAAAGCAAAGGAAAGAAGTAAGGTTGAGATAATAGAGATGAAAGAGAGAGAGAGGTAGAGCAATTTTGACTCATTCGAATACGACCAGCGCCCTGGATATCCTTCTTTGCAGAGGGAATGCGGGGGGAGGGGGTTAGCGCACCCTGGGGAGTGGGTATTCTTGGTTTGGTTTAAAGAATATAAAAATGTGTAAGGGAAGAGGTTAGTGGGGAAAACCTTTTTCGTAGCTGTTGTGGATGATGGGAAGATCCTAGAAAGGCTCTTTGCGTGAACTGTTCCCAGACGTATAGTCATTACGACGCAGCATATGGCCCTTTTTGTACATGAAAATGTCTTATCTAACACCTACTGGACAAGCTTTCTGTTAAAGTAATTCCATCCCACATTTTTACACAAAGTGAAAAAAAGGCAGGACATTACATACACTGGCACAGCTGGAAATTTCCGTTCAATTAGTGAAAATTGTGGAAAATTACTATTTCCTCAGTATTAGTCGAATATAATTATTGATGATAACGATACAATTTTGAAATGGATATCAAACAAATCCCTAATGCCACGCTAGACTCTATTATTTGTTAACAATTACTTCAATAGTCACGCAGAATGCCATTCAGTGAACGGGTCAGGCAAGTGGTTTCTTACCTAACTATTCTATAAGTTTCGGTTCTTGCTTCGAAAGGCCGAGATCTTGACGGAGACAAGTTATTGGTCGTTACGTCCCAGAATGTGATTTGAGGAATTTGGGCATGTTTTAAAGAACAATGAAGAGATAACAGTATAAGACACAGAGCTGAAAAGGAGGCCTGTGACGTGAACATCCGCTACCATGGAACAAAGGCCGTAAAACAATTACTAGTTTAACTGGGATAGAAAATCTTGGTTCCTCAAGCATCCAGAATTGAATTAAATTTTTTACAAAGACGTCAATCCTGAATTCAATGGTGGCATTGATGAAATAATCTAATTCTCATGACACATCGATAGATTAGCTAATAGCAAGCTTTCCCAAATGAGGGAAAGCTGATGGAAAACGCATTTGACCGTACAACAATTCACGACTAGAGTACGGCGGAGACAAAATATCAAAAGTCTTCCCTTTAAAATTTCAATTTCTTTCCTTATTTAATCATGCAAAATACTTTAATTTCTCAGACACAATAGCTTGAGACTTCTTACGAAATATTTGCTCAGCTACAGATGCGAGAGATACTAAGATAGGAATTAGTTACACGCTGAAAAAACAATTTTATATCATTATGCTGAAAATTAAATCGCTTGGAGGTATAATTAAAAATCATTTGGGTTGGACTTTTTCATTCAGACCTCAAGGGTTAATATAATTTGGTGGGAGTAAAATGAACCGCACAAATTGACGAAAATGCACATACCCGCTATTATTTCTTAATAGTTGCAAATTATTTTTTAATTTGGATGGTTACTTCCTCCGAAGAATTGGTGCTTTGGTCATTGAAATGATTTTGCTTTCCTGTTAATGCCACTTTATTCCCTAAATGTCTTTTAGAGGGTTAAAATTAATGTTTGTTTTGAGAAGACAACTGTTAAAAATGGATACTTTATCAGGCCTTTATATTTTATATATTTAAAATATCCGGCCAAACTTTCATTTTTGGATACCTTCTAGGAACTGATTGGCCAATAAAAATTATTTGCATCCAACAAATTAAGCGAGAAGGTGTTTATATGCTTAATGATCTTGAAGATGACGTTTAATCAGAAGAATATGAATCGACTCGGAGATAAAAGATTTATTCAATAAATTCCTACGACTGCATAATTCAGATTTCAGAAGGTTGATGTCTCAGATAAAAAAGAAAATCAATTTATAAAGTAATATAAATCTTTTCACAACTTACGTAATATTATTCTTCAATAATATATTGTGAATAGCCAGAAATTTCTTTAAGAAAACCTAGGTGACTTCCAGCTCTAACTAACATCGCACATGAAAACCTGATTACAAATTCATAATTTTTGAAATGTTCCAAAATTTTTAGCCTTATCTACACATTCATGTCAGCCAAGATTCCTCTAATTAACTCCTAAATTATTATGTCTGACTCACTACAACGTCTTCAAGCTCACAACTTTTTTAAACTAAACCTATAACTTTGACCATGCATTCCAACGTCCTGCGAGATATCACATTTGTCCCCCGAACTAGAAACTCCAGGGACAGAGAAAAATGTTTACTCGAGAAACCTTAGGACAATTCAGATCTTGAGCACGTTTCTCTGGAGAAACTGTGCTTCTTCCGCCCTTCCCCCGCAGACACCGTTGCAGACGGCAAAGAGAGTCATCTGTACGAAGGGTGACAGAGGCAGGGCAAGGAGTAACACGGTGAAGAGTACGACTGAAACAATAGTAGCTTCTCTTAAGACGTCGTCTTAAAGAAGGGTTAAAAAAAACACATCGGGATTTGGAGGAGCGAGATAGAGGAGAGAAGAGGGGGAGGGGTGGCGAAAAAGGTCCGCGCGTACTGAGCTAGTGCACAGGAGGGAAGGCACAGCAAGGACCCTCCAAGAAAACGAGGAAACAATTGCTCGGCGAAACAAAAACAGAAGAATGTACTGCTAAGAAAACGACAAGGGAAGGGAAGCCCTCAGAACACTCTCCTTTTTTTTCGAGGCAGCGCATAAAAAACAAAGGAATAGGTCGCCGAGAGACAGGTCGAGCCGTAAGTCCCTTTGGTGCGATGTCGCTGCACAATGTTACAACCACCGCTGCCAACTCCACCTCACTTTCTGGTCTTTTTGTTTACTTGAATGCTGAAGATCTCGCCATCTTGTTTTCGTTTTGCCGTCTTTCCCGGGGCGTCAACTTAACGCCAAAACACCCACTCGGGCAACATTCTTTCCACATCCCTCCTCACCTCTATGGAAGAAATCACGATGCGAGAGAATTCTCCAAAAACACACTCCAGATGCTAATTAAAGGCCCCGGAGTGTACTCCACCTGGTTTTCGCCTTTCTCTTTACGCCATTGTTTGCTGTTCTTCGGTCATCACTCCTTCGACCGGGATTTGCGAAGTTCTGCGCTGGGGTGGGTTAGTGTTGTCGGTGGTAATTCGGTGGCTCCATTGCCTGAAACAACTTTTGCTTTCCTCTGACAGGAACTCATACGCCTGGGTGGCATTGATAAAGCTGTGGCAAAAAAATACGCGAAGCAAAGGAAAACGCGAAATTTAGCAATTGACGCCAAAAAAATAAATTATTGCTAAAAATATCACCCGAATATTCCTCTAATATGCTTTATCCTAGTCAGGCAAAATAAGTAATGCATATGGTTAGAAGAAGTGAGATTATTTAGTAATGCAAAAAATATGAAAGAATTACATGTGAAATGAAATTTCATGAGGGATCTGCCAAATAAAACGTGAAGAAAAAAATAGTGAAGACTAATATGGAACGCAATGTTGTATTGATCTAAAACCAAGTCTTTGAGGCAAAAGGATGAGCTAGGAATAGAGAGGAGATGTAGGGTTGGAGAGGAATGAAATAAACAAGTAATAATGTTTGTAGGTCGTTTTAACTGGGTTTTTAATATAATGTTTAGGTATTTTATTGATAAAAAAATTGTAAAATTACCCATAAAACTACGTGATTCCACTGAAAATCAATATTAACTATATTAAAGAAGTAAAGTAACGAAGAAGAGATATTTTGATAATTCCTAAAATGTAAAATATTTTCCACTTTAACGCATTAATATTTGCCAATATAATTTTATTTTTCCTCTTTAGGGAAAAACGAATCAGAAAGTGCAGACCCAATTATAGTCCTTGGTATGCATGTTAACCTTATTTGAGGCATCTCTTAGGGAAGTATTAGGATTAATTCACAAGAAATAATGAGCTTTTAAAATGGCAATAGGAATTGTTAAAAAATAGGCTTCTATGCGAAAATTTAGAATTTCTTGGAAACGTATCCTTAATACTGTAGTTTTTGTCATAAAATAAAATGTAATTATATCATTAAAGTACCCCACATTAGTCATCAAAGATGTCCAAGTGATAATTAGCCAAACGTGTACTGTACTTTGTAGATACTTTTGCATTAAAAACAATTACACGCTCGTCTCGAATGAACAGAGCACTAATTAAAGCTAAAATATCGCAGTGAACGTTGAATCTCTATTATATCATTTTTTTGGCTGGATAATTAACTTCTCCATTAGTGAATAACTTTTGTCTAGCGTATGCTGTGAATAGCAAATGTCTGGTGAGAGACTCTATGGCCATGTCAAAGGTCATTAAATAATAACTCTAATTATACGTGTAGCAAGTAAAAGAAGACCATACACGAGGATTTGCGGACCAACCTAAAAGAGTTTTGGGTCTTATTGCACAGGCGATTAAGTCAATGGAAGAGTTACCTAAACTGAGTTGCTATCATGTAATACTTAGGTCTCAACAGAAATATGCACACGATATCCGGGAACCATCATATGGGACGTTTTTATAAAAAAATGAACAATGCTCGAACTGATATGAACTAGATCTATAAAATATTCTTAATAGGGAAATAAAACTGCATAACTAAGAATAGAATAAGCTTTTTGAAGACTTCCAGGGAGGTGCGAAGTGCGTGTGCATTTTTTTTTAATCCTAAATTACTCTGACGTCACCATTCAATATTGACAGATTAAACGAGTTTTTTTCAATACATTAAATATCCAAATTTAAAATACTCTTATTTACTCGAAAATTTCCCGTCCTAGGGATTACAGTCAAAGAAAAGTTAAGCATCTGATAGAAGCATTCGAATCGCCAAATTTTGACTGAATTTTTCGATTTACCTCCATCGCGCGAATTTCATATATACCCCAATTACATGGGTAAACGTTAACCTAAAAAAGTTTTAAAAGAGGGGAAAGACTCCTTCATTACAACTGCGGACTAAAGAAGAGTCAAGTAATTTATCTTAAACGAAAGGGGAAAAAAGAGGCTAACATATCGATGACAAAGGAAAAATAAAGTATTGTATCTCACATATATATCAATCCGATTATTAAAGGTCAAGCTTGTAAAAAGCGACGAGACGCTAGTCACCGATTGGTATTGACCAGATCAGGCAAAGGTAAGCAAAAATATACTTGAGGAATAAAACTTTTAATCAATCAAATAATTTTTTATCCTCGTAAAAAGCATTGGATAAAAAAATAATAAGTCCTTCGTCTCTGTCGTCATTTGACCCATTTGAAGACTCTAGTATTTCTTCCGATCGATGAAAAGAGCACGACCCCGTCTTTTCACTAATGCATAAAATCGCCGTCAGCCAATCCAATACTGCTTCCCTCCACTCTATCCTTTGTACTTACTTTTATCTTTGAATGTTGCTCCAAAGCAAAGCAAACCCCGAGGCGAATATTGGAAAACTCTACTCAATTCCGTCGTCTAATCCATATCACGCGACTGGTAAACGTACCATGTTTTCATTTTGCATCTAGTAGATTATAGAGCCATATAATGAACTGCGAGACGCTATATTCTTTAAACAATCGATTGTACTATTTTACGTTACACCAGGAGAATGGTTGTACATGAATTTATACACTCACACTTTGTGGTTCATTATCAGAAATAATACATTATTTTTATTTACGAAATAATTAATTGAATTGATAAAATCTATATATACATGGTTTGGTTTTTAAGATCAATTTATCTTGAGTTTTAATATTTTCGACAAACTATCCGAAAAATAAGGAGTTCTCATATGATTGAGTTCAACTTTTTCCACAGCATTCCTTTTGGGTCAGCGTAAAATCACCTCTAATAATCATTTCCATTTTAACTTCAGTTAAAAATACAAGTGCATCCTCTGCTATAAAATTTAGTCAAAGCTAATTACACTAAATTAAAGTAGGCATGTACGTATCTATTGGTATACCGATTTTAGAGAACATTTAATTCGGAAACAGATCTCTTGCAATACAGTGATCTATAATGTATTTCTCTATTCCATATATAAATAATATTGCTGCTTTGTAATATTTACATAATATTTTTTATAAAAATTACACCGAGACCAAATTGTGATTTTTGGTGACCATAAAATGATAAACAGATTTAGTTGCTACCACCGCGTTCCACCTCGGGCCGTATTAGTAACTACATTAAACGAGGGAGCCTAATAAAAACTTTTACATACAAGCTCGAAAAAAATATCACCTCTATTCGCAGGTTAAGATATCTTAACCTCTGTGTATGCACTGAAGATCTCCAGGTTGAAATACGCGTCGTTATTGAGCATATTGTCCGTTCTCGGTGGAGCTGAGCCATTCAGTGGATAGTAGTTCGAAGAGACATCTGGTATGTGTGTCTGTGCATTATGGACGTACATACCTATCACGCCATAGCCTATCCTATATCATCTCCACTTCCACCCTTAACCCACGAACTCAATGCTTCCTCCACTGCGAAGCCATGTCGTTTCCCTTGTGCGCCAGCGAACCCCACATACCCTCGGTCACGACACACAAATCCACCATGCTGCCCTCGCTCGTTCCCCTTCTCATCTCATTTTTAATAGTATCGACACAAAAATCTATAATGGATGTTTTCCAATGTCCCCACCGATGCCTCTATAAAGGGTTCGATAAACAACGCTTCCCATCGCTGTTAATAATGAAGCCATTTTCGTTCGAAGTCTATTAGGAACTATTGCTTTTCATGCTATTTTGGGTATAATAACAAATAAACGATAGATATATAGTACTGGATTTATGTATCTGTATCATTTATTTGAAATCCTTCCTTTAGCTGCATGAATCTTTTTATACCGTTTGTCAAATAGCAGTAGTCTTGGTTATACCTTCCCTGCTCTTCGACGTTATTTTTCGAATAATCAGTCGGAAAAGTTTTAGAGATGAGAGATTTAAAAGTTGCATAAAAATAAATACATCCATAATCCATGCATAGTTATAGTTAGGAAAGGGCACTGTTCATAAGACTATCTATTTTCAGCTGTTCTATTCAACGTATGCGTAGAGGAAGTGGTACAAGAAATCTAATAAGAAATGGGTATAGGATGGAACACGGTGAAGAGTTCATTAAATCAGTTAGGTTTATGGATGATCAGGCTTCATTTAACCAGTCAGTTGATTGGTGGTAAGCATTGCTGAGCGAATTAGAAAAGCATTGTGATAGATATGCCACATGGTTCGATGCAAAAATACAAGGGTGATGATGCTTTCGGGAAATACAAAGGATAATTCGAATTTCAAAAGAGGAGGGCAAAAACTATAGAAGATGATTCACTATGGTAGTTCACCATACTTTACCACAGTTGGCAGTGTTTTGGACAAAGATGTTAAAGTATTGGAGAATAAGGATTGAGTAATAAGAAGATGAATTCCGTAAGAAGGGGAATTTTGGACACGGAAGCATTCATAAGGGGGAGGGTTAGATGGGTGTAATTTTAAGTAAAGGTGTTAAGAAAAGATGATAAACTTTGATATAGAGTTTGGTTTTGAAGGGCGTGGAAACATGGTTGTTGATGCAAAATGATAGGTGAAGATTGGAGTCTCTTGAGATTTGGGTGGAAAAAGGTAACCTGGATAAAAACGAAATAATTGTATAAAATAATCATGTAAATCAAAGCATAGTGGGAGAAAAGAGGGTGTTTGATAGAAATAATGTGAAAAACACTAGAATGTGAATTCAGAGCAGTTTGATTATCGATGCTACGCTGGATACTGTGATAGGAGGGAAAACGGTGGGCAAGCAAGCAAGGCAGATGGAGGAAGGGGATAGACATGCTGGACGGAATGAAGGGAGGAAGGGCTTATATAGTGGCATCGAAGAATTTATTGTAGCGTTGTAGGTTCGATTGTGTTTTTGTCAGGAGAGGCAAAGACATTTATCGTTGTTCAGTCTGTTCCTATTCAAAACCTTCCTTAAATGGCAGAGCGCCAACAATAATAATTCTATTGTTAATTCTATCTTTATCCTACAAAAACCAGGGTGTTATCATTATATCCCTAAGAAGTCTGCTTTCGGTCTCTGTTTTGAATTTTCTTTGGTTTTAAAATCACAGAAAGCTTGACTGTTAAGTTCTAAAAAAAAGAGAATTCAGTTAATGAAAATAAACCAAATAAAAATAAAATATTTGTTTTAGGTAACCTTCCATGAAAATTTACTGTAGTAATTTAGATAATACATTATAATCACCTAAACGGTACAAAATTACATGCGTGTAAAATACTAATTTTCAAATACATTTCTTCAGGGAGAATAAATCAATTGGATGCAGGTGATATTGTTGAAAGAACATAGTGGATTTCAAAGACAATACCAATTTACGGATGACGTTGGCGCCAGCTTCCGTCTTTGATCCTTTTCCATTCCTTTAGTCAGTAATGCGAATTGCGAGCATCGACCCCAGCAGGGCCCATTCTTCTCAGCCCTTAGAAGATGGAATCCGAGATGAAGAAATAAAGGCGAATCTCCTCTTTCCTCTTCTTGAGCTTGTATGCCCTTACCTATGGAAGTAGGAGGAGCACGTGGGCTCACGAGGGAGTGAAGTGGTCGGAAAGACGGCGAAAGGATATTCCTCGTGCAAGAAAGGACCACGGTAGTAAGAGGAGGACTGAGCCTGCAGACAAGGAGGAGCAAAAAGAAATGAGGATGAAGTGGAGTCAGGGGATGAGAGGTGTGGGGGGACGGATTAAGGCGCGAGAGATATGAGAGGAAAGGTCGGACAGAGGTGAGGATGAAGCGAAGGAAGAGGAAGGTCTTAGGATGTCGGGAGGAAATGGTAGAGGCACACTGCGTCCGGCTGGCACAGCTGGAGTGGATTTCCTGGAGATCGAGAGAGAAGGAGATACGGGAGGAGGGAAACCAGGAATGAAAGGGTAAGGCAGGAATCCGGAAGGTATAAGAAAAAATCGATCGATGAGCTGTGAGATCGTTTCTTTTGATAGAATTTCCGGGGAAGATAACCCATACGGTTTCCTCCGTTCTTGCAAAATTATAGTCCCATCTCCTTCGAAAATGGGAGCACTAGAGTTGGAAAATGTCTTTGGTACCTATTTATACTTGATTTCAGTCATCTTTAATGCCCATAACTCGGAAAAAATTCCCCAATAAAGCAAGTATACACGTATGTAGTATAGAAAAACTAAATTTAATAGTTTATACCGTAAAGATTACAAGAGGTTAAGGTTTTAATGTATTATAGCAGAACAAGGAAAAGCATGGAAGTGACGTAAAATAGTTCGAGAACAAAACACGAAGAGTATACAAAATGCATACGTGCGAGAAAGTATGCATTTGTAAGTTTGTATATATATATATATATATATATATATATATATATATATATATATATATGTGTGTGTGTATATATGCATATGCACACCATTGGAGGAATCGAAAAGAACAACAATGAACAGTATATAATAGAGCAACTCTTTAAATATATGCAAGTGGCCTCTAAGTTGTAATTGTACGTTTTATATTTTAGACTTAAACGTTTTTTGTACACTAACTGCTTGCATATGTGATATTTCTGCTTTAGGTTTATAGATAGGCACGAAGAGAGGGGTGGTCGGAAATGATGAAAGAGCGAATGAAAGTGTACAAGGTATTTCAGGAAGGCCAATGGGAAAGTGGAGAGATAGAAGTGACCAAGAAGAATCTTTAGAAAGGAGGAGATAGTAAGGGTAGCTGAGGAGAAAACAAAGAAGCCGACTCCACGAAAAGTTGAGGAAGAATTTTTTCTCATAGTTCTCTCTTGTTTGCTCAGAGACGGGGGCTAAAATAAAGGGAAACAGAATCAGGTTTTTGAACGCAATCATCCCCATTCCGAAAAATGAAAGTGCTGACAAATACGAAAACTTTCTGATAATTAGCTCCCACTGTGTGCATCGAAGTTGGTGGCAAGAACATTCTGATGAATAATGAAAACAAAATCCTGAGTGTTTAAGTGAAGATCTATGTCCAGATGAGGAATAAGATTATTTGCAGTTGTCAGGCGTGCAAAGAAGATAGTGAGAAAAAGACATTAATTTCATTAATGGATCCCCACTCCAGTTTGAAGAGGATAGCCTTGTGAGGCATAGGAAATGGTTTATTTTGAAGTAAATTTAGAATTTAAAACACTTAAAAAGGAGCATAAACTATGTTTCAGACGGTTTAATAATTAAAGTGAGCGGAAAAACTGAAGAAATGGAAAATGAGTACCCAGGTTAATATAATGGTTAAAGGACATGAGAGTGAAAACCGTTTCAAGTTTATACGTAATTACTTACAAAAATAAAGTTTTAGATACATGAATTTACATATATTTACGCGAGTAAAAGTTATGACTAGCTAATAACGCATCAGGAAGAATATGTGATTCGTATGAAAGAACTAACAAAAAATGGTAGGTAAAATAGAATGAATGAGATGGCAAGGAAATAAATAAATCAAGGATCAAGGAATAAAGACAAATTAGGGATTAGGTATGAAAATAACAAGAGAATAAAAGTAATATGACTGCCCAACTGGCACGACATCGAACCAATTTTTGTAGAAAATATATGTTTATGGAAATATTTAAAAGAGAAGATCTCTCCAAATATATTATAAAATAAACCAAAATGCAAAGAAATAACTAGCATAAATTAGAAATTATTTTTTGCTAAGGAGAACATCTTCATTGGGGATTACTCTCTTCATTAGCGACACAGGAGTTGCAGATAAAGGTCAACTTTTGAAAAATTAATGAAGATAATCCCATAGAATTCGGAATCAAAAAAGATCTTATCATTCTTGGAACAAAACGTCTTCAAAGAAGCACGAGCTCGTCTTTTTTGGAAGAACTTTTCATTTAGTTGCCCATTATCACTGCATTTAGGAAATCTAGTTCCACGGTTAATCGAGTGAAGTAATCAAACTGCAGCATGCATACACACCCATTGATGTTCGATGTAATTTCTTATTGTGATGGAGATTTATTTCTGTTTTAATTATCGATGGTCGCTCTCCACATACTTCACCCCCCTTATGCCATCAACGTTCACTCGTTGTTCTTCAATCGTGAATTTTTTTTATGTACTTCAAACAGCTGGCAGGGCGCTGGAAGTTCCTCAAAGTTACAAAATTCCAGGGATCTGGTAACTTAACGATTAAAAGTAATCATATGCTCTTTCAAGTCCAGATTTATTTGTGTAAATAAAATTCAAAATCTTTTAAAAAGGAGGAAAGATCGCCTACAAAGATCAATCCAATGTTGAGCCATATCTTATGTGTGGATATGTATGTATATGTGTAGGTATGTGTATGCATATACGAGGTATATGTATGTTTGTGTGTGTATGTTTGTGTGTGTATGTTTGTGTGTGTATGTTTATGTATATATATATATATATATATATATATATATATATATATATACTTTTTTCTTTTCGATGAGCAAATCTGTGCTAAATGAATATATGTCTGTCTATATGCATTGATGTGTACATATGAATGTAACTATAAGTTTAATGCCTAATACAATATGTATACGACGATGCGTGAAATGGAAGAGGGACCATTTGGTCTCATTTTCGCCCAAATAAAGACCTCTATCTATCTATCTATCTTACGTTTCTGGAAATTTATGAAGTCACCTTCCAAATTTAAAATGAATCAATTTCAGTACCGATGTTAAATACAAATACAATGTCAATAAATAATATTAATTTTTATGATGATGAAAAATTTATGTAAAGCCGTCGCACAACGAAACTTGCGAGATTTTTACTAATTTCATTAAAACATCAGCCTGTATAAGAGGTTTAAATTTTAAAAATTACCGTTTCACTCGCACATTTGAAATAATAAAGCGTGTGCCGTAGCAGTAAAACAATTTATGCTAATGTGTGAATTCCGTGGTTCTACATGATGTATAAGAATATGAATCTTATATCTATGGGTACATCCAGGAATTGAAAGGGGAGAAAATGAAAATTGAAAGAATGTGACTTTTATGAATCACCTAGTACGAGTACGTACCTAATACCAAGTCCCTAAGGCCAAAAATGAAAAAAAAATACAAAACTTATGCTACATTTAGGAAATTCGTGTATAACTGGTTTTTGTGCCATCTCATTCAATTCATTCTTGTTATTTCCATCAGGTAATCTAGCTCGTGATATCATAAAGTCAACATCAAAGTGAAATCACGCCGTAAAGAATCCATGAATAACATTCATCGAACCTTATTACAGGGATTAGACCTCGAGAGCTTTGCCGTAGCATATTTGTCGTACTAAGTATTCGACATAAAACGGCATGGTGGCCTTGGGAGAGTGAATTGTGGTCAATCAAGGGAGGTACGGAAAAAAGCCAGCTTATTTTCCGGCCAAATCTGCGGTTTTCTCCAATCCGAAGAGCTGGTTGAGTGGGACCGGTCATAGAGAGAGGGAGGAAAGGACAGAAAATTAAGAGGAAAAGAGAGTGGAGAGTCATGGAAGAGGAAGGCCGGAAATATGACGAACGGACAAGAAAGGCGGTGTGGAGAAAAATCGATACGATCTAGGCTCCGAAGAGATAGGTCTGGGGTCGAGAGGGGACTCTAAGGAGGGGTGGGGAGAGCCGTGTCCGTGGGAATCAAACGAGGGAATCAGCACCGTGGAACCCCCACCATTCCTCGCGCAATTTACGAGCACTAAACACGGGGCAGGGTGGGGGAAGTTGGGGGAGGGGTCGGCAGGGAAAGAAACACGTCGTGGAAACATGGCCGCGGGGTCTCCCACACGGGAAAGATTTCGTCGACCCGAGTCCGAATTTCGGATACGCCTGGGGGTAAGGGGGTGGGGGGAAGGCGGGAAGGGGATGGTGTATCGGGAAAACTTTGCTCGTGAATTTCAGCGGAGGGAGGGAGGAACAAGGAAAGGACGAAAGGGGAAGGGCGGGGATAAAAGGCCAGAAAATGATAAAGAATTCTCCGGAGAGGCACGAGATCAGGGGAAACATGAGAGAGTTAAGGAAAGGAAACCGATCCTTACGAATTACTCTAGTCGAAGCGAATTAATCTATGAATACTCTCGTGCAGTCGTCACATCAAATGTAATAAATTTGTGTAAGGTAGAAAACAGCTTTCATATGTAAGCAAGGAAAAGGTAATTCATTAGGAGGGGAACATAATATTGAATGGCAAACTTTATCACTAAATCTCGTAATCGAGTCGGATTGATAAATTTGAACTATATTTGTGTTGAGAGTAAAGAAATTAAAACATGTTACTATACACCAGTTTTATATACCAATGACCTAATTTTTTTTAGCACCAATCACACAGTACCTTGTATTAAGAACTCTTCTATTCTCGTGGTGCCCACCCACCGATATAGCATCCTGTCTCACATCATACACATATTTTGTACCATCATTAGGAATTCTGAATCACAAAACGAATTCCCTGGATGATAGAAACAAGAGATTCGTGATTTCGATTTTCCGTGGGTGCGGACGTAATTTGTAATTGTGCAATAAGATCAATGCATAACCGAGGGACACAACGCAAAAACTTTGAAGTAATCATTTCTCTTTTTCCTGTCAAAGAATACGCTCTCATTAATCGAAACGAGCTGAGGCGAACCAAACATTTTGGAATGTTTTCATTAAATTTCTGTAAGCATATTGTTTAAATTAATGCGCACTGAATCTATGTATGATGGTTCTAAATACAGTAAATAAGAGCATATTTCTCAAAATGAAAGAACTACTACGAACATAAATTCTCTTTTGAAATTGTTTGTTTTAAGAGATTTTACAATATATGCGTTTTATGGCTCAATCGATTTGCTTTATCTCCTTATTAATATATATATATATATATATATATATATATATATATATTAACCTGCTTGAGCAAAAATCAACAATAATGACACCCTATCAATTATTCTAAAGTTAATAAATTAAGGTTAGCGCTTCTGTTCACCCAAAGTGAACGAAGTCAACTTCATAAAAATTCTCTGATAGTGAAGAAAACGAAGAAATATGTTCTTCACAATAGATAAAACCCCAAAATAAAATTAACCCAAAGAATGTGGTTAGTGTAGCTTCTCTTTGAAATCGAGATGGGAGGTCTGTCTCTCAAGGAGGCATTGAGAAACAAAAAATGTACTGTGCGGTAAAAAGACCGCGAGAAAAAGTTCGCGAATGGAGCATTGGTCGGTAGATTTAATATGAAGGCCCTCACAATGGGCTGGAGTGGCTATTTGTCACATGTGGGATTCGCTATCGTCATCTGAAAACTGAAATCACTATAAATACGGCTGGAAGAGAAAGGCAATTACGCGATAATGCTGCAATAATATAAAAAAAAGGTAAGGTGCAGCGAGGGAGGAGCAGCAGGGAGAGTCGTAAACTCCAAACCCCACACGGTTGATTGCGGAAGTTTATAATCTGAGGGAAAATGTGTGGCTAGTACGTCACCCGAGCAGAAACGCGCGTCCGCACCCATGCACGAGGGTTGTAAGGGATTTATGGAACGCGAGGAAAAAACACGCTCGAACTTCGCGTCTACCCCTTCTTTTCTTAATGCTCGTGCCATAAAAAAGGAGATGTAATGTCCTTCCTTTACTTTTCCTCCGGTGAAAAACTTCAACCTTTCATCGCGTCGAATGTTTGAACGGCGCTCTTTTGATTGAATGAAGAAAGGAATCGGCGGGATGATTTTTAAAAGTTTTATTGAGAGATGATTACTTTTTTATGTACTTCGGCCTTTTAAGTACCATCAGCATATAAATTAAAACAAAGCCGTCGACAAAGGGTTGTGCCGACTATAAAGGAAAAGTTTCAGTTGAATTAACCAAGGATTTATGATCCAAATTCTTTATGAAATTAATGGACGGGTGCACCAGGGCTGAAATGTTGAGGAATTGTAGAAAAGTGGGATGACCTTTTAATTTTCAGCAAGACGAAATCCCTTCGGTCAATTAAAAATAGAATTAAACAAGATATAGATGAGGTAGTTTTATAATATTCATTAAGTTTTTCACCGGTTACATCAGTTAAATTGTAAAACAGCTAATCACACTTTACAGTTTACGTAAGAAAATATTCCGTGCCACATTAGAAATACGAGAGAAACGTTTAAAGTACGAAAAACTTATCAGAATATCCATTCAAACCACCAGCTGAGAATAGTGAAAAAATACAATATTTGAATTATTAAAGATTATATCAAAGAACAAGCAATAGATATACCAAGTGAATATGCCAAAACATATAGTATAATATGATAGATGGATTTTTGTCCTTCTTTCCACTCGAGGGTATACGGTCAAATTTGAGAATAGAAGTGGACATGGATTTGATATTGTATACATAATTATTTATTTTAGTCAGTTATAATTTAGGTATAGCTAGAACATAAGTTCTGGGATCGAAGTCTCAAAATAAAATCTTATGAGAAGAGCATATTTTTTTACAAAGAAACACACCATAGGGACTGCAGGAAACTTGGGATTGAGTCAGAAGCTTCACTTCAGGTCATTCAGCCTATGTTTCCTTTAATGGTTTCGGATAGATTAGAAGAGTCATTTAGATAAAACAAGGAACCGTTCCCGCCTCAGGGTAGAAAGCTGATAACACAAGAGACAAGGGTGGCGAGGGGAAAACAACGCGGGAACTTCGAGGACAGCAGATAAGCTATACACACCGCAGAGGCGTGAATTTCCTAGTTTTGCGTCTTTGCGGGACAAAAGAAGCTCAGCTGCGAACGTTTGGCCATTCCATGATCGCATCTTGCAAGATGGGAGCCGCGGTAATGGGACCAGAATCACGATCCAGAATTGACACCAGAACAGAGTACATGTGGGTTTCAAAGGCCTGGGATACTTTGAACGTATATCTTTAAAAATTCAAGCTAAGATGAAGGCGATAAGAGACATTTGAGATAGCATACACTCAAAATGAGCAGGATTCACTATTTTTACATTCGTGTGCTCTTAAAGTGAGTTGATGGGAGTTTCCCGAAATCCATCATCTAGTGCACATCAGGAAAATAAATATTTAACCCAAACGTCGAGTCCATGCTTAACTATTATGATAAAAACTTTCATCATAAAGCGAAAAGTTTGCGAAAAAAATGCATTAAAAGCAAATTA
Organism: Hetaerina americana; assembly: GCF_022747635.1. Classification (NCBI taxonomy): domain Eukaryota; kingdom Metazoa; phylum Arthropoda; class Insecta; order Odonata; family Calopterygidae; genus Hetaerina; species Hetaerina americana. The sequence goes on from NW_027287316.1 coordinate 14,904,911, forward strand.
CTCCCTTAACTTAAACGCTCAAGGGAATCCAAAAAACATTACTTTGTGCCGAAAAAGGTATTTGACGGAAGGAACATGCAGCAAGAGCCATTGACAGCCGTCGACAAAACGAAACGTGAAACGCGCTGTGCTCTTCAGGGTAGAGTGCTTTTCCGCAACCCTTTCTTTACAATTTAAAATGACAAAAATGAGGCGGAGAATATCTCATCCCATGAGTGACTAAAGTAATTTACTTTTCAGGAAGTACCACGAGTAACTGCAAGGGACGGACCCTCGAGAGCGCAGTGCAGAGATATACTGCGTTTTTCGGGAGAAGAAGGAAAATAAGAGGAAAAAGTAACAGAGGGCGAAGAAAAAATTGAAGTAAGGTTTGTGGTTCTGGGAGGAAGATCTGTGGGAAAGAAAGTGGGAAGGAAAAGATTTTCTTAGAATAGTGGCCGGTGGGGAGGAGAGAAGTCCTGGGACTTTGTGCGGTGGCCCTTAGAGCCTGAAAGAGATATAGTATATACGAGGGTTTTGGCGGGCGCCGAGGAACGAAATGTGGTGAAGGAAGAAAATGGGTTTACGGAGTAAGTCTCGAGTAAAGTAGGGAAAGAAATATAGGAACGGAAGTGCATGAGAGAAAAAAGTACAATATGTACGGCATTTGGGAAGTGAGAGAAAGGAAAGTAAGGAGATAGAAATTGAATGAGAGGCCGACGAGGCTTTGAAATGAAGAGGTTAATACCGAGTGCTATTTGAGGATTCTCATCCTTTTTCCGGTGGGAATTTTAGTTTTACGGTAACGTCACTTTGTAAAGAGTCAGGAGAAAATTCACGAGTCAGGTACTACTCATCGGCGGTTTTTTCAACTTGCTCCATTCCCCGAATTTCAGCCATTCAATTACATTTCGACATATTCTGATGGCTTTTAATATTTTTAAAAGTATTCAATGAGCTTCTTTATTATGCTACGGTCTTATTTTTTCCTTCGGAGCAACTCAGCACTTAGACGTATGCGAAATTTGTAACGCATGTGAAACGAAAATGAAGTCGAAAATCCAATCCCGTCACTTAAGAAAAGCCAATTAAGTGAAATTTAAAGCAGAGGACGGTTAAATACCATCTCAAAGAGACCAGGAGAGAATTTTAGAGAGATCAATCAACCTTTAGAGAGATCCAACCTTTAGTAAAAAGAATAAAACATTTCCAAAGCTTGTCAGTGCTAAAAATACTTTTACATCCATTCGCGTTCGTATTTATTTTTTATTGTGTTGTATGAGCATGTACTGAGGAAGGACGGCATAAGTATGGCGATAGTACTGCGAATTAAAACAGATTAAGGAGCTTTAAAAAAATCTCTAGAATAACAATTGTGGATTTTAACAAGTCTGCCATTGACTGAAGTGAACCACTTTAGATCTCAAGTCTGGCAGTTATCGTGTGAATGACATCGTCTAGTCTAATCTAGTGATTCAACCTGAGTATATTTTGGAAAGTTCAGTATATATGTTTTTAAAGAGAATTTGTCAATTTTTAGTCTCAGACTATCAAACCTCATTTGTTTTAGTTCTCTCTCATAACATCTTAATTTCGAAAATAAATATCATTTAACTTTATTTCTGAGATATCAATCCCATTTCAGAAATTGAACCTTGCACTTCATGACCATTCTATTATGCTTCGGTGAGGCAGTGAAGGTTTTGGTAACGATACACGATATCCCTATTTTGTTCGTAAAAAAATCTATATCAACTTTATGGAACTTAACCGTAGTTTTACTTTATGTTTATAAATTTAGAAACTGTAAGTTGGGTCAAAAGTGATATAAAAATAAAAAAAGAAGGTGAAGTCCACAGTTGGATTAAGGACGAAATTAATACAAACTGGAACAGAAAATTAAGTAAGGGCATCGATTAATTCATTCATTTAAGGTCCAAAAATTCAGGTACGTCGGTAATTCATTTGGAAAGCGGGTGAATTAGCATCAACCGAACCAGCGGTCCATTTGGCGACCAATCTGGTTGCATTACGCTGCCAGCGTACGTAAGCAGAGCCTGCCATTCGGAACAACAGAGAGGAAAAGATGTGTCCAAGGCGCAAGTCAGCCAATTCACGGAACTGCCTGTTTATTTCCCCTTATGGGTGAATCACGACTCGATCTGCCGCAGATTGATTGTGACAGCGGGTTCATGCAATGCCTAACGAGTGTGATTTATTGCGAGTAGGTATTTGCAATTTTCGTGCATCTACTTGGGAGCGGATTTATGGATTTATATTGCGTAGATCTTGTCAACGACTACTGCTCTGGCTCATTCATGACCTGGTAACGAGACGCTCAATCTGCGTGAACAACACTGAAGTTAACGATGATTAATAGCACGAGGGAAAAGAGGTTTTTCAAGAGAAAAGTATACTCTGTCTTTAACACTTTTTAGATGGTGAGTAGTAAACGTAAAAATGATCTTATTTTCCCAAAAAAAATCAATACGAAATTGTAATAGGCAATTACAGTATTTAGGTTGATCAGAGCGAGAACTGGGCGAATGGCATTATGAGAAACTTGAAAAGTGTGTCGTCTATTTTGATATATTTCGCGTAATTATTATACCGAGGAAGGAATTATATCAATTAATTATCCGCTCATTCGTCAATTATATAAACAAGTTGCTTGGGAGATCTAACATAAACATACACACTGCATGCACGATGCTCTGTGTTATTTACATAAACTCCAACAGTTAATTATGATAAGCATTGATAAAATTAGGTCAGACCTACATCTCGTTGCATTTTAGCATTAAATACCATGGAAACGGTATGTTATTACAACTTATATCACGAATAAACTAATACAATCAAAACTGAAATAAGGGTTGTTGGTGACTGAATACTTGTAGGAGTAGGTTGGAGAAAAAATTAAATTAAAATTTTAAATGGATAATGCTTACATTTTTACATATTACTATTCGCATATGTATATTGTAACAGTAGACACATTTTCGTAATGTTTCATTTCACATCAGCTGAGTTTGTTCCATTTCAGGGAGAAGGGATACATGTAGATGAAGTTTAATCCTACACTAAGAGTCATCTTCCCGAAGATAAGTTCCGGTCCTCCAATCTTTCCTCTTGTTAAGGGTATATTATTTTTGAGCACAAATCAACACAAGGGTAGACAATTGGAAAACATTTACGCAGCATTTGTTCCAATTTTTCCACCATAAACTAAGAACTCCGGAAGGCCTTGCCAAGCCTTTTCTTCTCCAACAGCCGGAATTGTTTCCTAGTCTATCAGCCCAACGGGTCTTCCTTAGTTTGTGATTACTAGATTATTCGCTGTAATTCTTAAAAAACTGATAACTTCTTTACAGTCAAGTTTAATTTATTTATTTAATTCATTAATTTGTTTATTTCATTCCTTATCTACCACAAGAGTTACCCACGTCAACTACAAAACATGGAGGAATTGTTAGCTCAAAGCTATTTTTGTAGGTTGATATAATAGCGATTAAGATTTGAAAAGGTTTTCCATAACGATAAATGCTTGCATGTCAGAAATCTAAGTAAATAAAGCGACAAAAATATTTGCATCACTCATCTACATATATTGAATTACAAGCCTAGATGAATAAGTTAAGTATGCCTTGTAAACGGCACGTAAAGACAGCCATTTTCAGAGATAATGTGAGTTAGTATTCTGCTAGCGTATAGAGAAATAACTAATTTATGGAAAATTTCAAGATAAAAATAATATTTACTCCATCAATGTGCACGAAGGCTACACGCATTCATTCAAACGATAAATGCTCATTTGCTTCGAGCAATCAGTTCAAAGTGAATATACTGCCACCCAACCCAATGGAATAAAAATGTGAGCATTCTTATGCGAAAGGGATTTACTTTTCTTAAAACTGATCAAAACAGGTGGCCACCGAGAATAGATCATCTGCTCCTTGTTATTTCACATCTCTCTTTCTCACCCCAAATCCTCTATTGGATCATATCCCTCCCAACTGGTATCTCGACCGCCACAATACTCCATCCCCTGCTCCGTCCACAGCAGCCCTCCCACGAAAATCTCAAACCTCTCGGAGTCCTTCATACACATTAATGGGAAGGATATATGAGGCCAACTCCCATCCCTAGAGGATTCAGAGCTTCGGGAAAAACCTTGAAATAATGCGTACAAGGCCTTAAACCGTGAACACAGCCATATATCTGTAAGGAGAAGGGAACATGGGGTGAGGGAAGGAGAAAGGAGGATGAAGCCGAAGAGAGAACATACAGCGGTACGAACACAGGCGAAAATACATCCGCGTACGGTACGTCTTTACAAAATGGTCGGCCTCCATCTCTCTGTCTCTCCCTCTCGTTGCCTTGCGTGCACAAGGGCGGTTCTTTAGGAGTGGGAACGAAGAGTGATGCTCTGAACATCTACCAATCTCGATTTAACGAAGAGTTAAAAAGTGAGCCCAGAAATAAAGGGAGAAAAAGCAAAGATTAAAAGGGGTTGGAGAAAGGTGAATGAAGAGGCGCCGTTAAAAAAAAGGACGGTAAACTAAACGGTAAAGAGGGCGCAAGGGAAAGGAGCGGAAATACTATAGATAGTCCAAAAGTCTTTGTGCCTGATGACTCGAGTTCTTTTGTGCAGAAGCATAAATGTCTCCTTTTAGAAAAACGAATTACACGGAAGGCATTGTTGCCTTCCCAGCGTTGGGAGAATTAAAGAAATGGATGGCGAAGTAAAATGTGAAGGTTATATAAAGTAAATAAAAGAATGATTGTCAAGGAAGGAGAGGAAAAAGAGGGAGTAATAAAGGGCCTGATCCTAGCAATAAAAAACATGGTGGTGGAAGGATATAGTATGTACGGAGGATTACGATTTGGAAGGAGCATGAAAATAGGTAAGCGGAAGGAGAACGAGGGGTTAAATGAAAGAGTATGTGGGAGTAATCCAGCTGGAGCAAAGTTTAAGAAAAACAGAAGTCCACCATAGAATAAATACGCGGAAAAAGGATATAAGTTAAAGTGTAATATACATTTTGTATGTGAAACGGAATTTTCAAATTAACTGGAATTAATACTAAAACACTTAATCGAAATGCATAGCTTTAAGAATGGATGAATAAATGGGAAGGTTAAAACGACCAAGGAAGAAATAATTGAGAGGTTATGTAGAGTGCAAAGTAGCAAGGCACCTGGCATCTTGAAAGGCGGAGTATAGGAGAAAATTGTAAGTGCTCCCATACTTTAGGGTACACGAAGTAGCAAGGCAACTTAGAGGGTGCACATTGACGAGAAGCTCAGAGAAAATATTTCGTAAGACATCGTATTATATTGAACTTGAAGTTGTATTGAAATTCGGAAAAAATATTTTGATAAAAATGAACATCAATTGAAGTATTAACAATGAATTGAAGATAATAATCAAATAAGTAATGATAAAAATCATTTATTACTGTGAGGGCATAGTTTAATATTGCTGGTAATTGAAATGCGCGAAATAAATCCAAACAGTAGTGATGACTTATCTTAAAATATCATGCTGCAAAGGAAGACTATCAAGCTTTGTCTGTTATCATCTTGGAATGTATCAATTAAAGAAATATTTAAATGCTTCTATAAGAATATGTGATCCACAATTTTTTTCTCTAAAATAATAAAAATGTGATCATACGATGTGATGGTCTAAACGGAATCCAGAGGGAAGAGAAAATTCAATTCTGTAAAAATGTAGCACGAATGATATTGGTGAATGTAAATGACATGGATGAAATAACGGACGCTTTTCTCATTCATTAGCAAAGAAAACATTGAGCAGTTAGAGAAGAGGAATACTATAGTCTAATTAAAGCACTGTAGAAAAGATGGAGTTGATTTCTCGAACACATTTTGAGGTGAAGATAGCTTTATGAAGGCATTAAAGGCATAGCAAACAGGAAATACTACGAGGAAGATTAAGGTCGGTGTGCATGACGAAAAGTACGAAAGCGTGGAAACTAATCATTATGATGACCTGGATATTTTAGACAACAGGACAAAAGTGAGGATTCAATCCGATGTCCCGGCTTACTGGTAAGGACGATGAAATAATTACTTTGTGCACCAACATCAGCTGAACGAACGGAGGGGTAAACAGACGCTACACTGGAAAGAGCAATCAGATAAAATGCAAGTTCATTTACTGTAAAATCTACTAAGTCTACAAAGTCGTCAAAACTCTTAGCTCTGCGACTTTAATTCATCAGACAGAAACCGTTATTTATTTTTCAACCAAAGTAAAGTTTAATATGATACCGCCCTCATGGGAATTACACTTTGGAAAAATATTTCTTTCTCAAATTCAGTCAAATTGATTCGAGGAGCTACATCCGCAGATGAAGCAGCCGAAATGCGAAGGCTGAATCAAGTGAGGAACTTCCTTAATTGCTTTAACAGCCCTCATGTAATTACTCGAAATCTTTTCCGCCCCTCGTGAACAGCACACTTCCCCTTAAACATTTCGATGGTTCTTTTTTTTCTACCTACACTCCTGTCGGGAAACAGCGGAAGCGACGGGAAAATAGAGATGGGGTGGGATGGTGGTCGGAGAGAGGGGTTTGGGGGCGCGGGGGGGGGGGGGGGGGGGGAGAGACGGCGAATGGAGTGATTCAAAGTCCAGGATAGAACGTACTCCTTTGAGATGCTGAATAAATCATGCGGCGCCACCACCCTTTCGAGCGGCCGCGTGGGGAAACACAATGCGTTCTCAACCCCCTCCCCCACCCAACACGTAACACACACAGATACACACGCTTCCCGTCAGTCCAAATCCCCATCCCTCCCCCACCGTAAACACCCCTTTCCCCCGCTCCGACACCACCCCCTCACCCCTCCCACTCACCGCTGCTCAGACCAACCCCAATCCCAAAACCCGCGCCAACTCCCACCCTCTTCCCTCTCCTACGTCCCCCCCTCTCGAACGCACCCTCGTTCCGATTCATCTGCTGCCTCGGCAAACCCCTTCACCCCCTCCCAACCCCCTCGCCTTCCCCACCCCGTGGCGAAAATCCACATCTGCCGCTGCTGCTACTGCCCCCTCCCCCGGCGGCAACAACGATTTACTAGTAGACCATGAACCGGAATTCCCAACTCAGTTGCAACAGCAGTTTGTCCATCGGAAAAGGAGGTGGACTGTGTTCCAACCCGCCCACTGCTTTCGGGACAATATTGTGGTTAATAAGGGGTAAATAAAGCGCCCCCATCCCTTTGCACATTTCCAAAGGACTCGCGGCATGGAGACCAATGGACTCCGCGTGTGATCGATATCCGATGAAAACCATCTCACTGGCGTTCTTTTGCGCGAAACCAAAGTCAATTTCCCAAATGGAATTCTTGGATGTGACTTATTGACTCAACATGCGACGGATAATGACTGTTATCTGACTAATCATCCCCCTGAGCATGAATAACCCAGTTACACATGTGCAAATGCCAATGGTTCCTGTTTTCAGCCGATACGATCCGCCTTGTTAATGCCACACAATGCCTTATGATAATATGCAAACATAATTCAAAATTTTACTTAGGATAAATATGTCTCTTCTATGTTCTGGTATGTAGCAATTCCAATCTACAATAGAGGCATCTTATGAAACTGCAAGGGTTTGTCATTGTACAGTGAAGCCCGTTTTTGATTTCAAACCAGACGTGAAAACTATTGCGTTAACTTAAGCTCCGTACCTCGGCCACGGTAATCAAATGATTAAAGGTTATGAGGCACGCGTGACTTCATGGGATAAACATTAGGTACCACAACATTAAAATGGTTAAAAAGTAATCAATCTCAATTGTTATATCGATATCTAATTCACATAGTATGCCTGGAGAATTTTTATAACTAATTGTTACCAATTTGTGTTGTATTATTTCGCTAGTTAAAGGCGTTTCTTTTAGGCTAATGAAAGGTCTGCTTGCATTCGTAGTGAATGAAGTTATTCCTTAAAAGGTTGATATTTTGTACATTTATATGTAACTAAATATATGTATAAATATAATAACACATACATACATATATACACAAACACACACACACACACACACACACACACACACACACACACACACACACACACACACACACACATATATATATATATGCATACACACATAATTACACATACTATATATACATGCATATACAGGTATATAATGTATATATATATATATATAATACATATAAATTTTGATTAAAAATTTATCCAAACAAAGAAAAACACTGAAAATATACCTGAGTGAGAGAAAAAATCCAAACGTGAGTGTCCTTTCTTCGCGTTTCAAACTTAAGATAAGGTTTTAATAAATGTTTTTATACACTTGTGTCGCCGCCGAAGAGCGTTTGTTTTCGGAATATATTATATTTTATAAATGTCGTGAAAGATAAATTGTTACGTTAAACTCTTAGTAGGTAAAGTAGTTGTCCGTAAACCCTTCCTTGGGATGCCAGCGAAAAAAAACTACATGAACGGGTAAATATAACCAAAGATCGCCGCCGAAGAGCGTTTGTTTTCGGAGTATATTATATTTTATAAATGTCGTGAAAGATAAAATGTTACGTTGAACTATTAGTAGGTAAACTAGTTGTCCGTAAACCCTTCCTTGGGATGCCAGCGAAAAAAAACCATATGAACGGGTAAATATAACCAAAGATCGCGGCTTCAGAACTTAGTTTTTATTTTATTTAATGGATTACGTTGGACGCAATAGAAAATAAAGTTAGCAATAGAGAAACAGCTCAAGGTTTATGTCAAGTTGGCGTGAGCGAATCCTAGTTCTCGTCTCCTATAATAAAGATCAACAGATAACCACTCCGCCGAAAGACGTTCGCTAGTGGCCATTCTGCTTTAACGGGTGCGCGTTTTCCGTAGCCGTTTGGGAGCTGGGAAACCGACAGTCCCCGGTAGTAATTTCCAGAGCCATCTCGCCCGGTTGAGACGCTGAGGAGAGTGAAAGGGAAAGAAGAGAAAGTCATGTGGAAAGCGAGCAATTGCAATTGAGGACGGTGGCGCTACGTGCCGAAGGATAGGAAAGTGGGAAGGGGGAGAGAGGGAGAGAGAGAGCGGTGATGGTGGATGGATAGGCGGGAAGCAACCATGGGAATATAAGGAGTTCGAAGACAAACGAAGGAAAGTCCCGCGTGCGGGAGGGAAAAAAGGAGTTGAAGAGACTGAAGCGTGAAGGCGGAAGGAATTGAAGTAGGCAGTAGGGGGAGAGAAGGGGGGATCGATGAGAGCCACGGAGGATTTGAGAGGAAGAGAAGCTGGGAGTGTGAGAGACGCGAGCGAAATTGCTGTATCGAAAGAAGATTAGACAGTATTTTGACGTGGATAAGATGAACTCTGGGTGACGAAAGGGGGAAAAAACAAAACGGTAATGCTCTAGGGAAGAGGAGAAGTGTGTGTGTGTGTTTAAGGGTAGGGGATGGTTCGAAGCGTGATCGCCGATTTGCGAGAATGCGGGATCGATCTGCAGATAAGTTGGCCAACGGTCCCTTCTCGCTTAGTTTGCTGAGTAAATAAAAAAGGTCTTGGAAACATTTGATCTTCTACAGTTTATAGAAAAAATATCTTAGCGTTTTTGCTCCTTTAAGCTAACCCGTCAGGAGATGACATATTTTAAAAAAACAGTTTCTACATCCGTATGGAACCAATATACTTTGACGATCGTATGTCAAACCTGCGGATTTTTTTTCATTTCTTTAGATACTTGTAAAGAGCTTTAATGGAATCATTGGGAAAATAAATGCGAGAAAAAACTATTGCAATAAATGATTTGGTATTTTGTAAAAAAATTTTGCTAAGCTAAAACATTGCAAATGTACTCCATACAATTTAAGGCCAGGTTGCAATCGATCTTTTGCACACCCTATATGTATCAGGCAGCGTGGTTTTGTGTATCACAGGAATATGATTATTGAAGTAATATGATAGGCATATATTGGAGACTTCTGAAATGTCGGTGTGGAGAATGATATAAAAAATGAAATGGACAGAGAGGAAAACAAACGAGGAAATACTGGGCGTGGTAGGGTAGGAGAGAGGATTGTTGATAAGAATCCAATGGAGGCTGTAAAGATGGCTGGAAAGCATTTTGACTGGAATGGTTTGTTGTATACTGAGATAGAGGGGAAAGAACGTTGGGCAAGATACGAGATGCTCGTAGAAAGGAAAAAAATAGTATTGGCAAGTTGAACGGAATAAAGGATGAAAGGAAGTATGCGGAATTGAAGAGGGATTTTATGTAGTGTCGGAAGTCAGATTGTATTTCTTTTAGGAGAGACAAGAAAATGTATCGCTGAACAGTTGTACATACTGTGTCCCCCCAAAACCAATATAATACCAATCTTAACCAATATAATACCAATAATGATTAAAAATAATAAATAGATGTTTCAGGTATTTGTAGTTACCCTTGATTCACAAGGGAAAATTTTTGCATGCAAATTTGTATGATGTCACAATAAAAAGATTTCATAAATTCAATTAGCTACCAATTTCAGACTATCAATTTCAACTTGCTCAATTGATTTTTTTCAAATTCTTCCTTTTAAATTTGTACTGAAGGATGACGGATGGGAGATGTATGCTATTTCATTTTAAAATAACTTTTCCATCCAATGTAAACTGATCCAAAGCATTTTATCGGTAAATAATCTGGAAGAGAGTTATCAACAGTAAGTTTGTTAAATATTGCATGAGCTTTGAAGCATCTAGAGGAATCTGGAAGGGTGGCTTAATCAAAAGATTCAAGAGTGAATTTTCCCAAATAAAAGTGATTGACGTGAAAGCTGATGGTGTCTTCTAGGTAAAGTTTCCTTTAATTGCTACTGAAATTTTTATATTTAATACAATTACTATATTTTGTATTTTTTAGCCCCAGCAGGACAGAGATGAATATTTTACAGGAAAGAGATATCCCAGTATTTTTACTTCTTCAGCTTCAGTGTTAACTGAGAGGTAATTTTGTATACTTTTGTTAATTGTATTAGATTTTTTTTATAGCTTGAAATGCAAATATTATGATTTCCCCTTGATCTTTCTTTTGATAATGGATAAGGTATGGTCAGGATGCTGAAGCGTGAAAATTTTGGAATGTGAAAATTCGGATTAGCATTGTTCTTCCATACTTCTTATACTCTTTTTCAAGAATATGCAGTTGAACCGTCACCATTAAAATGGCTTCATATTTTCAATAGTTTTAATTGTGAATTATTTTACTTTTTTGAATCAGAAACAAAAGCAGGACAGCTCAGTAGCTTCAGAGTATGTACCAATTATTTTCATTATCACTGTTTTATACTTCCGAAACAAAACTTCTGGAGTTAAAATTCAGAAATTTCTAAGTGTAAAAAAATCATTTTCCCCTTGACCGGGATTCAAACCGGGATCAGGATGAGTGCTTCAGCCAGTTAATCTGCCGAGATCCGATCGAATTCCAGTCAAGGTGAATGATTTTTTCATTTCGAAATATCTGAATTTAAATACAATTTAGCGGGTGACTCCCTTAAAAGTTACTTTCACGTTATCTTCCGAAGTTCTTTGAATTCTGAAGTTAACTTTATGTTTCAATTGGTACTTGAATAGAGTAAAGTATATTTACAATGATGACTCTTGAGTTCCTTTCAGGACTGCATAAATTACATCAAATACTTATAGCACATTAACTAATTATTAAATTAGATAATATCTTGGTAGTAAAACGCAGTATTAAAAATTAATGTAATATTTAGGACATTAGTCATTAGAAATAACTCTATTTCAGTGATCAGTAAAAGTATGAATTATTTATTTTAATTGATATAAAAAACTCAAGCCATACTATTTGAATAATCTTAACAAATACTTCGCTAAACGGATTGTTTTCTGTAAATTTAAAAAAATTTCTCGAATTAAATATTGCATTAATTTGACAAAATCATACTCAAAAATCTGTCACTGAGATAGTAAATAATATGAGAGTTAACAAATCTGAGGGATTTGAATATTTTAAATCAATAACTGCATTTAAAATGTGCGGGAACGTACACAGGGGCTGTTATTAATTGTGATGGGACAATAACATTTAACCATTGCTTAGTTTCAGGCGTGTGGCTATTCATGGTCATCTCACGCGATGTACACCATCATCTTTCAATGAAGTGGTACACGGAACACTGGTCCCCAATACCATCTTACTACCACTGGAAAAAAGCCACATTTTAGCATTAATCACGGTTAATAATGTTGAATTCCGTAAGTAGGCCATTTCCTCTAAATCAAACGAGACCTATTTCTCACATATAAAACGTCTTCACACGTAGGAAAGAAATAAACTTATAATTACTTCGCACGACAGGAAAATATGACTTCCCGGTCTCATAGAGTTGATTACAAATCCCTAATTGATGTTATACAACATATTGATTTTAGCATGTGATGGTGGTATAGCCATGTGGTGGTGGTGTTTCACATTCTTGCTTGTTGTGTCCTGGCTTGCGTGTTGTTGGATGGCTTTCGTGTTGCATCCTGGGGTGCAGTTGTTTGTTGGTTTAAGGTATATGTGTTTGTATGAGAGTTAGTTGAAGGGATTTTTGCATGCGTGTGTGCGCTGCTGTGGGTGTAATTTTCCCTGTTGTTGTTTTGCATGTGGTATTGTTCCTTTTTACGGGTGGTGACCTAACACCCCCCGCCTCACACCCTTGCGGCGGCTTGCGGGGTATTCTGTAGATGTAGTAAGCAATCGTGAGGTCAAGTAAATGCGAATAGCGAAAAATTTTTTTTTCCTTCACCTCCATTCATCTAATCACAAAGCTGCACACATTTATTTTCTCCCTCACTTTCTGTCCCCCTCGATTCTACGGGTGTCGATACGTTTTTAAGGGAGGAAAAGGTGGTTGCCCGGGGGAGAAGAGGAGGATGGTTGGTTGGGATGAGTCGAGGGGCAGGTGTCCTTTGCATAACTCGGAGGTCACACGGCCAGGTGGTCAACCCTTCCGTAGCTCATTGCGGAGGCAAGGGTTCATCTCCGCGGAATCGAGGGTCAAGCGGGGGAAGAGGGAAGGGTGAAAAGAGGCCCAGTGCTGCGGGGAAATGGCCGAGAGGCGTAGGGAGGCGTGAGAGACGAGTTAGGAGGAGAAGCTTTGAAGGAAAACGAGCGGGATATGGCATCAAGGAGGAAACTTTAGTGACTTGGTGGAAAGGAAGTTTTTATTTATGAATGCGTGGATGTGCGTGTGTATATTTATATTTTTATTTTAGGTGTGTAAAAAAGGGTTCCTTGGGTTGGTCCGAGGGTTTTTGTGCCTTTGTTTCGAGGTCGAGTGCGTGCGTGTGTGAGTGTATATGTGCGCACAGCAATAGCAAATGTAATATTTACTTCGTACGCACAATTTAGGGAATTATAGCTGTGCAAGGGCATGTGTGCTACAGGTGGGGAAGCATGTGGACCGTCTTCCTCTTATTTTTGTGAGATAATGGCTAGAAAAACTGTAGTTAGCGGCTAGGTAATTTCAATGAGATCCTTAAACCGAGGAATTTTTCTGAAATTTAATAACCTTTGAGTATTTCGGTCCAATCAATAATAACCTTGTTTGTATAAATAATATTGCCAAGGAAATCTTACCTAATTTTGGTTGTCAGAGTAATAATTTATAGATGCTGGGAATTTAAGAAAAATGAGTCAGACTCAAACAAAAACTTTAGATGCCTAAATTTCGTGAATAAAATTTGATTCTAGAGCATAACATTTGGTTCTAAGTCTGTCTCTCAATCACGTATACCTCGTAGTTGGTTGAAAATTAAATAAAGGCTCCGGAAGCGTTTAGAATACATAAACTCTTCACACAATCACAAAATATTAGATAATGAATGAGGTTACTGACTGAATAATTTGAAAGTATGATGAATGATTTGGAGTTTCAATGTAGGCTTGAATGTCATATATAATATTATCTAGGAACTGACGATTTACATATTAATGGAAATATTACAACTACATTTCTTTTAAGAGGAATATATATTTTGTATGCCTATTATTTATTATACCATCCTTATGTAGAACCTGATTTCACCGTTTCAGGATTATTTTCCTCAAGAATTCATGTCATAACTGCATAACACCACCCAGAGTAATTCAAAGAAAAAAAGAATATTTGAACTTCAAACTTGAAAATGGAGATGGAACTTATATCTAAGATATTTTGTAAGTTATTTAGTAGAATGCTTATAAAAGTATAAAAGTACATATACTTGTTTGCACTCGAGCATGCGTATGTACGTACACGTGTAACTTACGGTCACGCTGGTAGAAGATAAACATTGGCGTGATCAGGAAGCTTACCTGGAAAGAGGTAAAAGGGTGTGAATAATTTCCTAAATTTAAATTTGGTAATTTGCATAAAAAAGAATCACCCTAAATATTAAATTAACGACATTTTTTTGAAAATATCTGAAGTAAAATATTGTGCGTACTTCACGCAGATTTTTATCAGTGGATTCAGTAATTAGTTTATAAGTGATTTCCTAAAAGCAACAAAAAATAATTCAATCGGCTATTGACTCTACTCAACGTATTAAAAATCAGTGCTGTTTACAGTTTTTAAATAACTCTTAAATGCACTAGTACAAGAACAAAAGTATCCTCCCACTGACCAAAAATGAAAGCATTCCAAGAGGCCTTCTTCACACCAAATTGTCTGTTGTTAAATTAATTAATTCAAGTAAAGGCGCTATTTACACATATTCCTAAAGTTTTCATTTTTCCGTGGCTAAAAACAATGACGAGTAAATTTAAAGTCTACTAATGAAAAATACAGCAATCTTGAGCCGAGTTTCTCAAAACAATTAATTTGTGTGAAAACAGGCCAGTAAAAAAAGATAGATAAAAATATTTAATGGAGTAGGATGGCTATATATAAAGATGCACAATGCTATAAGAAATGTCATAATCCCAAGCTTGCCTCTCATACACACATATATATATATATATATATATATATATATATATATATATATATATATATATATATATATATATATATATATAGTTCAGTTCTGTCCCTCTCTTCCTTGATAAAGGTGGTAACGACCACCGAAAATTCGAAAAATAGTGTGTCTCTTTTTTGTGTGTTTCTGTGTTTTTGTCTGTGTCCACTAGTGCTAAGTGTTATACATTATTATTCACGTCCGTGAGACTCTCAAAAAGTGTTATATATATATATATATATATATATATATATATATATATATATATATATATATATATATATATATATATATATAGCAATACATTTTATCTCCTTATCAAATTTCTCTACTATGTCCTGCAAAATGCAGCAATAAGATAAACAGTAGAGAATGCAGAATACCGGATATTGTTATGATAAATATATTCTGACCTCTGCATCACTTGATTTTTCTACGACTGCAAATTTGACAATAATGAACTAATCCTATGGTTCCTATCCTATAGATTAAACTGAATCCTCAATTCTCCCACTTAAACAGTGGTTTCGATTACAATATTTTGTTGCTAACAATTTCATTTAATTACATAAATAAGCAGCTTACAGCTCACTTCTCACTTTGGTTTCTCACCCTAGTTACTCTTTCCTATCAGGAGTTAGATTTATGAACCAGTGCTGCCCTCGCATTATGCACGTTCATAGCCGCTTAAAACCGAAAAACCCGCAAATATTTATATTAAAAAACAAAATTACATTATTAAGTCAAAAACCTTTCAATTCAGGGTAGATTTTGGCTTTTTGATTATGTGTGAGGTGCTCCATATGTAGACAGTGATCTAACAACCCCTTCCTCCCACCATTTTACCAGCTTTTGGGATATTTTGTAAATGCAGATCATAATAATAGCTTACACGAAGAAAAATATCGTTGAATTCCAAGAACTAAGAAGGCAATGATATAATACGGAAGCCTTAAAAGAAGAAAATAACGCATAAGGTATTTTATTTAAACTTCAGATAAACTTATATTATTCGGAAATAATCAAAGAAGGTCAATATGAGACCAAATCCAAGGACCCTAGTCATATCATTATTAATATCCACTTGTTTGGTTCTCAAACTTAAGCGCGTTTGAGTAATTGCTCAGGATTAGTGCTTTTCCACGGGGACAGTCAGCTAAAAAATATATCCCTGAAAATGCCTGGTAAAGAGATATCTTCTTAGAATGAGAAAAATTAGTTTAAGTTAGGAGTTAAAATTACCACCATCCTAGCTAATTACAGGGCAAATCCGTTTAAAAATTGTCATCACCTAAATAATTACGCGTTCCTGCATCAATCTTTTCGCCTTTTGAGACAATGATGATCTCGTATGTTATAATCGTCTATCCCAACCCAAATAAATGCACACAAACGCTGTGGAACATGAAAACTAGGCAACGGAAGCAGACACGTACTGAATGAACGAAAGCCTCACCAACTACATTTATTATCCCTTTGAGATATAGTCTATTAAACTTCTCCCATTTCAAGAGAGAGGAAGAAAGAAAAAAAAACAGAGAACTTCATAGCCGTGTCTTCCCGGCGCCGGCGCCTTTGATTGGAACTAAAAAGGTCAGTGGGATGAATACCTGTGCGAGGTGGGTGGAGGCAAATGGCGATAGGTCGCACCATTTTTAGCGGCGCTCGCGAAGCGAAGGACAGCGTAATATGCTGCCTGAAGGGCATAAAGAAATTGGTGCAGAATCAGCCCCCGGTCTCCTCCCTCCTTCCTCTCTCGCCTCTCTTGCCATTCAATACGAGGTTTCAACGTCGCTTGGAACGGGAGTGTCTATATTTGAAGGAAATAAGCACGGAGGATGCTCGCCAACCCATTCACGTGTGTCGCATTGGCCCCCTGGGCCCTGTGGCAGGGCGTTGTCCTTGATACAGCAAAGGCCCTTTATGACAGGCACGTGTCATCTTGTTGAAGATCAATGACTCACCATGAGTGCATCTCGACCTGGGTATTACATTTTATAGGGAGGCTATGAGAATCCGAAATGGATTGAATCAAAGAATCAAATCACTAATATCGTTCCCTTCGAATCTTTTACTCAATTTCCAAGAAAACGAGATTATGGATTTGTCTGTGAATCAATCAGTGCCATAAAAATCTATCCTATCCAATTTTTTGCTGAAAATTTGAAAGTAAGAAAGAGTCTATTTAATTTAGAGGAACATATTTCTATTCCACCTCTATGATTCATTTCATTTTGGATGTTTTCATTTTGGATGTTTTTAGAAGTGACGAGTTTAAAAAATACGTCCATTTTAACTCTGAAAGGAGACAATCGTTTTTCATACGTCAGAAAGTGTTGCTAAAAAGGAAAGACACAGTTTGCCATATTGCGACAAACATAATTAACCTAGTAAGATTGCGTTGCTTTGTAAAGAAAGCCGCTTTTTTAGTTTATATTATCGTTTTGATTGCTTTCATTTGATTATGAATTGAATCTTCTTCGATGCTCTGTTCCAATGAATACATGTTATATGAAAGGTGCTTGGAGTATTCAATAAAGCCACCAGCCAATAAATATTGCATAATTTATTATGAAATTAACACCTGGACTCATTAAACTTCTACGAAATATATTTTTTATTGAAAGTTAAAAGAATTTAGGGTAATATAAATGTCTATCTTATTCATATGTAAATACCATATTCCAACTTCTCTCTTTTGAAAAATTTAGACTTCATTTATAATGTACAATGGTACATTTAAATTTAAAAGACATTTGGCATACAATGTTCACAATGTAAAATAGTAGCATAAATTGAGAAGTAAAAATGGAAAAGTTATAAAAATTTGAAATGACTCTTCATGTCCTGCTAAGCCATTTGATTCTAAACTGAAAGCAGGTGCCACATAAAAAGAAAAAAGAAATCACAAAATGTTGTAAGTCATACAACTATATACTGGGTCAAATATTGCTCCAGAAAATTCAATCCGCGTAATTTATTGTTCCGAAGCATCCTAAAATACGCAAGACTCAAAGTAGATATGCCGGGATAACCTTTCACACATATAATCAAAATTAATTACCATAAATTATTTATTGGGCTGAAATTTTATTATGCATCAAGTTGCACTTAAAAACATATTTCAAGTTCTATTGATGGTCACGCTCTGTCTTACTAAACTGCGGCAGATTACGTATCAGCTACATGTAATTTTTCGCAGCATGGTCACTCCTCAATAAATGTCCTCACAGTCAACACATGAGATAAGCCCTTGCCATGAAAATGAAATAGCGGTAACCCTTGAAACTCAGTTGAACTATTGTCATCCGCAGTATTATTACCCCAGCAATATCTTTAAATATCCACGTATCATGGAGTTCCGTCTATGAGAGAGGGATAGGTCTCCGGAGGGTAAGAATCTAAGGGAAAGGGGCACGGTGCGGCTCCGGAAGTCCAAGGTACGGACTGGGCCATTCAATGTTTAAGCAAAGGGCAACTAAGGCATTTATTAGGTCAAATAAATTTGGATTTATGGTTCTGGTAAGGGTGCCACGTATTTGTATGAGAAGGCTGGAAGAGAGACGGTAGGGAGATTGTGGGGACCAAAGTTGGGGGCAGGAAAGAGAATCGAGTCAAGGGTCAGAAAGGCGGGAATAGGTGGGCTCGGATAACCTCCTAAGGGAGATGTCGTGTTACGCGAAAGTCGACATTCAGACCGGTAGAATAGTGGAGGAGCGCTGGCTGGAGTCCAGATCAATTACAGTGAGGTTTTGAGGGGGGACGTGGGGGGTATGGGGGACAGAAGGGGACGGTTTCGAAGTGGAATAGGAGGGAGAAACTTGGGTTGGCAAGCCTATGGTTTAGTGCATACGGAGTCGGGGGAATTGACGCGGATGGGGAGAAAGGGGTTACGAGTGGAAGAGGTCGAAGTTCGGGGTTGCTCTCTGGGTTCTGGAAAAGGGATAAAAATAAGGAAAATGAGTGGCGTCGCAAAAGTCATCGCAGGTGGGAAATGTCATGTCGTCAGGCGAGGGTGAGTTGGAGAGAGAGGGAACTGTCTGGGGGGAATGCATTTGCCGCTTCCGAACTCACTTTGCTATACGTGAGTCTTCCATGCCTTCAT